>NC_069502.1:888786782-889099282 GCF_027579735.1 Bombina bombina
TATTCTTTTCTCAGAAGCTGCCGTCAAAGTGTCCCCAAAGAGACCAGGTACCCGTTATGTAAAAAGCATGAGTAAGATTGTCATCTGTTTGCATGTCCAATATACATAACACAGCGGGTTCCAAATGACGGCCTTAAATCCTCTTAGGATACAGAATGCAACGAGAAGAAAACTTTACAACGCTTCATTCACCCCACTGGTAAAGATAATCATTGACCGTATTGCTGTGATCCTTGGCGAGCCTCTATACACCTGAACACCTGAGATCCGTCCCCTATTGCAGGCTCCGTAAGCCGTCTCCACCGCTGCTCGATGAGTCTTTGATCCCGGAAATCACATGGACCCTCAGAATCCAATAATATCCAGTGTAGTACGCATACCAATGACGTTACAGGCTAAACACTTGTAGCATGCATAAAACGGCACTGAGCTAGGAGGCTGAAATAGCAGAATGAAGTCCCTATACTCCATATAATAAATAAAAAAATAAAGTTCCAATTGATCAAAGTAAAATCATCTTGTATTAAGTCTGCTAGTTAAAAACAGAAGGAAACCATAATATAGAGTTAGAGGCCACAAAAAGTCTGACCGGTTTCGGTCCTAAAACCGTAATCATAGACTAATTATTTGCACAAGTGGCTCATTCCTTATATACAGATAAAAACCACCCTATTGGTTAAGAGCAAATTGGCCATTAATTAACTATTAAGTTACAAAATGATGAGAGAGAGTTTAAGAACACAGATTATAAAGAAACCCATATCGTGTTCAAATAGAAGGGGTTTGAGGATAAATAAATTCCCCACATATGAGAATAAAGATCAATCTTTTATTGAACGTTGGAATAAATCTTTGACAGACTGTTCCTTAACACTTATATCTATGCTGATAGAATATAAGGATGTACTTTTAAATTAAGTTAAAGTGAAAATTGCTAGTATACAGGTGGAAATGAGTACGTTCAATTAATGTGAGGCTTATCTTCAATTTGATGACATACTTAAACAAACCATAATAAACTTGTAATTCAAGTAAACATTCTAAGAGACCAGAAGGATTATTCCTGTGGAGTGGTATATGTTTGGCATCCCCGCCAGAGAAATAGAGTTTGTTACAATGCAGACACCCAAGACAAACCTATTGGTAGGCAACCTTGCAATAGGAGACACCCAAACAGGAGAAATAGGCAGTCTATTAACGAACCTATTAAGAAAGTTACTTTTTCTGACTCAAATTTAGATAACACTGATGATGATAGATTTGCCTCTAGCTTTGAGGGCACTTTCACTGATGACATAGTGGGATCAGATGTGGAAGAAATACACAATGACCTTGATCACTTAAAGAAAAGTGAGATCACACTACCACACATTAACGGGACCCAGAATAGAGGTATTCTTAAAAGCTCTTATGTACATAGCGCTAGACCCAAAATAAATGGGACTAATCCATGTACAGAGTCCACTATTCCTCGGGTTGTAAGGTTCAGTTGACCCCCTAACCACCAGAAACAGGCCACTAATATTCAGGTTTTTCAATGGGCCCCCAAACAACTCCAAGTGGGAGGGGGGCTTAACAAACACAGACATAGGGATCATGGAAAAGGAACAACCCAGGTATTTGCTAAAAGGAAAGGGAGCCAAACAGAAGAAATATGAGTAAGCATGGTTATAAACCTCTCCTCCCATCAACTAACAGATATAGAAAGAAAGGTATTAAATTATGGTCTTGGTTTTATTCCATCAAGGAATTTTGATTTATTTCAGACTATCCTCAATGTTAACAAACTAGTCAGAGACCTGACTTTAAGGAAATAATATGATCCTAATGAGACTCATCAGACCAGTCAAGCTGAGACAGCTCCCTCATATGTTAACATTTATGATGGAATGTCATTTATTCATACATGTGCTATGACAACATTGGAGGAACTAGAATACTCTGTTTGAGATAATGACAATAATGCTACATATGTTCTACATCCACCTATGAGATCAATTCTCCATTTTACCCACTTCAGGCTAGAGGAAAATCTTTAGAAATTTTCCATCAGAGGGTTGTCGAGGATTTGACTGCTCTCAATCTGTTCATTCTGTTGCTTCTTACCTCTCTCTTACCTCTCAGATTACAAGAGAACAGTGAAATAGTGATCAGACAAGGGGGGCAGTGTTGTAGTCTTAGACAAGCATATGTATATTGATGAAACAATGAGATAGTTAAGTGACACTGATACCTACATACCCTTGTCTAGGAATCCCACTATGAGATTTAACAGGGAACTGAAAGATCCTTTGGATGATTGTGTGTAAATGGGTTTCATGGATAGAACTCTCTTGGACCATCTTTTGGTCACTGATCCTGTGATTCTTATTTTTCACCATCTTCCAAAAGTGCACAAAAGTATTCAGAGTGTAAAGAGTAGACCGCTAGTGGCAGGAATTGGTTCCCTTACTTGAACCGCTTTCAAAATGGATCGATCAATTATTACAGCCCTTGGTTAAAAAAATACCTAGCTACATTAGGGGCACTACTTACACTTTGCAAGTAATGGAAAGGATTGCTTGGACTGAGGAGGACAGTTGGTTAACAGTTGATCTTGTATCCCTGTACTCCTCAATCCTACACACACAGGGTTTGATAGCCATAAGGTTCTTTTTGGATCTATATACGAATATGTCTTCTGGTATGAAGGACTTCATCATTAGGGCTATTAAGTTCCTACTTGAGCATAACTTTTTCATGTTTCAGGGACGTTATTACCTCCAGAGACGTGGAACGGCTATGGGAGCTAAATTTGCTTCCTCATACACCAACCTTTTTATGGGTTGGTGGGAGCGGATCCTCGTCTATGGAGGGTAGGGTTGCTCTGGTTTCACATTTGATCAAATATGTTCGTTATATTGATGACCTTTTGATATGATTCTCAAACTCTGATATGGCAAGACGTTTTGTGGCATATCTAAATCAAAATGAGCTGGGGCTCCAGTTCACCTTCGAGTGGAGAAAGAATAAGATTAACTTTTTGGAAGTAACTTTTACAGGAAATATAGCCAATCAAAGTATTGTCTCCTCTCTCTATAGAAAACCAATCTCAGACAATTGATTGTTGCATGCTCAAAGTAATCACCCTAGGCATGTCTTTAAAGGCATTGGCAAGGGTCAATTTATGCGAGTCAAACACAACTGCACCCTGGAGGAGTCTTTCTTGGATGAGAGTAGAGAACTGACTAACCATCTAAGAAAGAGGGGGTACCCTAAGAGAGTAGTTGAGAGTGCCTTCAGTTTAATGCCCCTTTACTAGAAGATTTGTAAGCATTTGGTAAATCTGCACATTTCATTGCATTGTTGCTTGCAAATAGCTATTTCCTGTAAAGTGTTAAACACATATGTAAAGTATTCTCTGAAACATTAAAGGGACATTAACCCCTATGTGATGGCTGCA
Organism: Bombina bombina; assembly: GCF_027579735.1. Taxonomy (NCBI): domain Eukaryota; kingdom Metazoa; phylum Chordata; class Amphibia; order Anura; family Bombinatoridae; genus Bombina; species Bombina bombina. Next base: position 888,790,225 of record NC_069502.1, read on the forward strand.
GCTTCTAAGGCTGTAGGGGCTGTGAGGCATGGTGAAATAGCAGGATCGCCACTCGCCACAGCAAGATCTACAGGCCTACAGCCCTGGAAGTGCTTTGTGACGGCTGACATGCAGTGTATTAAGGACGTTGCAAAGGGGTTAAACTGCTGGGCAGAGCTACAATAGCACAGTTATCACTTACCATGTAACTGATTTTCCGCCTGTCCCTGTGGTTATTTACAAAGCCGCTCTCTTATTTAAACCTTCCCAAGGTGGCTACCGCCAGTATGAAAAGGTTTAAATAGGAGAACAACATTGAAGAAAGCTGCAGGTTGTAGTAAATGTGCTGTTGTAGTTTAATGTCCCTTTAATACATTTAAACTACTGAGTTGAACACAACCAGTGACTGGTAGCTACTCACATATGCTGCTCATCAGGCCATGTTCAGCTTTGATCAGCATTGCACTACCCCATAGCTGACTTTAAATGGATATGAAACCCCCCAAATTTTCCTTCATGATTCAGACATTTTAAACAACTTTCCAAATTACTTCTATTTTCTAATTTGCTTAGTTATTTTGGTATCCTGGCTAGGTAGGCTCAGGAGCTGAGAGCTTGCTGCTGATTGGTGGGTGGCTGCACAGAAATGCCTCTTGTGATTGGCTTATTGATGTGTTCAGCTAGCTCCTAGTATTGTGTCGCTGCTCCTTTAACAAAGGATACTATGAAAATGAAGCAAAATTTATAATACAAGTAAATTAGAGAGTGTTTGTTTAAAAGATATGTGCTATCTGATTCATGAAAGAAATGTTTGTGTTTCATGTCCCTTCAAGTCAAAATAAAAAAATTTCATGATTCAGATAGAGCAGGCAATTTTAAACAACTTTCCAATTTACTTCCATAAACAAAATGAGCACAATCTTTTTATAATTACACTCACCAGCCCCTTTTTTTTGAAGATCATACCTAGATAAGTAGCATGCACATGTCTGGAGAATTACATGGCTGTCCTATTGACTGTATTGATTTTTTTTAGTCTGCGGAAGGTTATAGAAGCGCATCTAAAAAAAAATCTTTGCAAATGTATAATATGGTTAAAAGTATTCTTGCAAAATCTCTGCCATACAAACAGCATTTAACCATTTTTTTTTTTATAATGGACCATTCGGCCCTAAAGAAATTATATTTATTAGAGGCTATTTTTGCAACTTATGTTGCTATGTTATTTCTAATGGAAACACATGGTTTCCAAAAGCGAGGTCTTCATGGACCTCGCTTTGGGCACCAGGGCACAGTCATGCTGGAACAGGAAAGGGCCTTCCCCAAACTTTTGCTATAATGTTGGAAGCACCCAGTTTTCTAAAATGTTTTTGAATCCTATAGACTTAAGATGACCCTTCACTGGAACTATGGGGCCTAGACCAAACCCTGAAACAGCCCAGACCATTATCCTTCCTCCACCAAACTGTACAGTAAGCACTATGCATTATGGTAGGTAGTGGTCTCCTTGCATTCACCACACGCAGATTCTTCTATCAGACTGAGAAAAAGTGACGTGTGATTCATCAGTCCAAAGAAAACGTTTTCACTGCTCCAGAGATCAGTGTTTACGTGTTTTACACCAGTGTTTCTCAACCGTGGTCCTCAAGCCCAGGTTTTCACTATAGCTGGAACTAGAGCACAGGTGAAGTAATCAGCTGATCAGTAACTATGGTAACGACCCTGCTCTCACCCATCAGCTGATTATTTCACTTGTGCACTGGTTCAGTTATATTGAAAACTTAGCCAGTTAGGAGTACTTGAGGACCACGGTTAAGAAACACTGATTTACACCACTCCAGATGGCTCTTGGCATTGCACATGTTAATGTGAGGCTTGTGTACAGCTGCTCGGCCATGGAAAAACCCAGGTCATGAAGCCTGACACTCAGTTCTTATGCTGACGTTGCTTCCAGAAGAAGTTTGGAACTTTGTAGTGAGTAATGCAACATGTGATAGACTATTTTTAAGCGCTACTTGCTTCAGCACTCTTTGGCCATGCTCTATTAGTTTGTGTGGTCTGCCACTTAGTAGCTGGGCTTTTGTTACTCCTAGATACGTCCACTCCACAAAATAGCAGTTCTAGTTGACTGGGGCAGATCCAATAGGGTACAGATTTCATAACCTAATTTATGGCAACAGTGGCATCCTATGACAATGATATGTTTAAAGTCACTGAGCTCAGTACAACCCATTGTACTGTGAGAGTTTGTCTATCGAGATTTCATGGCTATGAGCTGGATTTTATGCACCTGTTAGCAATGGGTTTGGGCCATATAGTCTGTGTATTTATATGTATATATGTGTATGTATGCGTGTTTATACAGTATCTCACAAAAGTGAGTACACCCCTCACATTTTTGTAAATATTTTATTATATCTTTTCATGTGACAACACTGAAGCAATTACACTTTGCTACAATGTAAAGTAGTGAGTGTACAGCCTGTATAACAGTGTAAATGCTCAATAGGGTTTAGGTCTGGAGACATAGTTACAGAAAAGTGGTGACTTTTATGGCCGGTAAGGGAATGTGGCTCACCTTTAAAAACGTATCCCAAAAAAAGTTTCAAAATTGCGAATGTAATATAAGATGGCACAATCTGAATTGCTAATTTCCAATAAAGAAGTTTAAAAAATACAAATAAAAAACTTACTTGAACTAAATATATAAAGTATTATATATCTTAAGATATGTACAACCGAGCAACCTGTATATTATATACTCCTGTTTAAAGTAGACCACACTTAGCAATTAATAAAAATGTTTATTACGTTAAAATTTATCATAAAAACAAACAACTCCAAAAAGTATACTAATGAATAAATGTATCCGCCACCGGTGTCAATAAATATGTGTGTCTATATATAAAAGTATACGGTTCTAATTACAAGATAAAATATCACATTAATTACGTATGTCAAAGAAAACAGTTAATCATCAACAACAACGTATATATGTTGCAATAGTGTGCAAATTGGAATAAACGGTAACAATGTGTTACATATGTAAATCGTTACAATAGCTATAACAATTGTATAAGCCGCTGTAATTACGCAGCAATGGGCAGTGAAAAATCCTTATTGAGTTGATAGACTGTCCCAGTGTTGGTTGTTCAAATTATAAAGATGTATAGTGATGTACGTTGATACATATGTATTTCTTAGGCTTGGTAGCCCAAATTGTTACCTGATAGTGCTCCGTATGGACGCACTACTGATGTAGTGAGCAAAGGAGTCCCCAAGTCCTTCGAAAGGATCCGACTTGTGATCTCACCTGCAGTCTCTATGCTGCGCTCTGTGTATCTGTTCGGTCCTTCGAAAAGGAGTCGGCTTGGGATCTCACCTGTAGTTTCTTTGTTGCGCTCAGAGTGTCTGTTCCCGTACTCGCTGTTATAGCGGTTTCGCTCGGGGGCATCTTTGCTGTGTATCTTCACCTTGCCACAATCAGTATGTGTACAGCTTGTCTCTCAGAGATGTCCGGTCTTGCAGATATAGTTGATCCGTTTAGGACGTCTTGGCTGTGAATCTTCACCACCTTTCCTCGGTCTGTGATATACCATTCGTCTCAATGAGGTGGTAGTAATAAGAATGAGTTTGGGTCCAGGAGTGACCAAAAACGTTTTACCACTCCACACCTTGTATCCTCAATCGATAAGTCTGGTATCAATGCGTTTCGGCTGGAAAGCCTTTCTCAAGAAAGGCTTTCTCATCTTGAGAAAGGCTTTCCAGTCGAAACGCGTTGATACCAGACTTATCGATTGAGGATACAAGGTGTGGAGTGGTAAAACGTTTTTGGTCACTCCCGGACCCAAACTCATTCTTATTACTGCCACCTCATTGAGACGAACGGTATATCACAGACCGAGGTAAGGTGGTGAAGATTCACAGCCAAGATGTCCTAAACGGATCAACTATATCTGCAAGACCGGACATATCTGAGAGACAAGCTGTACACATACTGATTGTGACAAGGTGAAGATACACAGCAAAGACGCCCACGAGCGAAACCACTATAACAGCGAGTACCGGAACAGACACTCTGAGCGCAACAAAGAAACTACAGGTGAGATCCCAAGCCGACTCCTTTCGAAGGACCGAACAGATACACAGAGCGCAGCATAGAGACTGCAGGTGAGATCACAAGTCAGATCCTTTTGAAGGACTGGGGGACTCCTTTGCTCACTACATCAGAAGTGCGTCCATACGGAGCACTATCAGGTACCAATTTGGGCTACCAAACCGAAGAAATACATATGTATCAACGTACATCACTATACATCTTTATAATTTGAACAACCAACACTGGGACAGTCTATTAACTCAATAAGGATTTTTCACTGCCCATTGCTGCGTAATTACAGCGGCTTATGCTATTGTTATAGCTATTGTAACGATTTACATATGTAATACATTCTTACCGTTTATTCCAATTGCACACTATTGCAACATATACGTTGTTGTTGATGATTAACTGTTTTCTTTGACATACGTAATTCATGTGATATTTTATCTTGTAATTAGAACCGTATACTTTTATATAGACACACATATTTATTGACACCGGTGTCGGATACATTTATTCATTAGTATACTTTTTGGAGTTGTTTGTTTTTATGATAAATTTTAACGTAATAAACACTTTTATTAATTGCTAAGTGTGGTCTACTTTAAACAGGAGTATATAATATACAGGTTGCTAGGTCTGGAGACATGCTTGGCCAGACCATCACCTTTACCCTCAGCTTCATTAGCAATGCAGTGGTCGTCTTGAAGGTGTGTTTGGGGTCGTTATCATGTTGGAATACTGCCCTGCGGCCCAGTCTCTGAAGGGAGGGGATCATGCTCTGTTTCAGTATGTCACAGTACCTGTTGGTATTCATGGTTCCCTCAATGAACTGTAGCTCCCCAGTGCCGGCAGCACTCATGCAGGACCAGACCATGACACTCCCACCACCATGCTTGACTGTAGGCAAGACACACTTGTCTTTGTACTCCTCGCCTGGTTGCTACCACACACGCTTGACAACATCTGAACCAAATAAGTTTATCTTGGTCTCATCGTACCACAGGACATGGTTCCAGTAGTCCATGTCTTAGTCTGCTTGTCTTCAGCAAACTGTTTGCAGGCTTTCTTGTGCATCATCTTTAGAAGAAGCTTCTTTCTGGGACGACAGCCATGCAGACCAATTTGAAGAAGTTTGCGGCATATGGTCTGAGCACTGACAGGTTAACCCCCCACCCCTTCAACCTTTGCAGCAATGCTGGCAGTACTCATACGTCTATTTCCCTAAGTCAACCTCTGGATATGACGCTGAAAACGTGCACTCAACTTCTTTGGTCGACCATGGCGAAGCCTGTTCTGAGTGGTACCTGTCCTGTGAAACCACTGGATGGTCTTGCCCACCGTGCTGCAGCTCAGTTTCAGGGTCTTGACAATCTTCTTATAGCCTAGGCCATATTTATGTAGAGCAACAATTCTTTTTTTCAGATCCTCAGAGAGTTCTTTGCCATGAGGTGCCATGTTGAACTTCCAGTGACCAGTATGAGAGAGTGTGAGAGAGCGATAACAGCAAATTTAACACACCTGCTTCCCATTCACACCTGAGACCTTGTAACACTAATTGGGTCCAATTTGGACATTTCCACTTGGGGTGTACTTGCTTTTGTTGCCAACGGTTTAGACATTAATGGCTGTGTGTTGAGTTATTTTGAGGGGACAGCAAATTTACACTGTTATACAGGCTGTAAACTCACTACTGTACATTGTAGCAAAGTGTAATTTATTCAGTGTCACATGGAAAGATATAATAAAATATTTACAAAAATGTGAGGGGTGTATTCACTTTTGTGAGATAATATATATATGTATGTGTGTGTGTGTAGAATCCAAATACAGACCGCACTCCAGACTGTAATTATGAGGCCCTGGGTGCTGCAGAAATATAAACAGCAAAAGAAGAGAGAGCACTCCACGGGACTTGTTATAAAGAACACACTTTTACTGTGAACGTTTTTGGACACACAGTCCATCCTCAGACACCTGTATGTCTGAGGACGGACTTTGTGTCCGAAAACGTTCACAGTAAAAGTGTGTTCTTTATAACAAGTCCGGTGGAGTGCTCTCTCTTCTTTTGAGATATATATATATATATATATATATATATTTGTGTGTGTGTGTGTGCATATATGTATATATATATATATATATATATATATATATATATATATATATATATATATGTAGGTGTGTGTGTGCATATATATATATATGTGTGTGTCGATGTGTGTGTGTGTATATATATATATATATATATATATATATATATGTATACTGTACATATATGTGTCTGTGTGTTATTTTATTCATTTTTTGGGCGTTTCTTTCAAATATCATTTTGATTTTTCTAAAAATACATCTTGCTGTACGGCTGGCTTTTTAATATAGATATAAAATATGAAGGTCTTTAAATAAAGTTTTGTGTTTAATTTCATGTGGTCTTCTTCTTTTTTACAAATTTAAATTCTGTTCCGTGTATAGTTTTTGATAACTATTTATTGCACGTTTTGTGTTTCAGCTGGCCTTTGCGACATAAATGAAAGCACCGTAGCATCTGAGGATCGGTGCAAGTCTCCCACTTCAGGTAAACCGTTTAATTGTGCATGACTTCCCGGTGTAACAAAGACCTGGGCATATTCTCCTAATTTACTAACAACGTAACATTACATTTCACTATGCTTCGTATTTTACTTAAAAGAACATCGTTATTGGTTTATCCGTTCCATCCTTGTTTTAAAAAATTAAGTATGATGTTGTTGTTTGCAAAATGTACCTTATCGAATACTTTATTATGTATTACAGTGGCATGTCCAGACAAATATTATATAAAGTTTCAGACATCAGTGCCATTTAAATCATTAATATTTTAAATAAATGTTTTACATTGTTATTTTTTTTTTTTTATTAAAACCAGCAACATTTGTGATTTGTCCAACAATTTCCAGAGTTTATCAAAGTTGTTTTTTTCTGTTATGTATCTATATGTTAAATTATTCCTGTCGGGACTTATTTTCTCTGAGTGTAAATATTTAGAAGTGAAAAAGTACTTTCTTATTACCGTATTAACTACCTTCAGGTTTAGCACTTTAGGTCTTTTTTTTTTTTCTTTAACGCGTGCTCCATTAAAGTCTATGGAGGAAGAAGTTAGCAAGGTTGCGATATCCGAAGTCCTGACGTCAGGTTTTTCTTGCGTGCAAATAATTGACTTTCCCCTTTAAAAAGCATGCTAACCTGCTCGCGTTTAAAGTTTACTTCCAGTGATGTTTGCGTGCGAGCGAAAGCACTAAAGAGCACACCACTTGTAATGTGGCCCCTAGTGTAACATATTTAACATATGTTTGTTCTGTTTACTCATTGGAAGACAACCAGTTTACTTCCAAAGGCTTCATTGATTCCTACTGCACCATACAATGCCTTTAAATTTTATGTGTGAACTACAGCAAATTTGATCAATTTTACTGTATGTGGAGAAAAGGTTTATGATGTGAGATAGAGCGTTGAATCTAGTGTAATGGAGTATAATAAGGGAAATCCGGCCTCTGTATATAGATAATATCTTGAAATGAGCCACACAGTGTATTTAACTGTTATATAGGACTCACAGCAAATGTGTTCAAACCCATACCGCATGCGGAAGATTATGGATCATTGCGTGTAAAGAAATACTTAGTGCATGTGAATTAAAATGGGAGAAAAGTGTTCTAGCTTTAAAAATGGGAGTAAATTATTTCACAAACAGGATGGGGCCACATGTAAAGCCCCCAGGGCCACGGTTCTCCTACCAGTAGCACTATCCTCTAAACTGTGATGTCAATAGGAGGTGGATTTGTTTTTCAGTAAAGGACTCGTTAAGACATAGACGCCAAAAGGGTGCAGACATTATACTGACTGAACACATTATGCTTATGGAAATTCTGTGCTGCTAACCTAAATCAGTAACATTCATTAAGTTTTCATATATGATTAATAGAAGCCAAGATGCAAGATTCTGTAAAATCGCTAATTCCAAGTTTATCTTTCAGGTTGGGGTATTGGAAAGAGTTAAAGGACTTACTTCATTAAAACAGCTATCAATGGGATTGGTTTCTGGAGCTAATAAGGCGTTTAGCTCACAAAATATATACCTTACATTATATAAAGAGCTATTAAAGAGACTTAAATGGATTGGCTAGAACATTACGTTTTACAAAACTTTCTTTTATTAGAGTAGCCTAATAATTAAAATTAACTCCCTATAATGCTTATAATGACCAGGGTAAAAAATTATTTAATATTTGAAGAGCATTTGTGAGTGATATCAAAGTAAACAATTTTTCTTCTGTTATGTGTGATCAGTCCACGGGTCATCATTACTTCTGGGATATTATCTGCTCCCCTACAGGAAGTGCAAGAGGATTCACCCAGCAGAGTTGCTATATAGCTCCTCCCCTCTACGTCACCTCCAGTCATTCTCTTGCACCCAAAGACTAGATAGGAGGTGTGAGAGGACTATGGTGATTATACTTAGTTTTTATAACTTCAATCAAAAGTTTGTTATTTTACAATAGCACCGGAGCGTGTTATTACTTCTCTGGCAGAGTTTGAAGAAGAATCTACCAGAGTTTTTCTTATGATTTTAACCGGAGTAGTTAAGATCATATTGCTGTTTCTCGGCCATCTGAGGGAGGTAAAAGCTTCAGATCAGGGGACAGCGGGCAGTTGAATCTGCATTGAGGTATGTAGCAGTTTTTATTTTCTGAATGGAATTGATGAGAAAATCCTGCCATACCGTTATAATGACATGTATGTATACTCTACACTTCAGTATTCTGGGGATGGTATTTCACCGGAATTACTCTGTAAAAGTACATTAAACCTTTTAATAGGTATTTAATTCATGTTAAACGTTTTTGCTGGAATGTAGAATCGTTTGCATTTCTGAGGTACTGAGTGAATAAATATTTGGGCATTATTTTTTCCACTTGGCAGTTTGCTTGTTTTGATTATGACAGTTTCGTTTCTCTCTCACTGCTGTGTGTGAGGGGGAGGGGCCGTTTTTGGCGCTCTTTGCTACGCATCAAAAATTTCCAGTCAGTTACTCTTGTATTTTCTGCATGATCCGGTTCATCTCTAACAGAACTCAGGGGTCTTCAAACTTCTTTGAAGGGAGGTAGATTCTCTCAGCAGAGCTGTGAGACTTATGTAGTGACTGTGTTTTAAAACGTTGCTCTGTGATTTTTATGTTTAAAATTTAATTAGTGTTACTTTACTAATGGGAACAAACCTTTGCTAACAAGTTGTGTTGTTTTTAAAGAGTGATGCTATAACTGTTTTTCAGTTCATTATTTCAACTGTCATTTAATCGTTTAGTGCTTCTTTGAGGCACAGTACGTTTTTGTTAAATAAGATTGTAACCAAGTTGCATGTTTATTGCTAGTGTGTTAAACATGTCTGATTCAGAGGAAGATACCTGTGTCATTTGTTCCAATGCCAAGGTGGAGCCCAATAGAAATTTATGTACTAACTGTATTGATGCTACTTTAAATAAAAGCCAATCTGTACAAATTGAACAAATTTCACCAAATAGCGAGGGGAGAGTTATGCCGTCTAATTCGCCTCACGTGTCAGTACCTGCGTCTCCCGCCCGGGAGGTGCGTGATATAATGGCGCCTAATACATCTGGGCAGCCATTACAGATAACATTACAAGATATGGCTACTGTTATGACTGAAGTTTTGGCTAAGTTACCAGAACTAAGAGGCAAGCGTGATCACTCTGGGGTGAGAACAGAGTGCGCTGATAATTCTAGGGCCATGTCTGATACTGCGTCACAGCTTGCAGAGCATGAGGACGGAGAGCTTCATTCTGTAGGTGACGGTTCTGATCCAAGCAGATTGGATTCAGATATTTCAAATTTTAAATTTAAATTGGAAAACCTCCGTGTATTACTAGGGGAGGTCTTAGCGGCTCTTAACGATTGTAACACTGTTGCAATACCAGAGAAAATGTGTAGGTTGGATAAATACTTTGCGGTACCGGCGAGTACTGACGTTTTTCCTATACCTAAGAGATTAACTGAAATTGTTACTAAGGAGTGGGATAGACCCGGTGTGCCGTTCTCACCCCCTCCAATATTTAGAAAGATGTTTCCAATAGACGCCACCACACGGGACTTATGGCAAACGGTCCCTAAGGTGGAGGGAGCAGTTTCTACTTTAGCTAAGCGCACCACTATCCCGGTGGAGGATAGCTGTGCTTTTTCAGATCCTATGGATAAAAAATTAGAGGGTTACCTTAAGAAAATGTTTGTTCAACAAGGTTTTATATTGCAACCCCTTGCATGCATCGCGCCGATTACGGCTGCGGCAGCATTTTGGATTGAGTCTCTGGAAGAGAACCTTAGTTCCGCTACGCTGGACGACATTACGGACAGGCTTAGAGGCCTTAAACTAGCTAATTCATTCATTTCGGAGGCCGTAGTACATTTAACCAAACTTACGGCTAAGAATTCAGGATTCGCCATTCAGGCACGTAGGGCGCTGTGGCTAAAATCCTGGTCGGCTGATGTAACTTCTAAGTCCAAATTACTTAATATACCTTTCAAGGGGCAAACTTTATTTGGGCCCGGTTTGAAAGAAATTATCGCTGACATTACAGGAGGTAAGGGCCACGCTCTACCTCAAGACAAAGCCAAAGCTAAGGCTAGACAGTCTAATTTTCGTCCCTTTCGGAATTTCAAAGCAGGTGCAGCATCAACTTCCACTACACCAAAACAGGAAGGAGCTGTTGCTCGTTACAGACAAGGCTGGAAACCTAACCAGTCCTGGAATAAGGGCAAGCAGGCCAGAAAACCTGCTGCTGCCCCTAAGACAGCATGAACCGAGGGCCCCCGATCCGGAACCGGATCTAGTGGGGGGCAGACTCTCTCTCTTCGCCCAGGCTTGGGCAAGAGATGTCCAGGATCCCTGGGCGCTAGAGATCATATCTCAGGGATACCTTCTAGACTTCAAATTATCTCCCCCAAGAGGGAGATTTCATCTGTCAAGGTTGTCAACAAACCAAATAAAGAAAGACGCGTTTCTACGCTGTGTACAAGATCTATTATTAATGGGAGTGATCCATCCGGTTCCGCGGTCGGAACAAGGACAAGGGTTTTACTCAAACCTGTTTGTGGTTCCCAAAAAAGAGGGAACTTTCAGGCCAATCTTGGATTTAAAGATCCTAAACAAATTCCTAAGAGTTCCATCGTTCAAAATGGAAACTATTCGGACAATCTTACCCATGATCCAAAAGGGTCAGTACATGACCACAGTGGATTTAAAGGATGCTTACCTTCACATACCGATTCACAAAGATCATTACCGGTATCTAAGGTTTGCCTTCTTAGACAGGCATTACCAGTTTGTAGCCCTTCCATTCGGATTGGCTACGGCTCCAAGAATCTTCACAAAGGTTCTGGGTGCTCTTCTAGCGGTTCTGAGACCGCGAGGAATTTCGGTAGCTCCGTACCTAGACGACATTCTGATACAAGCTTCAAGCTTTCAAACTGCCAAGTCTCATACAGAGTTAGTTCTGGCATTTCTAAGGTCGCATGGATGGAAAGTGAACGAAAAGAAGAGTTCTCTCTTGCCTCTCACAAGAGTTCCATTCTTGGGGACTCTTATAGATTCTGTAGAAATGAAGATTTATCTGACAGAAGACAGATTAACAAAGCTTCTAAATACATGCCGTGTCCTTCATTCCATTCAACTCCCGTCAGTAGCTCAATGCATGGAGGTGATCGGCTTAATGGTAGCAGCAATGGACATAGTACCCTTTGCACGCCTACATCTCAGACCGCTGCAATTGTGCATGCTGAGTCAGTGGAATGGGGATTACTCAGATTTGTCCCCCACTCTGAATCTGGATCAAGAGACCAGAAACTCTCTTCTATGGTGGCTTTCTCGGCCACATCTGTCCAGGGGGATGCCGTTCAGCAGGCCGGACTGGACAATTGTAACAACAGACGCCAGCCTTCTAGGTTGGGGCGCTGTCTGGAATTCTCTGAAGGCTCAGGGACAATGGAGTCAGGAGGAAAGTCTCCTGCCAATAAACATTCTGGAATTGAGAGCAGTTCTCAATGCCCTTCTAGCTTGGCCCCAGTTAAAGACTCGGGGGTTCATCAGGTTTCAGTCGGACAACATCACGACTGTAGCTTACATCAACCATCAGGGAGGGACAAGAAGCTCCCTAGCAATGATGGAAGTATCAAAGATAATTCGCTGGGCAGAGTCTCACTCTTGCCACCTGTCAGCAATCCACATCCCGGGAGTGGAGAACTGGGAGGCGGATTTCTTGAGTCGCCAGACTCTTCATCCGGGGGAGTGGGAACTTCATCCGGAGGTCTTTGCCCAAATACTTCGACGTTGGGGCAAACCAGAGATAGATCTCATGGCGTCTCGCCAGAACGCCAAACTTCCTCGCTACGGATCCAGATCCAGGGATCCGGGAGCGGTTCTGATAGATGCTTTGACAGCACCTTGGAACTTCAGGATGGCTTATGTGTTTCCACCCTTCCCGCTGCTTCCTCGATTGATTGCCAAAATCAAACAGGAGAGAGCATCAGTGATTCTAATAGCGCCTGCATGGCCGCGCAGGACTTGGTATGCAGATCTAGTGGACATGTCATCCTGTCCGCCTTGGTCTCTACCTCTAAGACAGGACCTTCTGATTCAGGGTCCATTCAAACATCAAAGTCTAACTTCTCTGAAGCTGACTGCTTGGAAATTGAACGCTTGATTTTATCAAAACGTGGTTTTTCTGAGTCGGTTATTGATACCCTGATACAGGCTAGGAAGCCTGTTACCAGAAAGATTTACCATAAAATATGGCGTAAATACCTATACTGGTGTGAATCCAAAGATTACTCCTGGAGTAAGGTTAGGATTCCTAGGATATTGTCTTTTCTACAAGAAGGTTTAGAAAAGGGTTTATCGGCTAGCTCATTAAAGGGACAGATCTCAGCTCTGTCCATCTTGTTACACAGGCGTCTGTCAGAAAATTCAGACATCCAGGCCTTTTGTCAGGCTTTAGCTAGGATCAAGCCTGTGTTTAAAACTGTTGCTCCGCCATGGAGTTTAAACTTAGTTCTTAACGTTTTACAGGGTGTTCCGTTTGAACCCCTTCATTCCATTGATATAAAATTGTTATCTTGGAAAGTTCTATTTTTAATGGCTATTTCCTCGGCTCGAAGAGTCTCTGAGTTATCAGCCCTACATTGTGATTCTCCTTATCTGATCTTTCACTCAGACAAGGTAGTTCTGCGTACTAAACCTGGGTTCTTACCTAAGGTTGTCTCTAACAGGAACATCAATCAAGAGATTGTTGTTCCATCTTTGTGTCCAAATCCTTCTTCAAAGAAGGAACGTCTTCTACACAATCTGGATGTAGTTCGTGCCCTCAAGTTCTACTTGCAGGCAACTAAAGATTTTCGCCAAACTTCTTCCCTGTTTGTCGTTTATTCTGGACAGAGGAGAGGTCAAAAAGCTTCTGCTACCTCTCTCTCTTTTTGGCTTCGTAGCATAATACGTTTAGCCTATGAGACTGCTGGACAGCAGCCTCCTGAAAGAATTACAGCTCATTCCACTAGAGCTGTGGCTTCCACTTGGGCCTTTAAGAATGAGGCCTCTGTTGAACAGATTTGCAAGGCTGCAACTTGGTCTTCGCTTCATACTTTTTCCAAATTTTACAAATTTGACACTTTTGCTTCTTCGGAGGCTATTTTTGGGAGAAAGGTTCTTCAGGCAGTGGTTCCTTCTGTATAATGAGCCTGCCTATCCCTCCCGTCATCCGTGTACTTTTGCTTTGGTATTGGTATCCCAGAAGTAATGATGACCCGTGGACTGATCACACATAACAGAAGAAAACATAATTTATGCTTACCTGATAAATTCCTTTCTTCTGTTGTGTGATCAGTCCACGGCCCGCCCTGTTTTGTAAGGCAGGTACATATTTTTTAAATTATAATTCAGTCACCACTACACCCTTGGCTTCTCCTTTCTCGTTGGTCTTTGGTCGAATGACTGGAGGTGACGTAGAGGGGAGGAGCTATATAGCAACTCTGCTGGGTGAATCCTCTTGCACTTCCTGTAGGGGAGCAGATAATATCCCAGAAGTAATGATGACCCGTGGACTGATCACACAACAGAAGAAAGGAATTTATCAGGTAAGCATAAATTATGTTATTTAGATAGCACTTTCAATTTATATAAAAACTAAATTGTTTCCGATATCAGTTTTACTTCATTCTTTTTGGTTGAAACGTGCCTATTTTACTTGAGAGCATACTGAGGTAGACTCAGGAGCGTACACATGTCTTAAAGTATGCTCAGGAGCGTGCATGTTGCTGCAAGACTGTAACCATTATTATGTGCTTTTGTGAAATTTATTAGCAATTTATTCAATGGGGAAAACATTTGCATGATGTGGATTTGTTAAGTACGATTTGCTGCATTAGCTAACTGTATAGGAGCTTTCTATATGAGGTGTTGTCAACAAATACAGACTGCTAGACACCAGATAAGAGCTTTGCTTTATTAAATACATTTTCCATGTGCTCCTAATGTTTCCAGGATTATGTTGGGATATAGAAACTTTGTGTTGTCTTTAATTCCAGTGTTTTCCCACATATTTGTTTGTTCCTGAATCAGTACTGTGCATTGTCCTGCTGGCTGACAGTTTGTCTCATACTGTCTATAATTTGCATTTAAACCTAGGGAAATAACTAAGCTATATACAACCTCTATATCTTCATCCCAGTACGTTTTACTAAAATTGAATTTGGTGTCATCCCATTGGAGGTTATGCTTTTTACAGACATTTCCAACAGCCAGTCAAATTAATCCTATATTCCTTGTCAATTGTCACTGCAGTAAAATGTGATATTAGTAGCCAATTAGAATAATGGAATATAACCACCAGCAATATTTGAAGTGTGTGATTATTTTCATTGGATTCACATACAATATAGTTTCATCTATACATTCTTATATATGTCAACCTATTGGAATATGGAAATAAATGAGTTTGCGTTCTTATTTTCCTTCATTTCAGTTTAATAAGGGCCCCATTTAATATTGTGCGGGTGGGTAAATTTCCAGCTAGGGAACCTGTCTGCCCGTCTTCAGAGCTTGCTAGGCAGTATTTGCTGCCCACATTTAACATTGCACTAACAATTGGTTGTGCATCTCTGTCCTTTCCTCTTGTGCAACCAATTGCACAAAGATAGGGCTTATCGGTCTGTCCAGGAAGCCCAACACCTCTTAGTTGGCAAAAAGGTTATGAAGCAGTGGTCCTCTTAACTTGCGTTAAAGGAACATGAATCCCAACATTTTCCTATCATGATTCAGATAAAGAATACAATTTTTCAGTTTACTTCTATTATCTAATTTGCTTTATTCTCTTGTTATCATTCATTGAAGAAACAGCAATGCACTACTGGGAGCTAGCTAAATGCATTGCTTGAGCCAATAACATGAAGCATATATGTGCAGCCACCAATCAGCAGCTCCTGAGTCTACCTAGGTTTCCCTTTTAATAAAGAAGATCAAGAAAACAAAGAAAATAGAAGTAAATTGTTGTTTACAATTGCATGCTCTATCCGGATCATGAAAGAAAAATCTGGGGTTTATGTCCCTTTAAGTAGGCCTGCACTGCACTTCTGTATTTTGTTTCATCCTTCCTGGTTGGTTCAGGGTTATGTGAGGGTTGTTTAAAATGAGCCAGGGAGACAATTGCACTATAACCCAAGCACAACAAATGTATACTAATTTACTGAGAACCACACAAAAGTGCACACTCGCTAACACATGCATGCTGGTAACGCAGGCAGAACCAATGGAGTTTTACCACCAAATACCTCCTAGAAATGCCCCTGTCACCAGTTAGTGTTTCCCTAACGCTTATATTTGTTATTAATGAGACTAAATCATTCTTTTCGTTACAAGTACTGTAGGGGCAGCAATACGTTATAAATAAACGACAGATGATGCGATGCAGATATTTTTGCACTGAATTATGTCTTCCGAAATTAGACTCAATATAAAATGACTGGGAAATGGATATTCTGAATAGTCTGTAACTTTTAAAATGATAGAATAAGATTTTCAAAAATTGCTTTAGTGGCCTAAAACAGCTTCTATTACCCTAATGTATTCGTACAGGATTTTTGATACACATACAAAACAGTTTTGCTAAGAAATATATTTCTTTTGTTTTTTTTTCCATTAGATTAACTGTATTTGAAGCTAAAGTTGATTTTTCTGTTGAATTTCAGTTTTACAAGCATTAAACTTTATTTTGCTGAAGGTTTAACTGCTCTGCTGCTTTTCAGGAAAACATTATAAAGTCTCCAATATGATCTGATCAATGGTGAATTTGAAGTTTACCTAAAGATGAATACACCCAAAAGATATGAACGCAGTCTTCAAGCTAAATGTGTATAGATCTGATCTCCATGGTCTCATAAATTGTTTTTATACTTTAGTTATGACATTTTTCTGCACTATTGCATATGTAGTTAGTATTCGTACAGATATCATTATAAAGTTGAATACAGTAACTAAAATAAAAGGGTGCAATGCTCAGGATTCAATGGGTTTGGTTAGCAGTGTCATTGTATGCTTAGGGCTATCACTAATGAGTGTTTAGCAACAGATGTAGGTTCTCGAGAGAGAAAGAGAGAGATGCAGTGAAGATTCCTTTTGATTATAAGTATATATGCTTAGGCTAGAAATTACTTCAGACAACATTCAATCTGGGTTATCTAACAGATTAAATAATACTTAAAGGGACACTGAACCCAAATGTTTTCTTTCGTGATTCAGATAGAGCATGCAATTTTAAGCAACTTTCTAATTTACTCCTATTATCACATTTTTTTCGTTCTCTTGGTATCTTTATTTGAAAAGCAAGAATGTACGTTCGGATGCCGACCAATTTTTGGTGATCAACCTGGGTTGTTCTGGCTAATTGGTGGATAAATTCACCCACCAATAAACAAGTGATGTCCAGGGTCTGAACCAAAAATTAGCTGGCTCCTTAGCTTAGATGCCTTCTTTTTCAAATAAAGATAGCAAGAGAACGAAGAACAATTGATAATAGGAGTAAATTAGAAAGGTGTTTAAAATTACATGCTCTATCTGAATCGCGAAAGAAAAAATTTGGGTTCAGTATCCCTTTAAAACTATCATATATTAGTTGACACAAGTCTATTAATTATCACAACAAGTAACAATTAATACAATACCTTGAGATCAAAAGGTATCAGATAACAAAATTTTAGTTCCAGTTCACTGTATTTATGTACATCTTAGACCAATCTTCTTAGTCTATACTATGGGCTCCATTTATTAAGCAGCGGATACTGCTTCGGAGCCCCATCGTTTCAGGCTCGTCTGAAACGGAAGTTAAGAAGCAGTGGTCATTGAAATCATCCCGATCCAATCGGGATGAGTGACAGCCCCTGCGAGCAAGGGGGCGGCATTGCACAAGCATTTTCACCAGAAATGCTAGTGCAATGTTAAATGCCAACAGCGTATGCTGTCGGCATTTAGCGAGGTCAAGCGGACATCATTCGCTACAGCAAATCATGACCACTCAACTTTTAATAATTCTCCCCCAATAAGTGAAAGTCTAATTATATATATATCTTAACATCTTTACACGCCTTCATGAATTCTATTTTAACTTTACTCATGCGCAGTTCAATAGCATTACTTAATAGTAATAAAAAATAACTTTTTTTCCTATCTAGCATGAGCAACTGTTCTGAATGTGATTGTCACTGTTCAAAATGTAATGTCTTTTAAAGGGATTTAACCCATTGCTAACTAAATCCTGACTAATATAAATTCTTATTCTAATACTATTTTATCCTATAATAATTATATTTTATAACTCCACATTCTATATGTTATAACTCCACAAGCAGTACATAAAAGTAAAGAGTTTTGTACATACCACAGATTAACATAATGAAACACAAGAAGAGATTATCACACAATGAATGTTGGCTATAGCTCAGGGCAGTGATCTTTTGAGATCATTATGTTAATATGTATTGGGTACTTGTAAAGCGCGGCTATTCACCTTTAAGGGTCTCAAGGCGCTGCTCATTTTATCGACCTTGGAAGGAAGAAAGGCTGAGTGGACCTCGCCGGGGATCGAACCTGCAACCCTTGGGTTGCTACAGAGCTCAACCACAGTGCCTTAGCATGCTGAGCTATCTGTCCGGTCATTATGTTAGGAAAGATATGGCCATGCTAGGAGAATTTGTTTGTCAGACGCTTTTGGGGGTAGGTGTATTATTGTCTGAATAGATGAGTTTTCACAATGTCTGAAGCAATTAAAACAAGTCAGCGTCTGACAGGGCAAAGCAGAGAATTTTCCAGGACTTACAGCATTAGAGTAGTCATTAGAAATGTGCATTCGGCATTCATTGATATAGCGGCATTCTGCTCTTTCTGCAGATAGATTTTCATGTTTAAAAGTGCAACACACAAAGATCTGGATTTGCACAGAACTTTTGGTTTTGCACTTTCACCTGAATAAATCTGGCTCATAAAAGAGCTGAATGCTGTTACATACAGCCATATTTGGCATTCCACACATTTAAAGGGACAGGAAACCCAAATTTTTTTCTTTCATGATTTAGAAAGAGCATGTCATTTTAAACAACTTTCTAATTTACTTCTATTATCTAATTTGCTTCATTCTCTTGATATCCTTTGCTAAAAAAAGCATATCTAGATAGGCTCAGTAGCTGCTGATTTGTGGCTGCACATAGATGCCTCGTGTGTTTGGCTCACCCTTGTGCATTGCTATTTCTTCAACAAAGGCTATCTAAAGCATGAAGAAAATTAGGTAATAGAAGTAAATTGGAATGTTTTTTAAAATTGCAATTTGAATCAAGAAAGAAAAATGTTGGGTTTAATATCCCTTTAAAGTGACTGTCAATTTTTATGCTAAAGTGCCCGGTTTTTAAAATTTTTATTAAAAACTAGGACACTTTAAGTCATCAAAATTTACATTTCACTCCTGTTATGAAAAAAAAACTTACCTTTTAATCTTGACAGCAGCTCCAGCTTCCTCCGGTCGTTGCAAGCCATTTCAGATGTCAGAAATGATGGATAGGTCATCCTCTAATCACGGCTTCCCCCCCGGGGGAATCGGTGTCTGATTCAACGCCGTGATTGGAGGAAGCCGGATTCCTCATTTTAGACCAAGGAAGAGGCTTAGCGATGGGTGGAGGAAGCTGGAGCTGCTGTCAAGGGTAAAAGGTAAGTTTTTTTTCTCAACAGGAGTGAAATGTAAATTTTGATGAATTAAAGTGCCCCTGTTTTTAATCGAATTTTTAAAAACCGGGCACTTTAGCATCAAAATTTACATTCACTTTAAGAGACACTATGCTGGGAAAAAAATGATTTCATGCTTATGAAAGTGCAACATCTAAACTTTTTTTTTTGCATAGAAAAACATTTAAAGTAAAAGTTGTTTTTTTAATGTAAAGTAATACAGGTGTACTTATCACTTATGCACATTGGCCAATAGACACTTCCTGTTTATGTTCATTGGATGAGAGGTAGTTCCTGGTAATGTTGATTGGTTGATGGATACCTCTTAAAAATCTAAAACGGGAAGTGAACAATTGATACCGGTATATTAATTTATATTTAAACATTTTTTACTTTATATTTTTAATTAAGAAATGTATTTAAATGGTGCTCTTCCATATGGATAACAAAATATTTTCAAGTACAGTGTCTCTCTAAATCTGCAATTTATGAGAGATTATTATGGGATCTGATAATTGTAGTAGATCATGTGCAGAGAAAGGCGCCAGAATATTTCGAATTTAAGGCAACATGTTACATAAAGAGGAGCTCCGTTACATAGGGCTTTGTATGTAAGGATTTTCACCTTAATCCTGGAATCTATGTTGAAAGTATCAGGAATTAATATAGTGTGGATGATGTTAGAAGATGGATTTAGCTCTTACCTATTAGAGAGCTCTACACTTCATTGTCTATCAAAGTATTAGCAACCCTCTTAAGAAAAAAATGAAAACCCATATGAGACTACTTCAAAAACTACTGGGGGTAAAAAATACAAAAAAGTACCTTAGTTATTAAGAACATATATCAGTTTGTAAAAAGGATCCAACTATAAAGATCAGTAAAAGTTCTCTATGTAAAGTTACTTTTTAGAAGACAAGTTAGAACAGTGTTGCGGTAGTCAACAACAAGACGATTTTTTGGCATCGTAGACTAACATTAAGGATTGCATCTAAGGGAACATGACGTTCTCTGCCTCCCACACATGATATGTCTGGATATTTTTTTCTCTTAGCCTTGGACAGACCAATCAATAGTTCACTATGAACGGTACTAGTAAATTAATTAAAGTTATGTCTTGTATTAGAACAGAAGGCGTTACGATAGCTGGGCACATACAACAGTAGGAAGTTAATTAGGCAAAGCTAATTTATATGACTTTAAATTAATACAAACTTTAACATATTCGGTCATATCAAGTCTCTGCTGTGTTCACTGAGGTTTTATAAGCAAATGGTAAGACCTAAGAACAAGTAGAAATCTATTATCTGCTGATGAAGTATAACAAGACCAGAACAACAGTCTACCATGTGATTTATCTTTCTCGTCTGATCCTTGCTATGCTTTAAAGAGTAGTATTGTACTGGCAGGAGGGAGTCCGTCTTTAAAATGGAAGTTTGAAGTGAAAAGGTGAGGTATTGTGAAGCTTACTTTTGCATATCTTTACCCAGAATCCCCTGCTCCAGTGAAAAAACACTGTTAATGGAGATTTTTGATGGAAAAATGTGCAGATGTGCTATACAGTGATCTGTTGTCTGAATGGAATCTAGTCTATATCTTTACAATACACGGCTGTTGCATGCTATTAAATTTTGGGGGGGGTTTGTTTGTTGGTTTCTTTTTTTGAAGAAAACATTAAGTTGCTGTAGCTAGGTTCATGATATATCTTGTATGCCATTGTATAAGCCCCTAAGGTCACAATTACTCCTTACTTCCCTGTTGGCACTGATCAGTGGTCCATTCATTGTGTTTTACTCACTTATGTTCATAGAGGCAAATGGGATGTCAAAAATACACTGTGGCTATGCAGCGTACATTTTCAATGCTATGTACGGTTTTAAAAAAGGCTGCATTAGCTTTTTTTATTTTCCAACTCCAAGACTGGCATCATGTGGCATTTTAATTGATGTATTCTTACTCAGAACAAAACATTTTAAACAACTTTTTGCTTCATTCTATTGGTATCCTTTGTTTAAAAGTAGACCTAGGTATTCTCAAAACAAGCAGTGCACTAATGGAAGCTAGCTGAATACATCTGGCTAGCCAATGACAAGATGTATATGCGTGTAATCACTAGACATGGGCATTGGGCAGCTTTGTTAGCTACCAAATGCGGAAGTTGGTGGCCCCTCATTGACTTTGGCTCTTTTCAGAGTCAGATTTATGCTTGTGAAAGATCAGCACAATAACATCTGTGCAACTCCAGATTTTAGTTTGAAGATTTTTCATAAGCATAAATCCGGCTCCGAAAGGAGCCAAAGTCAACGAGGCACTTCCTACTTCTGCAGTCTGCAGCTAATGAAGTTGCCAAATGCCCATATCTAGTAGTCACCAACCACCGCCTAGCTCCCAGTAGTGGATTTCTGATTTTGAGACTATCTAGGTTTACTCTTTAACAAAGGATACCGAAGCAAATTTGAGAACAAAGCAAATTTTATTATAAAAGTGCATTAGTTTAAATTTGTTTAAAATCTATATTGGATGTTATGCCCCTTTAACCACAAACAAAATATAATTGCAGCTAAATATAAAAATAAATCTCTTCCACTGTGTGTTGGGAAGTGCACTTTTTTAGACAAAACGTCATTAGGTGATATCCTTATTACTAATTACTTATATTTCTTAAATTAACACCCATGATTAACATTTCTAAACCATATATAAATGGCATTATTTTGTATGCATTATTATCTATATGATCTATGTGTGTATTAAATCTTGTCTTCACTTGTATAGGTTGTGCCTCTTCCACATCTTCAGATGATGAACAGTCAATGAATAAATTTATAGAAAAGGGTACAGTATGTTTAATGTTCAAAACATTACAAAATTTTATCCAGCGTCACTCTGATTAGATTTTGACATATTTTGTTAAAATGTTATTTACAGTGAAGATCAAGGGCAGAAAGTTTTCCAAGGCGGTAGTCACTGATCTAGGTAGGAAAGACGAACATTCCCTATTCTCCTTTTACGGTATCTTGCTCTATATACTAAACTAACACAAAAAAAAGGGATTGGTAATTTCTACTTTGATTTGACTGCTTCTTTTGTTGTGAGTTTTCTGGGCTTACTGATTAATGTCAATCAGGAAGGTTGGGGATTTAATTTTTCTTCTAATTTCTCTTTCAAAAAAACTCTTTCTTGGGTACTCTTGAGGAAATTTAACTGGGAGATAACACGGTTCAGTCACTGTCTTGTCAGCTAGATTCTCCACCTTTCAGTGTCTCTATTACGCCATATTTAGCAAAAAAAAAGGAAAAAAATGGAATTAGAGGAACTCTTATTTATGGTATTGAAAGACTTTATTAAAATAATCTGTGATTTTATATAAAAAAAAAATTAACAGTAAAATATTTTTTCAGTCTTTTCACGTTTTGTCTTAATATAAAGTAAATGTAGCTAGACATGTCCATTAACAAAGCTGTAGAAAGACTCTTCTTCTTGTTTATTTTATTGACACTTAAGGCCACAAGACTGATGATGTTGAGGAATGCTCTAACGTAAAGGAACATGGAACAGACATTGTATTATTAAAAGTATGGTATACATTGTTAAAAAAAACACTGCTGCCATATAGTGCTCAAGACACCTAAACCTATCCAGATATGCTTTTCAACAAAGAATACAAAGAGACTAAAGTAACTTTAAAAATAGAAGAAACATGGGCATTTCTTTTTAAATGTGTGCTGTATTGAAATCATTTGATTTTCATGTCCTTTTATTGCATGGTGGCAGTGATTTTTTTCTTGCTGTTTAACTACAACCCCTAATTACATTATAAGGACAATTAACTTTTGGGTGCCTTCTCTATACAGCAAAGCCCTCTTAAAATACCCCCCTTATATAGCAAAAAAGACACTTTGTAAAATCACTGCTACCAGTTTTATGTAAGAGCATTGGACCTCCCTATTTTCCAAAGCTGAAACAAGCCTACGTCAGCCTTATACTGACTTCTTTGTTTTATAGGGATATACTGAAATGATCTCTCAGTCTTGGTCCAGAAGCTTTGTCAAATGTATGAATTGCTGATTCTCTAATCGGTTCCATTATGAGTTGTAGGAATTCCTCAGTCCTCTTGCCTAAAGTGATAATTAAGTACACAGTAAGATATGTCTGTCTATGACTTTTTTCAGGAAGAAATTACTGCAGTTTCTTTATATTAAAATTTGTGATGATTCTGGTTGGTTGGTTTCAGCTTTGTACTATTCTAAAATTGTAGGCCATCAGAAACCACTCATGTTCTACAGGCACGGTACTATGCATCCTATAATGTTTATAGATTTCATTCAAACACCCATCCACCCTTTAGAACACAACTGAGACTGTTGAAGAAACTCATATTATCGGGACACTACTCTGTGAGACTGTAGGATGAGACAAGATGGAAGTGGCAAAGAGCATTTAGAGATTAAATAAATTATAAGACATTGTGCTCCAAACTTTTAGGGAAGAATAACCCAAGGTTACTCTTACTGCCTATTCACTTCTGAAGCTTTGCAAGAAGAATTAGTCTATTAAACCATTGCTAACTTTTAAAACAAGGAGCGGTCTTATGTTATTACAAAGAGAATACTCATCTGTTACGGAGATTACACCGATTATGTTTTTAAATTATATATTAAATTATCCTAGCTTTTTATGGGTACTCTTTGCACATGAATTTTCTCACACACTTTTGTGTCTATTTGGCCTACAAACTTAAAGGGGGATAATAATTAAAATTTAAATGCACATAAGTTGATTTTAGAATAGATGCATTTTACAATAAAAATGCTTCTAGTAAAAGCTATCACTGTTTCTGCCATTGCCAACAGGACACTGCTGGCTTTCAGAGAGAGTATTGGAATCCAGGTGCATGGAGCACATGAAGAAACAGTGATTGGTTTCACTATAAGCAGTTTTGTTACTAATAGCAAATTACATTCACATTTAAATGTTGACTGTTAATTCTTATTAAAACATTAGCATTACTGTTTTTTTAAAATAGGTTTCTTAGTTTTATAAATAAAGTGTATTCCAATTCCTTGACTGATACGATTAGTGCGCTGACCCTAGCAGCAGCTCTACAAAGCTATGAAATAGCAAACAATTAAAATAATCACAGATTAATTTAATATAGTTTAACAGTGTCATATTTTTTGTGTAAATGTAATGGAACCCTAACAAAAATGTTAACTTTCTGGGTCCCACCCAAAATTGTTATTTTCAAAAATAGAACCCTGTTATTTTACCAGTTACAGATCTGGTGAATGGTCTAAAGTGTATACTCCAGATGGGAGCCTTTGTATGTAGCTTGGTGTACTTGGAAATGGATTCTATTAATTTTCTTCTTGTGTGAAATGGTAGTGGACCATACACATTTAAATGATCTCTTTGAGCTTAATCATAATGTTTCTGAATTATTATTATTTTTTTAAACCTGGTGAAATAATACCAAAAAAAAACAAAAATATCTTAAATGTTGCTTTGGTCTAATTGTAAGTAATAAAACGTGATCAGTCTGTTGATTCTGCTTATTATTAATTGTTTCCCTATTGATTAGAATGTGATTATTCTCAGAATACTAGAACATCAAATATCCTGTTTTCTTTGGTATGTTTGGTGTAGTTATGGTTTTCTACTTACATTACATTTACTTACCTAATGTTTGATGATACCATTTTAAGTATTGGTGTGTTTTTTTAATTTATTGATGCTATTTGGAGTAGTTGGATACTTTCAATAAGTATTTTGGACTCCTTCCACTTGAATACCATACTCTTTCCTATTGACCTAATTTTACAACCAAACAAGGTCCTTTGTAAAGTGAGAAGGGAAAAAGAACTTTGTCTGCAAAAATGACCTGAGAAGAAATATATATATATATATATATATATATATATATATATATATATATATATATATATATATATATATATATATATATATAGTATATATGTTTGTGTGTATATATATATATATATATATAATTTCACATATGAACACATTGGTTTATTGTAAATAATTTCTACCAAAGGCTGTTTGCAAAAAATAGAACATATTCGTAAATATTTGTAAGTAATATCAGAAAGCCAGCTTAAACCATCATTCCATTTAGGCATTACTGTTACAAAGCATTGCAAGGTAAGAATGTTATACTTGACTTATCCTAATTGGATGAAAAGTATACTAAAATATAAATCCTGTAGAACATGAGACAAGGATATGGAGGACATCAGTCCAGAGTATGGACAAATGACAAAACATTAAGGTGGAGAACCATGTTCTCCAGGAATAAAGATAAAGCAGAAACCTGAGCTTTCAAAGACATGATGGCTTTTGTCAAAGAGTATTTTGAGAGCTGTTACGGGATAAAATCAATCAAATCTTAATGAAAAAAAAAATAAAGTCATAACCATACATACTTTGGTTGAAATGGCAGAGACCAGATTAAATGTCTTCCCTATAAAAGGCCTGTGGTCCTGTATGGAAGACGATATTAATGTCTTGGAAATTAAATACAGGTAGCCCCCAGTTTACGCCGGGGTTAGGTTCCAGAAGGAATGGTTGTAAATCGAAACCGTTGTAAATTGAAACCCAGTTTATAATGTAAGATCCGGGCCCCTCTCAAAATTGTCATAAGTAACACCTAATACATTATTTTTAAAGCTTTGAAATGAAGACTTTAAATGCTAAACAGCATTATAAACCTAATAAAATAATCATACAACACAGAATATATAATTAAACTAAGTTAAATGAACAAAAACATTTGCTAAACAGCATTATAAACCTAATAAAATAATCACACAACACAGACTTCACTTGCATTTTTCTACAAACAGTTCTTTCTATGCATTCCAATCTGGACTGATTTATAGACAGGAAGATCTTGTTCCTTTGAAATCTGCTCAATAGCTCAGGTCTGGTTAAACTGATTTAATTTCAGCTTGCTTGGCTTTGTTGCAACACAAGCGGACAGCTCCACCTACTGGCTATTTTAATAAATGCACTGCTTCTCAATTCTTTTCAATAGCATTCACATGACTGGAAAAAAAGGTTGTTATTCTGAAACGGTGTAAAATGAACCGTTGTAAAACGAGGGCCACCTGTAAATGACCTTGAGACAGAAGAGTAAGAAATAAACCAGAAATTATCTCCTTCCAGAATGACCAGATTTGAGCTTTATGGGACAAAAGAGCCAAATATATGGATAACCCAAGCAAGTAAAGCAAATGAAGGATATTCTGCCCTGAAACACTATAAGGAAATACTGTCATATCTAAAATTAATGAAAGATGCTGTAGATTTTGCCTTGCACATTGAAATATTTTTCTGGATATCCACACCACTAGGAAAATTCTATAGATCATATGCCTGAAGAAACGGTGCAGAGGTCGCCGAGAAACGCGTTGCAGTTTTGATGCTTGTATATTTTTTTAATATTTCTATTGTTTATTTTGTTTTTAACATAAATTGTTATACTCATCAAGCAGCCTTTCTCTGAAGTCTTTTGTTTGGAGTTCATGTTAGCTGTTTGCTAATACATACCTTCTCTACAGTTTCATATAGAGAGCTGGGCCACTACTAATAGTCCAGTCTGTCTGTTTGGCACTTGATAAGTCCTTTACCACATGTGAGTACCCTGGATATCGATGGGTTCCAGTTTACTTGGGGGTCACATCACCTTGGTTAATCTGCACTAGGAGGCTCCCTTTTCTATCTTTGTTCTAAAATTCCATAAATGTGTCTGTATACAGAAACTATTGCTCTAGACAAACAGATGGACAAGATGAATAACTGGACAGCTAGAATGTAAATAGTTGTAAAAACTTGCTCTTTTGTGTAAAACCAATGTTATGTGTTGCAGGAAGCTCCGTCATTGAAATTACAACTTTAGGTTAATGGATGGGATAAAGTTGCTGATCTAATGCCTCATAAAAGTTTAGGTGTAAAGTTCATATGAGATACTTTGCAAAAGGAACAACATGTGTAAATGTCTCAAAATAAAAGAAGAGACTTACTGGGAACAGCTTAAACTCCAGATAAGAATTCCTGGTCTTCCACACAGTGATTTTCTTTTTAAAGTCTATAAGGTCCAAAAAGATTAGTCAGTAGAGAAACATTTCTATAAATGGCAGATCCATTGCCATGAGTCTAACCAAACGAAAAATGTTCTATCGTCCTGTAGCATAAAGGGACTGTTGCAGCCTGTAAAACTTCTTATGATAGATGGCAGCCAGTTTGGCCAGCAGAATTAGATTTAAAAAACATGTGAAAACCCATATAAAAAATATATTTTTTGATAGATTGAAATACTATTTTTAAAAATTTATATTACAAAATAGCTGATGGCATTTTTCTGTAATACATTTCAAAACAAAAATAAGCAATTGATAGAAGAGGCAGGTTTTAATGTAGTTTGGACTGGTCTTGAACCCCACACAGCTCATTCATGCAAACTAATGATGAATTTGGCCATTGGTATCAGAAGTCGGCTCATTTTGGAGCTGGAGTTATTCATTTGAAAGAGCAACACACAAAGATCTGTGCAAAGGCAGATCTGTGTGTGTTGCACTTTCAAAGTTATAAATCTGGGTCCGATGAGAGCCGAATGCCGCTACCTACAGCCATATGTTTCATTTGTTCATGCAAATGAATGAAAATTGCATATACTAATCCCATTAGAATCAGTGTGCCGGAATCTAAAACAAGATTGTACAAGTTATCTTTCTATTGAAGATGTATTCTGCTTTGTTGTCTGTTATTTGCTACATATGACAAATCACAGTTGAGTTTCTCAAAATGAAAATAGTTTTAATATTCTGCTAATTGCACAAAGGAACATTCAGTTTTTAATCATTTTTATTTCATGTTGTACTTACCACCTGCATTGGCATTGGGAACCGTGAATTCTTGTGGGTATAAATACGTAAAATGGCTATTAAAAGAAACACTTTATATTAATGAGTATATGTAATAATTTTTCTTAATCAGATGTAGTTTCTGCAGATGTGGTTTCAACACTTTTATTATGCCAACAATCAAAATATTCTGTGTGATGGTAAACTCTCCCCTTTATAAAAACTGATCCGGATTGTTATATTTTAGATGGAGTTTAATCCATCAGTTGTAATGAAGATGCGCTATAACTTACTTTTTAATATAGATATGAAATTCAAATACCCCGTGATCTGCCGCACACTTCAAAAGTCCGATTTTCTGTGAGCCAACATTTTGAACTGTTCTCCAATCAGTGCTCTAGCTACAACAATAGTGCCTTTAGGGGAGAGTGCTGATTGGAGAACAGTTCAAACCATTAGCTCACAGAAAAATCGACTTTTGATGTGGGTGGCAGAGCGCAAAGTATTTGAATTTTATTTCTATATTAAAAAGTAAGTTACAGCGAATCTTCATTACAACTAATGAATTAAACTCCATCTAAAATATTGCTAGCATTCTGGATCTGTTTTTATAAAGGGGAAAGTTTACCATCACTTTAACTAGTTTGCTTTTGATGCAAAAGCTGTAATTTTAAAAATGCCTTTTGGAAAATAATGTAAAAATCAGATGCTATTATTACTTAGAATAATGTGCTTAATGTTCTTCTGGGATGAAGTTTTAATTATTCTGAGGACAAAAATTTAGATTTGTTTTAAATAAAAAAAATAGATCAAACAATTATTAAAGGGACACTGTAACCAAAAATTTTCTTTCGTGATTCAGATTGAGCATGAAATTTTAAGCAACTTTCTAATTTACTCCTATTTCAATTTTTCTTCATTCTCTTGCTATCATTATTTGAAAAAGAAGGCATCTAAGCTTTTTTTTTGGTTTCAGTACTCTGGATAGCACTTTTTATTGGTGGATGAATTTATCCACCAATCAGCAAGGACAACCCAGGTTGTTCACCAAAAATGGGCCGGCATCTAAACTTACATTCTTGCATTTCAAATAAAGATACCAAGAGAATGAAGAAAATTTGATAATAGGAGTAAATTAGAAAGTTGCTTAAAATTTCATGCTCAATCTGAATCACGAAAGAAAAATTTTGGTTACAGTGTCCCTTTAAGCATGTAATACAACATAAAATACCAGATAACTTTGAACAGTTTCATAAAACGATCTCTCATGTAGTATTGCTTCTTCTACAAATAATTAGAGTGAAAATACACAGATCCTAGACAAACACAAATTGTTTGTATTAGCAGCTACCTGCTTCAGTTACAGTTAAAGCTTTAAAATTTCTGTCCCTCATCTTTAAAAACTTGTTTTATTGATCTTTTAAAATGTTTTTTTCTGCTCAACAGCCTTTAGTATACTTGTAAACCACGTTGATGCCCATGACAAGGTGTTGTTTTCAGCATCCCCTGCACTACAGGCCAGGGATCATTGGTGGTCTAGCGGTGGCACTTCCTAGCCTTCATTGGCAGTGCCGGTGACATTGCACAAATGTGTAGTGACGTCACAAAGAGACAGTCACCGTAGCTGCAAGAGAGTTGGATGAGGGGAGATTATTCAACCATTTCAATCTCAGCTTCCTTAGCAGCTACAGAAGATAATTTGGAAGAGAATCGCCTGCTTGAAATCAACCCACTTATCTGTGGAGTGAGGCAATATTTTCCATTTCCCCCCCAAAGATCTAGATTCTGCAACCTGGAGAGGGATCAATATTTTTCATAGTACTTACCTTATCTCACACATAGCTTGGATGGTGTCTCTGAAATGATCACTTTAAAGGGACATTAAACACTTTGAGATGGTAATATAAAATGATAAATCACATATTTATTATTTATTTTGTCTCCTTTACCTGTAATTCCATTTTAAAATTGTCAGCTTTTCAGTTCCTGTTAGAAATGGAAGTGCAGAACACTGTTATATTCCACACAGCCATTGGTTGCACACTCTAGTTATCTATTTATAAATGTCACTAATTGGCCACAGCAGAGAAGGTAATCAAAGTTACAACAGGGCAGTTCCCATCGTTTTATAGACACTAAAATTTTGCACTTATTTAGTCAATATTTAAACAACTAAAGAAACTTTAAAAAATACATCTACATGTTATTCTCATACTTATCATTTTTCTGAATGCATGATTATTTCTAGTATTTATTTAGTGTTTAATGTCCCTTTAATATACAGACACACCCAGATACAAATATTAGGTATTATATTTAGACATCGGTCTATACCAATGTGACCTACTTCTGTGGAAAATGATTTCAGCATAAACATATTAATTACATCCACTTAAAAGTAGGAAATGTTTATTCTTGGCATCATCTGTATAACACCATTAAGTCATTGCCTCAGTCCTCATTGGATGAGATCAGTAGGCATTTTTGATAGTGATTATGTATTTCATTTTTTTTTTATATATGGAATATTGAATTTTTGTTAAAGGAACTTTTATTTTTATAGAGGCAATTGAGATCAGTGGTGGCAAAACCATGGCAACTGAGGTGGCACTCAAAAATGTTTTGCCGGCAACATACACCATATCAGTCTGATCCAGTCTAACAAGCTCAGTCCTGTCCCAAAATACCAGGCAATTCTCCCTTAAACAAGGGAAATGGCAATCCCAGATGATCATTTTGGCCTCCTCTGGACCTCATCAGTGAGGTGCATGCCCTCTAAGCACATTGGGCAAGGAGCCCACGTCTGGTTTCTCCATCACCCATATGGAGACTTTCACCAGGCTCATAATATAAATACCAAGAATGAACAACAGCTCATTCTCTTGTTTTATGGCCTGGTTACCACCTGGGAGTAGTTTATTTTAGCCCAATAGAGGAAAACTTTTCTGAAGTATATCAGTTTAATCCTAGGAAATTCTCCTCTGAACAAGGGGAATGCCAAACTTAGACGGGCCTCCTCAGTGAGTTGCAGCCATATCCCTCTAAGCACATTGGGCAAGGAGTCCATGTCTGGTTTCCCCCATAACTTTTAGGGAGACTTTCCCCAGGGCCAT
Source organism: Bombina bombina (assembly GCF_027579735.1). NCBI lineage: Eukaryota > Metazoa > Chordata > Amphibia > Anura > Bombinatoridae > Bombina > Bombina bombina. The sequence continues at coordinate 888,821,606 of NC_069502.1, forward strand.
AATACAAATATATAAAGAAAGAGAAAATCACAATTGGGCTAAAAGAGGCTGCTCCTGGGTTGTAACTTACCATAGAACTCACTAATGAGCTGTTGTTTGTTCCTTGTAGAGGGTGCTTCTCCTTCTCTATGCATTTGAATTATAACCATGGGGAAGTCTCCCTAAGGGTGATGGGGGAACCAGACGTGGACTCCCTTACCCAGTGTGCTTAGAGGGATATGACTGCACCTCACTGATAAGTTTCCCAGAAGCTGAAAAGATTGTCTGGGGTTGCCATGCTCTTTGTTTAGAGGAGGATTGCTTGCTATTTAAGGGATGGACTGACCTTACTAGGGGGATCAGACTAATATACTTCAAGAAAGTTCTCTTCTGTGAAAAGTACAATGGACAAAAAGAGGCTGCTCCTAGGTGGTAGCTTGAACAAGAACAAGCCATTGAGTTGTTGTTCGTTCCTGGTAAATCCCTTCCCTTTCTATACACATTTTTATTATGACCCAGGGGAACTCTCTCTAAGGATGATGGGGGAACCAGACATGGTTTCCATGCCCAATGTGCTTAGAAAGGATATGGCTGACGAGGCCGACAGAAGGCCAAAACGATCATCTGAGGGTGCCATGTTCCTTGTTCAGAGGAGGATTGCCTGGTATTTCACCACTGGCCTGACCTTACTAGGCAGGATCAGACTGATGTACTTCAGGAAAGTTCTCTTCTGTGAAAAGCACAACTCAAAAGACTTATCCTAGGTGGTATCTCGCCATAGAACAAGCCACTAAGCTGCTGTTCGTGGCTGGTGGAGCGCTTTTCTTTCTCTATGTATTTGTATTTAAAGTTCACTGCATAGCTCTTGTGTGGGAAAAACATTTAAAAAGCAGAATATGGTCTAAGGGAAGTACCCACTGACAGAATGATTTTTTGCACTGTATAAGTATATATCAGCAATTAAGCCTTGCATTTTAAATGGTGTGCATACAACAATTGCTAATATATAAAGTAGGGTTGCACCGATACCAGTATCGGTATCGGTGCCGATACCAAGTATTTGCATGAGTACTTGTACTCATGCAAATGCACCGATACTTAAACCGATACCTCCAATTCCTACCCATATACCATCTTGTGGTGTTTTTCAAACTGTATGTTCCCATTTCCTTTTAAGCTGGAGTGGAGACTTAACTAAAAATTGTTCACTTCTGTTCTGCCAATACAAATTGCTGTTATTTGTATTATTTTACATCAGAGCAGTGCTTTAAAAGCTGCTACTTTACAGCTGGAAGCCTCTCATCTTGCACAATTATGCTCAAAATATACTGTACTCTGAGGAACACCCTTAGCCAGGGCTGAACTGGGAATAAAAAGCAGCCCTGGAAAATAATGAAGACCAGCCATATTTTCTGTTGAGTCAGTAGAATACAAATGCCCCATTTTTCTCAAAGGGGATTACTGGGATACTCCTTCCACAATATTATTTTCAGAATTAAATTATATTACTTTGTATTAAATACAAATGTCAGATTTATCAGTTATATAGGCACCCTACTACCCAATTGCATCCAGTAATCGCCCCTTTAAATTGTAGCTTTCCAGCCCCAGCTGCTGCAGCTGTTATTTATTGTTGTTGTTATTAATATATTTTATTGTAATAATTTTATTTATAAACATGTTCTGTGAACTTTGGGACAACAAGCACATAAAACTGTTTTATTATTTCAAAATGTCTTTTTAAGATACAGTTAATAATTCTAAAGAAGTGATCTTAAATCATTAGTCTGTATTGTGCTTGGTACTGTTATGACATAAAAAAGTATCAGTAATTGGTATCGGTGAGTATTTGAAAAAAAGTATCGGTACTTGTACTTGGTCTTAAAAAAATGATATCGGTGCAACCCTAATATAAAGTAAATATATGTGTTTTTTTAGACAGACTTCTTGCAGTAATTGTGCAAAATTGCTGAATTGCTAAATAATAATAATAATTAATACTAATTAAAAAATAACAGGTTCAAAAGCATTTAAAGCTATCACTCTATTAATGATTTGCAAAACTACTGAAAAACAAAGGGAGTTTGGATATATTTTTTATTTGTGGCCAGTTACAGCTAGCTGTAAATGAGTTTGTAAACTGTTCTAAATAAGTACTGTATAGTTTGTAGCTGGCTTATGCCAGAAATTGGCAAATCTGTTTCAAATTTAGGAGCCAGACATTGTTATTTGTATATAGATATATGGGGAATAACCCAAAACGTTAGGAGCCAGGGCTCAAATTCTAGGAGCCAGTGGCTACCTGGCTTCTGGGTTTGTCGAATCCAGGTTTAGGCAAATTGTAGCATTTTGCAAAATACTTAGGTTACAGAAATTGCATTTCGGGCTCTATAGGGAGAGTGGTGCAAGCACAATATTTACATAAAAACAAGAGTTGTATAATGTACTTTTAAGAAAAAAAATACCTCTGACACCAATATTCAAGGGCCTTTGTGTAAATATACAAACAGACATAGATTCGATTACAAGTGAAAAAAAAAATAACCTTTATCCAAAAAAAAGATTTGGATTTTGGAATATTTGCATCTTTAAAATGGGACAGTTTGGAGAGGGGATGGGACCAAGTGTAAACAACAATATATTACGTTATTTAGGCAATATTTACATGTCATTATACAACTTAAACATGTCAGCTAAAGGTAGTTTTATTTCGTATTTAATACTTGTGTATACATAGTACCATCAGAAAGATAGTACAGTACTGTAATTAGAAAGATATTTGTTGTTTTATATAATAATAGACTATTATTAGACTATTATTTGCATTTTAGAACACAAAAAAAACATATACAGGCAGATATGAGTGAGACTTTATAGTAGGGGAAATATATATATATATATATAAATATATATTATTTTTTTACATATTAATTTAAAAGTTTGGATATCAGAATAAGTTTGGAATTCTAGATCTGGGGATTTGTACCTGTATTGATCATTATTTAAACTGCTTCTTTTAATGGACATGTCTGAATTATCAAGTTTAATTTTGACTTTACTGTCCCTTTAATTTTACTTCTTGTGACTTACATAATACGAATATAATAATAATAATAATAATAATAATAATAATAAAAAATGAAATAAGCTTTTCAAAATTGGCATCATTATTAGATTTTCCCCCCGAAATGTATTGACAATTTGGGCACACTATCTCATAAAAAGGTTTGCCACCCAGGTCCACATATTTTGAATATGCATGGAAAAGTTTTATGTTTTGTTGACATCACTGACATCAAACAAACATTTTGAGTTTTCATTTAAAACCACCAAATTACTGAATCATAAAATACTAATGTGTCTGACTTGGAAACATATTTTAATTTTTTACCTATTATTTGTTTAGGCATATCATTAAAATAATTTAAAAAATTAAAGGGACATGAAACACATTTTTTTTTCTTTTTCATTATTCAGATAGAGCATACAATTTTTTTTTAAGTTTCCAGTTTATTTGTGTTATCAGCTCTGTATATATGACAGCAGTTTTTCAAGAATACTTTTTAAAAATGGTCTTCATTTACAAGGGCACTAGATGGCAGCAGTGTTTATAAATTGGAAACTTTTTCTTCAAATGTATGCTTTTTCTGAATCATGAAAGAAATATTTTTGGAGTCATGTCCTTTTAATAATGTTTACATGATTTGTAAGTCTTAGATGGTGGAGATGACGTGTTGTGTAGCATATTGAAAATATTTAATAGTAAAATATCTAATACTGTAACACTGCATGTAATAGGCTGTATATTATTAGCGGAATTACAAGTGGAACGTTATTTTTAGCTCCCGCTTGCACGATAATCTGCTAGAAGTAAGCTTTTTGCGTTCGCCAGGTAGCGATGGTACAGATATATATAGGAATATCTATTTATAAATACTTAGACTATATTCTGCTATGTACAGAATATTGCAATGTCAAATATTTACAGTAAATACACAATGTAACACTATTAAAAATGAATATTGCATAAAAATGCTTTTTCATGTTTTCAGCTACTTAACTGCAAAGGGCTCCAATGCACTTATATAAGTGTGTACATATGTATATATCTATAGATATGTCTGTAAATACATATATATATATATACACATATAAATACGTATATATATATATATATATATATATATATATATATATATATATATATATATCTTTAGACATGTATGTGTATCTTAATGTTAAAACACCTGAGACCTCAAATTTTTGATACCTTATAACTGTAACTGTACTTCATAATGTGTTTTGTGACACGTTTTTGTTTTGTGAAACAGTTAACCAAAGCTCTGAGGACGCAGTAATCATTCTAGCGTAAATCCTGATTGCACTCTAGCGAGTGTGTTTTTATTTTAAACTTATATGAGCGTGAAACCCGATGCTCACAAACACCCACAATAAACTCCTTCTTGCTTGCGTGTAACTGTTAGCGCCACTCATTATCTGGCCCTATATGTTTTAGGTCATTTTTGGTCGTTTTAAGTAGTAGTTGTATTGCTTTGTATATTAGCTTTATATTCTTGACAAAAATGTGGGATGATAATTGGAGGTGGAGGGAATGTGGTCTACAAACCATTTTTATTGGTTATTTTATTGATGACAAAGTATTAATACAGAATTAATTAACAGTAAATGTTCATGTCTTTTTGTTTAGATTTTTTTTATATATATCCTGCATTACATTTACTTACCATATTATATCTGTTTAACCCTCTGCTCTTCACACACTTATTTTCTTTCATGTAATTGGCAAGAGTCCATGAGCTAGTGACGTATGGGATATACAATCCTACCAGGAGGGGCAAAGTTTCCCAAACCTAAAATTCCTATAAATACACCTCTCACCACACCCACAATTCAGTTTTGCAAACTGTGCCTCCCTATTCTATGATAAGCGCTTCTAAGCATTCTGAAGCCCAATTCCTCTCAGAGTACAGTGTTTGTCAGAGGGATGTGAAGGGAGTATCGCCTATTGATTTTATGGTTTTCCTCATGGGAAATCTTTTTAAAGGTTCTCTGTTATCGGTCGTAGGGATTCATCTCCTACCTCCCTTTTCAGATCGACGATATACTCTTATATACCATTACCTCTGCTGATACTTTTTCAGTACTGGTTTGGCTATCTGCTATATGTGTATGGGTGTCTTTTGGTAAGTCTTAGTTGATGCCAGGTTTCCTTGCATGAGGTTGCGTCTGTGATGATGCGAGTTGCGTCATTTCCAGATGTTGTTGGCGCCAAAAATTGTTTCTTAACTTCCTTTTGCGTTGTGCGTCATTCTTGGCGCCAAAAAAATTTAGTTTATTTTTTCACCCCACTTCCTATATGCCTCTTGCCTTCTATATGCTCAGAAGGCTATGCTGTTTGCATTTTTTTCCCATTTCTGAAACTGCCATATAAGGAAATTGTAAACTTTGCTTTAATGTTGTTTTTTCTTTTGCATTTTGCAAGATGTCTCAATTTGATCCTGTCTCAGAAGCAACTGTTGGAACCCTACTGCATGATCACAGTTGTACCAAAGCTAAGTGTATCGGTTGTAAATAAGCTGAGATTATATCTCCAGCTGTAGTATGTAACAGTTGTCATGATAAGCTTTTGCACGCAGAAAACGTTTCCATCAGTACTAGTACAGTTTCTGTTGTTCCTTCAACATCTAATGTACATGATATCCCTGTTGATATGAAAAATTATATTGCTGATGCGATACAGAAGGCTTTGTCTGCTATTCCGCCTTCTAATAAATGTAAAAGGTCTTTTAAAACTTAATAAAATTGATGAAATTTTTAATGACAACATACTGAAATATCCTCCTCTGATGAGGATCTCTCTGATTCAGAAGATCCTACCTCAGACATTGATACTGACAAATCTACTTATCTTTTCAAGATTGAGTATATTTGTTCCTTGTTAAAAGAAGTGTTGGTTACTTTGGATATTGAGGAGTCCAGTCCTCTTGATATCAAAACTAGTAAATGTTTAAATTCTGTTTATAAACCTCCTGTGGTTACTCCTAAGTTTTTTCCAGTTCCTGATGCTATTTCTGATGTGATTGCTAAGGAATGGGTTAAGCCTGGTACTTCTTTCATTCCTCCTTCTAGGTTTAAAAGGTTATACCCTTTGCCAGCGGCTAGATTAGAGTTTTGGAAAAAAATCCCCAAAGTTGATGGGGCTATTTCTACTCTTGCCAAAGGTACTACTATTCCTATGGAAGACAGTACTTCTTTTAAAGATCCTTTAGATAGGAAACTTCAATCTTATCTAAGGAAAGCTTATTTATATTCTGGCTATCTTCTCAGGCCTGCCATTTCTATGGCTGATGTTGCGGCTGCATCAACCTTTTGGTTGGATAGCCTAGGGCAGCAGGAAACAGATCCTGATTTGTCTAGCATTTTTTTTATCTGTGATGCCATTTTTGATATCATCAAAATTGATTTTAAATCTATGTCTTTAGCTATTTTAGCAAGAAGAGCTTTATGGCAATGCTAACTTGGAATGCTAACTTGGTATCTAAGTTTAGATTACTATCTATTTCTTTCCAAGGTAACAATTTATTTGGTTCTCAGTTGGATTCAATTATTTCAACTATCACTGGGGGAAGGGAGTTTTTTTGCCTCAGGATAAAAGATCTAAGGGTAAATCTAAAGCTTCTAATCATTTTCAGTCTTTTCGACAGAATAAGGAACAGAAAACCAATCCTTCCCCTATGTTGAATCAATGGTGCAGGGATTATACTCGGATATCACAATTGATATACTTAAATCCCAACATTCAACTCTCTCTGACTTGGTGGTTAGACCATGATTGTTTAATTCAGGGGGCCTCTTTTGTTCGTTCTACCTGGACTGTGATCACAACAGATGCAAGTCTTTCAGGTTGTGGAGCTGTCTGGGGATCACTGACAACAAAAGGGGTTTGGAAACCTCAAGAGGCGAGGTTACCAATCAATATTTTAGAACTCTGTGCTATTTTCAGGGCTCTTCAGGTTTGGCCTCTGTTAAAGAGAGAACCACTTATTTGTTTTCAGATGGACAATATCACAACTGTGGCATATGTCAATCATCAGGGTGGAACTCGCAGTCCCCTAGCTATGAAAGAAGTATATTGGGTACTTTCTTGGGCAGAATCCAGCTCTTGTCTAATTTCTGCGGTGCATATCCCAGGTGTAGACAATTGGGAAGCACATTATCTCGGCCGTCAGACCTTACATCTGGGGGGAGTGGTCTCTCCATCCAGATGTATTTTGTCACATTGTACAGATGTGGGGTCTTCCAGAAATAGGTCTGATGGCTTCTCATCTAAACAAGAAACTTCCCAGGTACCTGTCCAGGTCCAGGGATCCTTAGGCGGAGATGGTGGCTGCTTTAGCAGTTCCTTGGTTTTACCAACCTGCTTATATCTTTCCGCCTCTAATTCTTCTTCCAAGAGTGATCTCCAAGATCATTATGGAACAATCATATGTGTTTCTGATAGCACCAGCGTGGCCTCACAGGTTTTGGTATGCAGATCTTTTTCAGATGTCCAGTTGCCAGCCTATGCCACTTCCTCTAAGACCAGACCTTCTGTTTTAAAAAGCCGTTTTTCCATCAGGATCTCAAATCGTTAAATTTGAAGGTATGGAAATTGAACGCTTAGTGCTTAGTCATAGAGGTTTCTCTGACTCAGTGATTAATACTATGCTACAGGCTCGTAAGTCTGTTTCAAGGAACATTTATTATCGAGTTTGTAAGACCTATGTTTCATGGTGTTCTTCTCATAAATTCTCCTGGCATTCTTTTAGAATTCCTAGAATTTTACAGTTTCTTCAGGATGGTTTGGATAAAGGTTTGTCTGCAAGTACTTTGAAGGGACAAATCTCTGCTCTTTCTGTTTTATTTCATAGAAAGATTGCTAAGCTTCCTGATATTCACTGTTTTGTTCAGACTTTGGTTCGTATCAAGCCTGTTATTAAATCAATCTCTCCTCCTTGGAGTCTTAATTTGGTTTTGAAGACTTTGCAGGCTTTTCCTTTTGAGCCTATGCATTCTTTGGATATTAAACTACTTTCTTGGAAAGTGTTTTTTGTTGTTTCTTTTGGCTATCTCTTCAGCTAGAAGAGTTTCCGAATTGTCAGCCCTCTCTTGTGAGTCTCCCTTTTTGATTTTCTATCAGGATAAGGCTTTTTCCATCTAAAGGGGAGGAGAGTCCACAGCTTCATTCATTACTAGGGGGAATTAAGAACCTGGCCACCAGGAGGAGGCAAAGACACCCCAGCCAAAGGCTTAAATACCTCCCCCACTTCCCTCATCACCCAGTCATTCTTTGCCTTTCATCACAGGAGGTGGCAGAGAGGTGCCGGAATATCGGAGGTCTCTTATGAGGGGTTCTACCCTTCGCTATGGGACAGGAGTTTAAGTAGCCCTTTAAGCTTCTCAACTTGAAGGCCTGGATGAACGTTAGAGTCCGGAGATGCAGGGGAAGCTTCCCTTTGCGACACCATCCCGACTCCTATTAACAGCTCCTTTAGCAATCGGCGTTGACGAGTTTGGCAGATTGCTTTCTTCTCTCAAGTTCATGTCAAGAGCACTACTACTTGTCACACTTGAAGGGCCGTGTTCCTGTTCCACGGCGTAGATTCTGGTAAGATTGTTTAATTTTACATAATGTTAACACAGAAGCAGGGCCACGGTGTGGCGCCTTTATCTTTATAGAATCAAGGGGTGATATTCCTATGAGGGGATTATTGAGCAGGGGGGGGGGGTATTTACATGATAAGTTTATTATGTGATTGCTGCGTTATGAGCAAGGACATGGCTCTGGCATTTTTGTGGAACTGACAGGGTTTTTTTCCTGGAGTTTTTTGCTGTCTTTTTTTTTTGGGGTGCATTTTCTCGTCGTCAGGGGCGGTCCTGCGTAGTCATCCTTGTGACCAGGTGGGGCTTCTTCACTTCCGGTCTGATCTGCGACGGAGGAGACGAAGCGGTTTCTGAGTCCGGTTCATAGGAGGTGGTGAGTGTCCCGGCCATTGGTGGTTATAAAGGCGCCTGTTCTAGTCTTTTTTTCTAAAAAGCTATGGAGGATTCTGAATCGTTAGAGGGTACTCCCTCTTTATCTAAGTCTTATACCTGTGTTTAGTGTGAGGTTTTGGTAGACCAGCCTCTGCAACTCTGTTCCACAAGCCTTGAGAAGGCTACGACTTCCAAACATAAGAGAATGTCTACCACTACTGAGCCGTTCACCTCTGAGGGGTCTCCGTCCCATGAGGTGCATTCCCCATTGGCGTCCCCTATACCACATGCAGCACCCCAGGGTCCGACTGTTACCCCTTTGGGGAAATTTGCTTGGCCGCCGGACTTTGCGGACCAGCTTGAAACGGCAGTCGCTAAGGTGATCCATGCTTTTCCGCGTTCTGCTAAGCGCAAGCGTAGAGCTTTTCATAGCGGCTCGACCCAGGAGTTGTGTCTGTTGGACGCCCCAGAGGGATGGTACAATGACGTGGCCCACTCCAACGTGTCGGAAGAGGCCCTTTCGGGGTCGGAGTCCGCATCATCTAAACCTCCTGCAGCGGAGGATCCCAGTTTTCGGTTTAAGATGGAGAACTTGCGTTTTTTGTTAAAGTAAGTGCTGGCTACCTTAGAGGTTCCTGAACCCAAACTACCAGAGGAGCCCTCCATTCCTAAGTTGGATAAGGTTTACGAGGACAGGGTGGTTCCCCAGACCTTCCTGGTTCCTGTCAAGAAGGCGAACATTATTAAGAATGAGTGGGAGCGATTAGGTTCTTCCTTTTCCCCTCCTTCTCAATTTAAAAAGCTTTTCCCTGTCCTGGAGGCCCAGCTAGAGTTGTGGGGGACCATTCCCAAGGTGGATGGGACCATCTCCATGCTCGCTATGCGCACAACGATTCCTTTAGAGGATAGTTCTTCGTTCAAGGAGCCTTTGTATAAGAAGTTGGAAAACATGTTGCGAAAGATGTTTCAACACACAGGGTTTGTTTTTCAACCGGCAGCGGCGGTAGCTGCGGTTGCTGGAGCTGCGTCATATTGATGCGATGCATTATTTGATATGATTGAGGGTGAACCCTCTTTCGAAGAGGTGCAGGAAAAGATTATGGCACTAAAGGTGGCCAATTCTTTCATTTGTGACGCTAATATGTAGATTATCCGCCTGAATGCCAAGGTGTCCATTTTTTCAGTTCTAGCATGCAGAGCTCTGTGGCTAAAATCTTGATTGACAGACATGACCTCTAAGACGAGGCTGTTGTCTTTGCCTTTCAAGGGCAAGATCCTGTTCGGTCCAGGTCTGGACTCTATCATATCCACGGTTTCAGGAGGCAAGGGTGCCTTCCTTCCCCAGGATTAGAAGACGAAGCTTAAGAGTGCTAATTTTCGTCCCTTTTGCGGGGATAAGGCGCAATGCGCTCAGCCCACCGCGAAAGCGGACCAATCCAAGGGTGTCTGGAAGCCTGCTCAAGCTTGGAACAAGTCTAAGCAGCAGAAGAAGCCCGCCGAGACTAAGTCTGCATGAAGGGGCGGCCCCCGACTGGTCTGCGGACCGAGTGGGGGGCAGATTGTCTCTGTTCTTAGACACCTGGTTGCAGGATGTTCAGGACCCATGGGTTCTGGAGGTGGTCGACCAGGGCTACAGGATAGGGTTCAAGTCCTCTCCGCCCAGGGGCAGATTCCTTCTGTCAAACTTGTCTTCAAGGCCGGAAAAAAGAGAGGCCTTTCTGGGTTGTGTGCGGGATCTCTCCGCTCTAGGGGTTATCGTACCAGTACCCCAGGCAGAGCGAGGTCTAGGGTATTACTCCAATTTGTTCATGGTCCCAAAGATGGAGGGCGCTTTCCGCCCGATTCTGGACCTCAAATGTTTAAACAAGTTTCTGTCCGTTCCATCGTTCAAAATGGAAACGATCAGATGCATTCTACCCCTAGTCCTAGAGTGGCAGCTAATGACCTCTATAGACTTGAAGGATGCCTACCTTCATGTTCCGATTCACAGGGACCATTTAGGGTACCTCATATTTGCTTTTCATGATCAGCATTTCCAGTTTGTGGCTCTTCCCTTCGGTCTGGCGACAGCCCCGAGGGTCTTTGCCAAGGTCCTGGGGGCCCTTCTAGCAGTAGCTAGATCCCAGGGCATCGCGGTGGCGCCCTATCTGGACGATATTCTAGTTCATGCGCCCTCATACCATCTGGCAGAGGTCCACACCAAGGTCCTGCTGCAGTTACTTCAATCTCAATCTGGAGGATCAATTTCGAGAAGAGTTCTCTGGTTCCCAGTACCAGAGTGGAGTTCTTGGGCACGATCATAGACTCGGTGTCCATGAAGATCTTTCTTAAGGACAAGCGACGCGCGAAGATGGCATCCACCTGTCTTGCTTTTCAGTCTACAGCGAGACCGTCCATAGATCAGTGCATGGAAATGGTTGGGCTCATGGTTTCCAGCATGGACATAATTTAATTCGCCAGGTTTCATCTCAGATCTCTTCAATTGTGCATGTTAAGAAAGTGGAACGGCGATCATTCCGATCTGTCACAGCCGATACACATGGATGCACGGACTCGGAATTCCCTCTGCTGGTGGATCCGCCAAGATCACCTGTCCATGGGGACATCCTTCCTGAGACCATCCTGGGAGATTGTTACCACGGACGCGAGTCTGGCAGGAAAGGGAGCTGTTTGGGGTGCCAGGATGTCACAAGGGAAGTGGTCTCGCTTACAGTCCCTTCTTCCAATAAATATTCTGGAGCTTCGAGTGATCTACAACGCTCTGGAGACGTGGCCTTGTCTGAGAGACTTCAGCTTTATCAGGTTCCAGACTGACAATATCACCTCGGTAGCTTACATCAACCACCAGGGAGACACTAGGAGCTCCCTGGCAATGAGGGAGGTGTCTCGGATACTGGAGTGGGCGGAGACCCACAACTGTTCGCTCTCTGCGATCCACATCCCGGGTGTGTACAGCTGGGAGGCGGTTTTCTCCAACATAGGTGTGTCCGGTCCACGGCGTCATCCTTACTTGTGGGACACTCTCCTCCCCAACAGGAAATGGCAAAGAGCCCAGCAAAGCTGGTCACATGATCCCTCCTAGGCTCCGCCTTCCCCAGTCATTCTCTTTGCCGTTGTACAGGCAACATCTCCACGGAGATGGCTTAGAGTTTTTTGGTGTTTAACTGTAGTTTTTATTCTTCAATCAAGAGTTTGTTATTTTAAAATAGTGCTGGTATGTACTATTTACTCTGAAACAGAAAAGTGATGAAGATTTCTGTTTGTAAGAGGAAAATGATTTTAGCAACCGTTACTAAAATCGATGGCTGTTTCCACACAGGACTGTTGAGAGGAATTAACTTCAGTTGGGGGAAACAGTGATCAGACTTTTGCTGCTTGAGGTATGACACATTTCTAACAAGACGATGTAATGCTGGAAGCTGTCATTTTCCCTATGGGATCCGGTAAGCCATTTTTATTACATAAGAATAAAGGGCTTCACAAGGGCTTTTAAGACTGGTAGACATTTTCTGGGCTAAAACGATTGATATATAAGCATTTTTAATACTTCATAGCTTTGAGGAATTATTTTATTCTTGGGAATTATGTAAAATAACCGGCAGGCACTGTATTGGACACCTTATTCTCTAGGGGCTTTCCCTAATCATAGGCAGAGCCTCATTTTCGCGCCTCTATTGCGCACTTGTTTTTGGGAAGCATGACATGCAGATGCATGTGTGAGGAGCTCTGATACATAGAAAAGGCTTTCTGAAGGCGTCATTTGGTATCGTATTCCCCTTTGGGCTTGGTTGGGTCTCAGCAAAGCAGATACCAGGGACTGTATAGGGGTTAAATATAAAAACGGCTCCGGTTCCGTTATTTTAAGAGTTAAAGCTTTCAAATTTGGTGTGCAATACTTTTAAGGCTTTAAGACACTGTGGTGAAATTTTGGTGAATTTTGAACAATTCCTTCATACTTTTTCACATTTGCAGTAATAAAGTGTGTTCAGTTTAAAATTTAAAGTGACAGTAACGGTTTTATTTTAAAACGTTTTTTGTACTTTGTTATCAAGTTTATGCCTGTTTAACATGTCTGAACTACCAGATAGACTGTGTTCTGTATGTGGGGAAGTCAAGGTTCCTTCTCATTTAAATAGATGTGATTTATGTGACACAAAATTTAGAGAAAATGATGCCCAAGATGATTCCTCAAGTGAGGGGAGTAAGCATGGTACTGCATCATCCCCTCCTTCGTCTACGCCAGTCTTGCCCACACAGGAGGCCCCTAGTACATCTAGTGCGCCAATACTCCTTACTATGCAACAATTAACGGCTGTAATGGATAATTCTATCAAAAACATTTTAGCCAAAATGCCCACTTATCAGCGAAAGCGCGACTGCTCTGTTTTAGAAAATACGGAAGAGCATGAGGACGCTGATGATATTGGTTCTGAAGTGCCCCTACACCAGTCTGAGGGGGCCAGGGAGGTTTTGTCTGAGGGAGAAATTTCAGATTCAGGGAAAATTTCTCAACAAGCTGAACCTGATGTGATTACATTCAAATTTAAATTGGAACATCTCCGCGCTCTGCTTAAGGAGGTGTTATCTACTCTGGATGATTGTGAGAATTTGGTCATTCCAGAGAAATTATGTAAGATGGACAAGTTCCTAGAGGTCCTGGGGCCCCCCGAAGCTTTTCCTATACCCAAGCGGGTGGCGGATATTGTAAACAAAGAATGGGAAAGGCCCGGCATACCTTTCGTCCCTCCCCCTATATTCAAGAAATTGTTTCCTATGGTCGACCCCAGAAAGGACTTATGGCAGACAGTCCCCAAGGTCGAGGGGGCGGTTTCTACTCTAAACAAACGCACCACTATACCCATAGAAGATAGTTGTGCTTTCAAAGATCCTATGGATAAAAAATTAGAGGGTTTGCTTAAAAAGATGTTTGTTCAGCAAGGTTACCTTCTACAACCAATTTCATGCATTGTTCCTGTCACTACAGCAGCGTGTTTCTGGTTCGATGAACTAGAAAAGGCGCTCAATAAAGATTCTTCTTATGAGGAGATTTTGGACAGAATTCATGCTCTCAAATTGGCTAACTCTTTCACCTTAGACGCCACTTTGCAATTGGCTAGATTAGCGGCGAAAAATTCTGGGTTTGCTATTGTGGCGCGCAGAGCGCTTTGGCTAAAATCTTGGTCAGCGGATGCGTCTTCCAAGAATAAATTGCTTAACATTCCTTTCAAGGGGAAAACGCTGTTTGGCCCTGACTTGAAAGAGATTATTTCTGATATCACTGGGGGTAAGGGCCACGCCCTTCCTCAGGATAGGTCTTTCAAGGCTAAAAATAAACCAAATTTTCGTCCCTTTCGCAGAAACGGACCAGCCACAAGTGCTACATCCTCTAAGCAAGAGGGTAATACTTCTCAAGCCAAGCCAGCCTGGAGGCCAATGCAAGGCTGGAACAAAGGTAAGCAGGCCAAGAAACCTGCCACTGCTACCAAGACAGCATGAGATGTTGGCCCCCGATCCGGGACCGGATCTGGTGGGGGGCAGACTCTCTCTCTTCGCTCAGGCTTGGGCAAGAGATGTTCTGGATCCTTGGGCGCTGGAAATAGTCTCCCAAGGTTATCTTCTGGAATTCAAGGGGCTTCCCCCAAGGGGGAGGTTCCACAGGTCTCAATTGTCTTCAGACCACATAAAAAAACAGGCATTCTTACATTGTGTAGAAGACCTGTTAAAAATGGGAGTGATTCATCCTGTTCCATTAGGAGAACAAGGGATGGGGTTCTACTCCAATCTGTTCATAGTTCCCAAAAAAGAGGGAACATTCAGACCAATCTTAGATCTCAAAATCCTAAACAAGTTTCTCAAGGTTCCATCGTTCAAAATGGAAACCATTCGAACAATTCTTCCTTCCATCCAGGAAGGTCAATTCATGACCACGGTGGATTTAAAGGATGCGTATCTACATATTACTATCCACAAGGAACATCATCGGTTCCTAAGGTTCGCCTTTCTGGACAAGCATTACCAGTTTGTGGCACTTCCGTTCGGATTAGCCACTGCTCCAAGAATTTTCACAAAGGTACTGGGGTCCCTTCTAGCGGTGCTAAGACCAAGGGGCATTGCAGTAGTACCTTACTTGGACGACATTCTGATTCAAGCGTCGTCCCTTCCACAAGCAAAGGCTCACACGGACATCGTCCTGGCCTTTCTCAGATCTCACGGGTGGAAAGTGAACGTAGAAAAAAGTTCTCTATCTCCGTCAACAAAAGTTCCCTTCTTGGGAACAATAATAGACTCCTTAGAAATGAGGATTTTTCTGACAGAGGCCAGAAAATCAAAACTTCTAAACTCTTGTCAAGTACTTCATTCTGTTCCTCTTCCTTCCATAGCGCAGTGCATGGAAGTAATAGGTTTGATGGTCGCGGCAATGGACATAGTTCCTTTTGCGCGAATTCATCTGAGACCATTACAACTGTGCATGCTCAGTCAGTGGAATGGGGATTATACAGACTTGTCTCCGACGATACAAGTAGATCAGAGGACCAGAGATTCACTCCGTTGGTGGCTGTCCCTGGACAACCTGTCACAGGGGATGAGCTTCCGCAGACCAGAGTGGGTCATTGTCACGACCGACGCCAGTCTGGTGGGCTGGGGCGCAGTCTGGGGACTCCTGAAAGCTCAGGGTCTTTGGTCTCGGGAAGAATCTCTTCTCCCGATAAATATTCTGGAACTAAGAGCGATATTCAATGCTCTCAAGGCTTGGCCTCAGCTAGCAAAGGCCAAATTCATACGGTTTCAATCGGACAACATGACGACTGTTGCGTACATCAACCATCAGGGGGGAACAAGGAGTTCCCTGGCGATGGAAGAAGTGACCAAAATCATTCAATGGGCGGAGTCTCACTCCTGCCACTTGTCTGCTATCCACATTCCAGGAGTGGAAAATTGGGAAGCGGATTTTCTGAGTCGTCAGTCATTTCATCCGGGGGAGTGGGAACTCCATCCGGAAATCTTTGCCCAAATTACTCAGTTGTGGGGCATTCCAGACATGGATCTGATGGCCTCTCGTCAGAACTTCAAGGTTCCTTGCTACGGGTCCAGATCCAGGGATCCCAAGGCGACTCTAGTAGATGCACTAGTAGCACCTTGGACCTTCAAACTAGCGTATGTATTCCCACCGTTTCCTCTCATCCCCAGGCTGGTAGCCAGGATCTATCAGGAGAGGGCATCGGTGATCTTGATAGCTCCTGCGTGGCCACGCAGGACTTGGTATGCAGACCTGGTGAATATGTCATCGGCTCCACCATGGAAGCTACCTTTGAGACGGGACCTTCTTGTTCAAGGTCCGTTCGAACATCCGAATCTGGTCTCACTCCAACTGACTGCTTGGAGATTGAACGCTTGATTTTATCAAAGCGAGGGTTTTCAGATTCTGTCATTGATACTCTTGTTCAGGCCAGAAAGCCTGTAACTAGAAAAATCTACCATAAAATATGGAAAAGATATATCTGTTGGTGTGAATCTAAAGGATTCCCTTGGGACAAGATAAAAATTCCTAAGATTCTATCCTTTCTTCAAGAAGGTTTGGAGAAAGGATTATCTGCAAGTTCTTTGAAGGGACAGATTTCTGCTTTGTCTGTGTTACTTCACAAAAAGCTGGCGGCTGTGCCAGATGTTCAAGCTTTTGTTCAGGCTCTGGTTAGAATCAAGCCTGTTTACAAACCTTTGACTCCTCCTTGGAGTCTCAATTTAGTTCTTTCAGTTCTTCAGGGGGTTCCGTTTGAACCCTTACATTCCATTGATATTAAGTTATTATCTTGGAAAGTTTTGTTTTTGGTTGCAATTTCTTCTGCTAGAAGAGTTTCAGAGTTATCTGCTCTGCAGTGTTCTCCTCCTTATCTGGTGTTCCATGCAGATAAGGTGGTTTTGCGTACTAAACCTGGTTTTCTTCCGAAAGTTGTTTCTAACAAAAACATTAACCAGGAGATAGTCGTGCCTTCTTTGTGTCCGAATCCAGTTTCA
Source organism: Bombina bombina (assembly GCF_027579735.1). Taxonomy (NCBI): domain Eukaryota; kingdom Metazoa; phylum Chordata; class Amphibia; order Anura; family Bombinatoridae; genus Bombina; species Bombina bombina. Next base: position 888,838,634 of record NC_069502.1, read on the forward strand.
AAGAAGGAACGTTTGTTGCACAATTTGGATGTAGTTCGTGCTCTAAAATTCTATTTAGATGCTACAAAGGATTTTAGACGAACATCTTCCTTGTTTGTTGTTTATTCTGGTAAAAGGAGAGGTCAAAAAGCAACTTCTACCTCTCTCTCTTTTTGGCTTAAAAGCATCATCAGATTGGCTTACGAGACTGCCGGACGGCAGCCTTCTGAAAGAATCACAGCTCATTCCACTAGGGCCGTGGCTTCCACATGGGCCTTCAAGAACGAGGCTTCTGTTGATCAGATATGTAAGGCAGCGACTTGGTCTTCACTGCACACTTTTACTAAATTTTACAAATTTGATACTTTTTCTTCTTCTGAGGCTATTTTTGGGAGAAAGGTTTTGCAAGCCGTGGTGCCTTCCATCTAGGTGACCTGATTTGCTCCCTCCCTTCATCCGTGTCCTAAAGCTTTGGTATTGGTTCCTACAAGTAAGGATGACGCCGTGGACCGGACACACCTATGTTGGAGAAAACAGAATTTATGTTTACCTGATAAATTACTTTCTCCAACGGTGTGTCCGGTCCACGGCCCGCCCTGGTTTTTTAATCAGGTCTGATAATTTATTTTCTTTAACTACAGTCACCACGGTATCATATGATTTCTCCTATGCAAATATTCCTCCTTTACGTCGGTCGAATGACTGGGGAAGGCGGAGCCTAGGAGGGATCATGTGACCAGCTTTGCTGGGCTCTTTGCCATTTCCTGTTGGGGAGGAGAGTGTCCCACAAGTAAGGATGACGCCGTGGACCGGACACACCGTTGGAGAAAGTAATTTATCAGGTAAACATAAATTCTGTTTTTTTCAGCAGTCAGACTTTTCACCCAGGGGAATGGTCTCTTCACCCCGAGTTGTCTGTCTCAGATGGGGGACGCCAGAGATCGATCTCATGGCGTTCAGATTGAACTGCAAGCTTCCCCGATATGGATCGAGGTCGAGGGACCCCCAGGCGGAGCTAATAGACGCATTGCCGATGCCTTGGGGGTTCGGCCTAGTATACATATTCCCTCCGTTACTGCTTCTTCCTCGTGTAGTGGCGCTTATAAAGCAGGAGAGAGCATCCTCCATTCTGATTGCTCCTTCGTGGCCAAGGAGGACGTGGTTCGCGGATATGGTGGGGATGTCATCCTCTCCACTGTGGAGGTTACCCTGTCGTAGAGATCTGCTGGAACAGGGTCCTTTTCAACATCAAAATCTCGATTCTCTGAGGCTGACTGAATGGAGATTGAATGCTTAGTCTTGTCAAAAAGGGGTTTTGCGGAAAATGTGATTGACACTCTGGTTCAGGCAAGAGAGCCAGTCACTTGTCTCATCTATCATAAGGTGTGGAGGACTTACTTGTCCTGGTGTGAGACTCATGGCTACCCTTGGCACAGGGTGAGGGTATCCAGGATTTTGTCCTTTCTTCAAGAAGGATTGGAAAAGGGTCTCACCGCTAGTTCCCTTAAGGGGGAAATTTCAGCTTTATCTGTTCTGTTACACAGGAGACTCGCTGATCTCCCTGACATACAATCCTTTGTTCAGGCTATATCTCGAGTCAGGCCTGTCTTTAAGTAGTCTGCTCCCCCTTCGAGCTTAAACTTGGTTCTTAAGGTCTTGCAGAATGATCCGTTTGAACCTATGCATTCTCTTGACATAAAAATTCTATGATGGAAGGTTCTCTTTCTGTTGGCCATTGCATCGGCACGCAGAGTATCTGAGCTGGCGGCCTTGCAATATGAGCCCCCTTATCTGGTGTTTCATGCAGATAAGGCTGTTCTTCGCACTGGCTTGGGGTTTCTCCCCAAGGTGGTGTCTAACCGTAACATCAATCAGGAGATAGTTGTTCCTTCCTTGTGTCCTAATCCTTCTTCTCCCAAGGAGAGGCTACTTCATAATCTGGACATGGTTCGTGCCTTGAAATTCTATCTTCAGGCCACAAAGGATTTCAGACAATCTAACTCTCTTTTTGTCGTGTAGTCAGGGAAGCGCAGGGGTCAGAGGGCTTCTGCTAATTCTTTGTCTTTTTGGCTGAGGAGCCTGATCCCGTTGGCCTATGAGACAGCGGGACATAAGCCTCCTCAGAGAATTATGGATCATTCCACTAGAGCAGTAGCTTCATCTTGGGCCTTCAAAAATGAGGCTTCTATGGAGCAGATTTGCAAGGCGGCTACCTGGTCCTCCTTGCATACCTTCACTAAGTTTTCCAAATTTTACGTTTTTGCTGCTGCGGAAGCTGTTTTTGTGAAAAAGGTTCTACAGGCTGTAGTGCCCTCAGATTAAGGGTCCACCTTTTACCCTCCAGGTTTTATTTAGTGTCCTCTAGAGCTTGGGTATATGTTCCCACTAATAATGAATGAAGCTGTGGACTCTCCTCCCCTTAAGATGGAAAACATAAATTATGCTTACCTGATAATTTTATTTCCATCGAGGGGAGGAGAGACCACGGCCCCTGCCCGTAGCTCCGATGGGTGGACCTAAATTTTATATTCTCTTCTGGCACCATTTATACCCTAATGTTACTCCTACTGTTCCTTGTTCCATCAGCAGAATTACTGGGGGATGAGGGGAGTGGGAGAGGTATTTAAGCCTTTGGCTGGGGTGTCTTTGCCTCCTCCTGATGGCCAGGTTCTTTATTCCCACTAGTAATGAATGAAGGTAAGCATAATTTATGTTTTTTGCGGACTTCTTTTAAATGTCTTCCTAAGGTTGTGAATTCTAACAACATTAGTAGGGAATTTATTGTTCCTTCCTTGTGTCGTAATCCCAAGAATGTTCTTGGAAGATCTTTGCATTCTTTGGATGTTGTAAGAGCTTTGAAATATTATGTTGAAGCTACTAAAGATTTCAGGAAGACTTCTAGTCTATTTGTTGTCTTCTCTGGTTCTAGGAAAGGTCAGAAAGCTTCTGCCATATCTTTGGCATCTTGGTTGAAGCTTTTGATTTATAAAGCTTATTTCGAGACGGGACAGTCCCCGCTTCAGAGGATCACAGCTCATTCTACTAGATCAGTCTCCACTTCTTGGGCTTTTAAAAATGAAGCTTCAGTTGATCAGATTTGCAAAGCAGCAACTTGGTCTTCTTTGCATACATTTACTAAATTTTACTATTTTGATGTATTTGCTTCTTCTGAAGCAGTCTTTGGTAGAAAAGTTCTTCAGGCAGCTGTTTCAGTTTGATTCTTCTGCTAATGTTTTAAGTTTTTTTCTTTCAATTTATAAGAAAACCTTTTTTTTTTTGTGGATTTAATATTTTCAGCGGAAAATGGCTGTTTTTATTTTATCCCTCTCTTTCTAATGACTCTTCTGTGGACTTCCACTTCTTGGGTATTTCTATCCCATACATCACTAGCTCATGGACTCTTGTCAATTACATGAAAGAAAACATAATTTATGTAAGAACTTACCTGATAAATTCATTTCTTTCATATTGGCAAGAGTCCATGAGACCCACCCTTTTTCTGGTGGTTATGATTTTTTGTATAAAAGCACAATTATATTTCCAGTTCCTCTTTTTTGTATGCTTTTTTTACTCCTTTTTCTATCACCCCACTATTTGGCTATTCTTTAAACTGAATTGTGGGTGTGGTGAGGGGTGTATTTATAGGCATTTTGAAGTTTTGGAAACTTTGTTCCTCCTGGTAGGATTGTATATCCATACGTCATTAGCTCATGGACTCTTGCCAATATGAAAGAAATTAATTTATCAGGTAAGTTCGTACATAAATTATGTTTTTCTAATGATGTCATTTAACACCCCCAAAAGCTGCAGTATAATCGCCTGCAGGGAGCCACACACGTCATATACAGTTTTTTTTTTCTTATGCATGTTAGTCTGCCCTCTCTTGTGAGTCTCCTTTTCTGATTTTCCATCAGGATAAGGCTGTTTTGCGGACTTCGTTTAAATTTCTTCCTAAGATTGTGAATTCTAACAACATTAGTAGGGAAATTGTTGTTCCTTCCTTGTGTCCTAATCCCAAGAATGCTTTTGAAAGATCTTTGGATGTTGTAAGAGTTTTGAAATATTATGTTGAAGCTACTAAAGATTTCAGGAAGACTTCTAGTCTATTTTTTGCTTTCTCTGGTTCTAGGAAAGGTCAGAAAGCTTCTGCCATTTCTTTGGCATCTTGGTTGAAGCTTTTGATTCAAAAAACATATTTGTAGGCGGGACAGTTCCCGCCTCAGAGGATCACAGCTCATTCTACTAGATCAGTCTCCACTTCCTGGGCTTTTAAAAATGAAGCTTCAGTTGATCAGATTTGCAAAGCAGCAACTTGGTCTTCTTTGCATACATTTAATAAAATTTACCATTGTGATGTATTTGCTTCTTCTGAAGCAGTCTTTGGTAGAAAAGTTCTTCAGGCAGCTGTTTCAGTTTGATTCTTCTGCTAATGTTTTAAGTTTTTTTCTTTCAATTTATAAGAAAACCTTTTTTTTTTGTGGATTTAATTTCTTTCATGTAATTAGCAAGAGTCCATAAGTTAGTGACGTATGGGATATACATTCCTACCAGGTGGGGCAAAGTTTCCCAAACCTCAAAATGCCTATAAATACACCCCTCACCACACCCACAAATCAGTTTTACAAACTTTGCCTCCTATGGAGGTGGTGAAGTAAGTTTGTGCTAGATTCTACGTTGATATGCGCTCCGCAGCAGGTTGGAGCCCGGTTTTCCTCTCAGCGTGCAGTGAATGTCAGAGGGATGTGAGGAGAGTATTGCCTATTTGAATGCAGTGATCTCCTCCCTTTTTAGATCGACGATATACTCTTATATATACCATTTCCTCTACTGATTCTCGTTTCAGTACTGGTTTGACTTTCTACTACGTGTAGATGAGTGTCCTGGGGTAAGTAAGTCTTATTTTCTGTGACACTCTAAGCTATGGTTGGGCACTTTTATATAAAGTTCTAAATATATGTATTCAAACATTTATTTGCCTTGACTCAGGATGTTCAACGTTCCTTATTTCAGACAGTCAGTTTCATATTTGGGATAATGCATATGAATAAATCATTTTTTCTTACCTTAAAAATTTGTCTTTTTCCCTGTGGGCTGTTAGGCTCGCGGGGGCTGAAAATGCTTCATTTTATTGCGTCATTCTTGGCGCGGGCTTTTTTGGCGCAAAAGTTTTTTCTGTTTCCGCCGTCATACGTGTCGCCGGAAGTTGCGTCATTTTTGACGTTTTTTTTGCGCCAAAGGTGTCGGCGATCCGGATGTGGCGTCATTTTGGCGCCAAAAGCATTTAGGCGCCAAATAATGTGGGCGTCTTTTTTGGCGCTAAAAAAATATGGGCGTCACTTTTGTCTCCACATTATTTAAGTCTCATTATTTTGTGCTTCTGGTTGCTAGAAGCTTGTTCTATGGCATTTTTTTCCCATTCCTGAAACTGTCATTTAAGGAATTTGATCAATTTTGCTTTATATGTTGTTTTTTCTATTACATATTGCAAGATGTCCCACGTTGAAGCGGAGTCAGAAGATACTTCTGGAAAATCCCTGCCTGGTGCTGGAGCTACCAAAGCTAAGTGTATCTGCTGTAAACTTTTGATATCTGTTCCTCCAGCTGTTGTTTGTACTGTTTGTCATGACAAACTTGCTAATGCAGATAATATTTCCTTTAGTACTGTTACATTACCTGTTGCTGTTCCGTCAACATCTAATACTCAGAGTGTTCCTGATAACATAAGAGATTTTGTTTCTAAATCCATTAAGAAGGCTATGTCTGTTATTCCTCCTTCTAGTAAACGTAAAAAGTCTTTTAAAACTTCTCATTTTTCAGAGGAATTTTTAAATGAACATCATCATTCTGATACTGATATTAGTTCTTCTGATTCAGAGGATTCTGTCTCAGAGGTTGATGCTGATAAATCTTCATATTTATTTAAAATGGAATTTATTCGTTCTTTACTTAAAGAAGTCCTAATTGCATTAGAAATTGAGGATTCTAGTCCTCTTGATACTAAATCTAAACGTTTAGATAAGGTTTTTAAATCTCCTGTAGTTATTCCAGAAGTTTTTCCTGTCCCTGGTGCTATTTCTGAAGTAATTTCCAGGGAATGGAATAATTTGGGTAATTCTTTTACTCCTTCTAAACGTTTTAAGCAATTATATCCTGTGCCATCTGACAGATTAGAATTTTGGGACAAAATCCCTAAGGTTGATGGGGCTGTCTCTACTCTTGCTAAGCGTACTACTATTCCTACGGCAGATGGTACTTCCTTTAAGGATCCTTTAGATAGGAAAATTGAATCCTTTCTAAGAAAAGCTTACTTGTGTTCAGGTAATCTTCTTAGACCTGCTATATCTTTAGCGGATGTTGCTGCAGCTTCAACCTTTTGGTTAGAAGCTTTAGCGCAACAAGTAATAGATCATAATTCTCATAGCATTATTATTCTTCTACAACATGCTAATAATTTTATTTGTGATGCCATCTTTGATATCATTAGAGTTGATGTCAGGTATATGTCTCTAGCTATTTTAGCTAGAAGAGCTTTATGGCTTAAAACTTGGAATGCTGATATGTCTTCTAAGTCTACTCTGCTTTCCCTTTCTTTCCAGGGTAATAAATTATTTGGTTCTCAATTGGATTCTATTATCTAAACTGTTACTGGAGGGAAAGGAACTTTTTTACCACAGGATAAAAAATCTAAAGGTAAATTTAGGTCTAATAATCGTTTTTGTTCCTTTCGTCACAACAAGGAAAAAAAGCCTGATCCTTCATCCTCAGGAGCGGTATCAGTTTGGAAACCATCTCCAGTCTGGAATAAATCCAAGCCTTTCAGAAAACCAAAGCCAGCTCCCAAGTCCACATGAAGGTGCGGCCCTCATTCCAGCTCAGCTGGTAGGGGACAGATTACGTTTTTTCAAAGAAATTTGGTTCAATTCCGTTCACAATCTCTGGATTCAGAACATTGTTTCAAAAGGGTACAGAATTGGCTTCAAGATAAGGCCTCCTGCAAAGAGATTTTTTCTTTCCCGTGTCCCAGTAAACCCAGCGAAGGCTCAAGCATTTCTGAAATGTGTTTCAGATCTAGAGTTGGCTGGAGTAATTATACCAGTTCCAGTTCTGGAACAGGGGCCGGGGTTTTATTCAAATCTCTTCATTGTACCAAAGAAGGAGAATTCCTTCAGACCAGTTCTGGATCTAAAAATATTGAATCGTTATGTAAGGATACCAACATTCAAAATGGTAACTGTAAGGACTATCCTGCCTTTTGTTCAGCAAGAGCATTATATGTCCACAATAGATTTACAGGATGCATATCTGCATATTCCGATTCATCCAGATCACTATCAGTTTCTGAGATTCTCTTTCCTAGACAAGCATTACCAGTTTGTGGCTCTACCGTTTGGCCTAGCTACAGCCCCAAGAATTTTTACAAAGGTTCTCGGTGCCCTTCTGTCTGTAATCAGAGAACAGGGTATTGTGGTATTTCCTTATTTGGACGATATCTTGGTACTTGCTCAGTCTTCACATTTAGCAGAATCTCATACGAATCAACTTGTGTTGTTTCTTCAAGATCATGGTTGGAGGATCAATTTACCAAAAAGTTAATTGATTCCTCAGACAAGGGTAACCTTTTTAGGTTTTCAGATAGATTCAGTGTCCATGACTCTGTCTTTGACAGACAAGAGACGTCTAAAGTTGATTTCAGCTTGTCGAAACCTTCAGTCACAATCATTCCCTTCGGTAGCTTTATGCATGGAAATTCTAGGTCTTATGACTGCAGCATCGGACGCGATCCCCTTTGCTCGTTTTCACATGCGACCTCTTCAGCTCTGTATGCTGAACCAGTGGTGCAGGGATTACACAAAGATATCTCAATTAATATCTTTAACACCGATTGTACGACACTCTCTGATGTGGTGGACAGATCACCATCGTTTAGTTCAGGGGGCTTCTTTTGTTCTTCCGACCTGGACTGTAATTTCAACAGATGCAAGTCTGACAGGTTGGGGAGCTGTTTGGGGGTCTCTGACAGCACAAGGGGTTTGGGAATCTATGGAGGTGAGATTACCGATGAATATTTTGGAACTCCGTGCAATTTTCAGAGCTCTTCAGTCATGGCCTCTTCTAAAGAGAGAATCGTTCATTTGTTTTCAGACAGACAATGTCACAACTGTGGCATACATCAATCATCAAGGAGGGACCCACAGTCCTCTGGCTATGAAGGAAGTATCTCGAATTCTGGTATGGGCGGAATCCAGCTCCTGTCTAGTTTCTGCGGTTCATATCCCAGGTATAGACAATTGGGAAGCGGATTATCTCAGCCGCCAAACGTTACATCCGGGTGAATGGTCTCTTCACCCAGAGGTATTTCTTCAGATTGTTCAAATGTGGGGACTTCCAGAAATAGATCTGATGGCCTCTCATCTAAACAAGAAACTTCCCAGGTATCTGTCCAGATCCAGGGATCCTCAAGCGGAAGCAGTGGATGCATTGTCACTTCCTTGGAAGTATCATCCTGCCTATATCTTTCCGCCTCTAGTTCTTCTTCCAAGAGTAATCTCCAAGATTCTGAAGGAATGCTCGTTTGTTCTGCTGGTAGCTCCAGCATGGCCTCACAGGTTTTGGTATGTGGATCTTGTCCGGATGGCCTCTTGCCAACCGTGGACTCTTCCGTTAAGACCAGACCTTTTGTCGCAAGGTCCTTTTTTCCATCAGGATCTCAAATCCTTAAATTTAAAGGTATGGAGATTGAACGCTTGATTCTTGGTCAAAGAGGTTTCTCTGACTCTGTGATTAATACTATGTTACAGGCTCGTAAATCTGTATCTAGGGAGATATATTATAGAGTCTGGAAGACTTATATTTCTTGGTGTCTTTCTCATCATTTTTCCTGGCATTCTTTTAGAATTCCGAGAATTTTACAATTTCTTCAGGATGGTTTGGATAAAGGTTTGTCTGCAAGTTCCTTGAAAGGACAAATCTCTGCTCTTTCTGTTCTTTTTCACAGAAAGATTGCTAATCTTCCTGATATTCATTGTTTTGTACAAGCTTTGGTTCGTATAAAACCTGTCATTAAGTCAATTTCTCCTCCTTGGAGTTTGAATTTGGTTCTGGGGGCTCTTCAAGCTCCTCCGTTTGAACCTATGCATTCGTTGGACATCAAATTACTTTCTTGGAAAGTTTTGTTCCTTTTGGCTATCTCTTCTGCCAGACGAGTTTCTGAATTATCTGCTCTTTCTTGTGAGTCTCCTTTTCTGATTTTTCATCAGGATAAGGCGGTGTTGCGAACTTCTTTTAAATTTTTACCTAAGGTTGTGAATTCTAACAACATTAGTAGAGAAATTGTGGTTCCTTCATTGTGTCCTAATCCTAAGAATTCTAAGGAGAGATCATTGCATTCTTTGGATGTTGTTAGAGCTTTGAAATATTATGTTGAAGCTACTAAGAATTTCCGAAAGACTTCTAGTCTATTTGTTATCTTTTCCGGTTCTAGGAAAGGTCAGAAGGCCTCTGCCATTTCTTTGGCATCTTGGTTGAAATCTTTAATTCATCATGCTTATGTCGAGTCGGGTAAAACTCTGCCTCAAAGGATTACAGCTCATTCTACTAGGTCAGTTTCTACTTCCTGGGCGTTTAGGAATGAAGCTTCGGTTGATCAGATTTGCAAAGCAGCAACTTGGTCTTGGCATACTTTTACTAAATTCAACCATTTTGATGTGTTTTCTTCTTCTGAAGCTGTTTTTGGTAGAAAAGTACTTCAGGCAGCTGTTTCAGTTTGAATCTTCTGCTTATAATTTAAAATTTATTTTGGGTGTGGATTATTTTTCAGCGGAATTGGCTGTCTTTATTTTATCCCTCCCTCTCTAGTGACTCTTGCGTGGAAAGATCCACATCTTGGGTAGTCATTATCCCATATGTCACTAGCTCATGGACTCTTGCTAATTACATGAAAGAAAACATAATTTATGTAAGAACTTACCTGATAAATTCATTTCTTTCATATTAGCAAGAGTCCATGAGGCCCACCCTTTTTTGTGGTTGTTATGATTTTTTTGTATAAAGCACAATTATTCCAATTCCTTATTTTTTATGCTTTCGCACTTTTTTCTTATCACCCCACTTCTTGGCTATGCGTTAAACTGATTTGTGGGTGTGGTGAGGGGTGTATTTATAGGCATTTTGAGGTTTGGGAAACTTTGCCCCTCCTGGTAGGAATGTATATCCCATACGTCACTAGCTCATGGACTCTTGCTAATATGAAAGAAATGAATTTATCAGGTAAGTTCTTACATAAATGATGTTATTTTCAGCGGAAAATGGCTGTTTTTATTTTGTCCCTCCCTTTCTAGTGACTCTTCTGTGGACTTCCACATCTTGGGTATTTCTATCCCATACATCACTAGCTCATGGACTCTTGCCAATTACATGAAAGAAAACATAATTTATGTAAGAATTTACCTGATAAATTAATTTATTTCATATTGGCAAGAGTCCATGAAACCCACCCTTTTTCTGGTGGTTATGATTTTTTGTATAAAAGCACAATTATGTTTCCAGTTCCTCTTTTTGTATGCCATTTTACTCCTTTTTCTATCACCCCACTACTTGGCTATTCGTTAAACTGAATTGTGGGTGTGGTGAGGGGTGTATTTATAGGCATTTTGAGGCTTGGGAAACTTTGCCCCTCCTGGTAGGATTGTATGTCCCATATGTCACTAGCTCATGGACTCTTGCCAATATGAAAGAAATCAATTTATCAGGTAAGTTCTTACATAAATTATGTTTTTCTAATGTCATTTGACACCCCCAAATGCCCACACGTCATATACAGTTTTTTTTCTACTTATGCTTGTTATTAGGATGCAGGCACGCGCTTACGATTCTTCCTCGAGAGTACAAAGACACGTTGTTTCATAACACACCTGCGCTTGTTAAAATCAACAGCATGGATGGGTGCCTTGTGACAAGCATCAGTAAAAACAGTGTTTGCTTTAGGGCAGCCACTGCAGGCGGTTATACTTCAACTTCAGGGGATTGAATTACGCCTTTAGAACAATATGTGCATAAAGAGTAGTGGATTAAAGTGACATGAAACTCAAACATTTTATTTCATGATTCAGATAGAGAATACAATTTTAAACAACTTTCCAATTTACTTTTTATTATTAAATCTGATTTGTTCTTTTTGTATCCTTAGTTTAAAAAAAAGCATACTCTGGTAGGCTCGGTAGCAGCAATGCACTACTGGGAGCTTGAGATTGGTGGCTGCACATATATACGCCTTGCCATTGGCTCAGCAGATGTGTTCAGTAATGCATTGCTATCCCTAGTTTTGCTTTCCAACAAAGTATGCCAGTAGAACAAAGCACATTTGATAACAGAAGTAAGTTGCAAATTTGTTTAAAATATCACGCTCTGTCTGTATAATGAAAGTTTAATTTTGACTTTACTGTCCCTTTAATGGGAGCGTCAGTGACATTACTACAAATGTTTGACTTGACATTCAAGACCCCTCATTTGAAAGCACAACACATAGGGTTTTGCTGGGGAACGGGCCTTTATAGGCTTGTTAAAAAATATTTTATGTCTAGAAACCCCAATTTTTTTTATTTTTTAGTGGACAAGTAAATATATGGACTTTGTATAGCTATTTGATCACTTTGGTAACAGTGATCATCTGACAAAGATGTGTTTGGAAACGCACAAAAGCCATTATCGGACCCTCGTTCAAAAGTGGATATCCTAGATTACATTTAGTGATCACAAAATTGTCATCTAGCTAATTTCAATGGGGTTTTTTTTACTAACATTTTAACAAAAACTTATATATTTTTTTAATTTTTAGTAGCAGACTTTTGACATGTCATGAAATATAAATATAATAATTAAATACTTTGATTCTGCTGGGACTGTTGACTAAAAACAATATATAATTTGTGTGGTTTACTCACTGAAATATGATGACTTATATTATTTAAAGGGATACTAAACCCAATTTCTTTCATGTAATTAGCAAGAGTCCATGAGCTAGTGACGTATGGGATATACATTCCTACCAGGAGGCGCAAAGTTTCCCAAACCTCAAAATGCCTATAAATACACCCCTCACCACACCCACAAATCAGTTTTACAAACTTTGCCTCCTGTGGAGGTGGTGAAGTAAGTTTGTGCTAGATTCTACGTTGATATGCGCTCTGCAACAGGTTGGAGCCCGGTTTTCCTCTCAGTGTTGCAGTGAATGTCAGAGGGATGTGAAGAGAGTATTGCCTATTTGAATTCAATGATCTCCTTCTACGGGGTCTATTTCATAGGTTCTCTGTTATCGGTCGTAGAGATTCATCTCTTACCTCCCTTTTCAGATCGACGATATACTCTTATATATACCATTACCTCTACTGATTCTCGTTTCAGTACTGGTTTGGCTTTCTACTACATGTGGATGAGTGTAAGCTAACTAAGTCTTATTTTCTGTGACACTCTAAGCTATGGTTGGGCACTTTTATATAAAGTTCTAAATATATGTGTTTAAACATTTATTTGCCTTGATTCAGGATGTTCAACGTTCCTTATTTCAGACAGTCAGTTTCATATTTGGGATAATGCATATGAATAAATCAATTTTTTCTTACCTTAAAATTTGACTTTTTTCCTGTGGGCTGTTAGGCTCGCGGGGGCTGAAAATGCTTCATTTTATTGCGTCATTCTTGGCGCTGACTTTCTTGGCGCAAAAATTTTCTTGTCATTTCCGGCGTCATACGTGTCGCCGGAAGTTGCATCATTTTTTTGACGTTTTTGCGCCAAAAATGTCGGCGTTACCGGATGTGGCGCCATTTTGACGCCAAAAGCATTTAGGCGCCAAATAATGTGGGCGGCTTTTTGGGCGCTAAAAAATTTGAGCCTCATTATTTATTGCTTTTGGTTGCTAGAAGCTTGTTCATTGGCATTTTTTTCCCATTCCTGAAACTGTCATTTAAGGAATTTGATCTTTTTTGCTTTATATGTTGTTTTTTCTATTACATATTGCAAGATGTCTCAGATTGACCCTGAATCAGAAGCCACTTCTGGAAAAACGCTTAACTGGGTTTCAGTTCTACCAAAGCTAAGTTCATTTATTTTAAATATTATAAATGTTTATCTTTAGCTATGGTTTGTAATAAGTTATTATGATATACTTTTACATGCAGAATCCATTAGTGTTTATGTTTTATATATTTCCATTCTTACATCTTATGTACAAGAAATATTTAGAAGATTTATAAGAAATATTTTTCTGATTCTATTTTAAAGGCTTTGTCTGACTTCGTGCCTTCTAATAAAACTTTTAGGTCTTTTTCACTTCTTTTTTAATTATTGAAGTTTCAAATGACCAACAACATACTGATTTATCCTTCTCTGATGATGTTTTTTCTCTTTCAGAAATTTTCTTCATCAGATATTGACACTAACAAATCTACTTTTTTATTATTTTTCTATTATTAAAGTACATTTGTTCTTTGTTGAAAAGGTGTTGATTATTTTGGATATTAAGGTAACTAGTTCTTTAAGACTAGCTGACACTATTTCTGCCTATTTATTTCTTCTGTGTTTTCAGAGGTTTTCTTTCCAATTCCCCATTCTAGGGAATGGAATAGGCTGAGAATTTTCTTTTATTCCTTCTTCAAAGGTTTTAAACTATATTCTTTGCCAGCAGTTAAATTCAATTTAGAGGGTTCTCCAATTTATTGGGGCTATCTCTACTTCTACTAATTATGCTATTGTTTCTATAGCAAAATAGTATTTATTTTCCTTTAGATAGTTGTATCTTATTTATGGAAAATTATTTAGTTTCAGGTACTTTTCTTGGTCCTGTGATTTATTTGGATATTGCAATTGCTTCATTTTTCAAGTATCAGATTATGATTTATTTTAGCATTGTTAAGGGACAACATTTACTAGACTAGGTGCTGTTGCATTTGTCTTGTTGTTTTGCATTTATTGATTATGCAAGTCCACTGTATTGACTGGTCCTTTAAACTGGACTATCATGCTAATAATTTCATTTGCGTCTTCATTTTATTGAATATTTTCGCAAATGAGGGTTAATCTATGTCTTTAGCTATTTTAGCTAGAAGAATTTTGTGATTTTTAAAAAAAAATAAAAAAATCCATATTTCTTTTGTTCTAAGATAATCAATTATTTGTTTTATAATTGGATTCAATTCTTAACTGTTACTCTGGGCTTCAAGATTGAGTTCTAAGACTAAAACTTTAAGCTTATACTAGTTTGGTTGTTCTTATTAAGGAACAAATTCCTGAGTTCTTTCCCAAGTAACATGTTTATAATTGGGGTTCGAAATCAGCTCCCTAATATTGAGATGTACGTGCCGTATTCCAGCTTGGTAAGGGAAAGGTTAAGACTTCTTTGAAATTTATTTGGTTCTATTTTGTCCAAATTTCTTTGATTTTATTCCAGTAAGGCTAACACTTTCTTTAAGTGTGTTTCTGTCCTATATATTTTGGGTACTGTTGAAGCATGGCTGGGCACCCATGGGGTTCAAGCGCTGCTCAGACCTGGAATCTTCTGGGGTATCTCTTCCAGTTCCTTTTTTAGGAACCGGGTTTGGAGTTTTATTCAAACTATTTTGCCTTTTTATGGTCATTGATAGCATTATTTGTTTTCATTAGATACAATAAATGCATATTTTCATTTTTCTGTTTTCATTCAGATTATTTTCTGAGGATGCGGAATCTCATATGATTCACTTGCTCTTCAGGACATAGTTAGAGGATCTTTTTTTCGAAAGCTCTTGATTCCTCACACAAGGGTCACCTTTTTTAGGTTTCCAGATAGTTTGTGTCACTGTCTTTGTCTCTATCAGACAAGGGATAATTCTATTGGGTTCCGTCTGTCGGTACCTTTAGTCTCTATTATTTCCTTCAGTTGCTATTTATGCATAGAAGTTTTAGGTCTTATGGCCACAGTATTGGATTCAATTCCCTTTACTCATTTTCACTAGAAAGAACCTTTCCAGTCTTTTATGAGTGTTGTTACTTCTAGAACATGGTTGGAGGATCAATTTACCAAAAAGTGTGTTGATTCCTCAGACAAGGGTAACCTTTTTAGGTTTCCTGATAGATTCAGTGTCCTTGACTCTGTCTCTGACGGACAAGAGACGTCTGAAATTGGTTTCAGCTTGTCGAAACTTTCAGTCTCAATCTTTCCCTTCGGTAGCCTTATGCATGGAAATTCTAGGTCTTATGACTGCTGCATTGGACGCGGTCCCCTTTGCTCGTTTTCACATGCGACCTCTTCAGCTCTGTATGCTGAACCAGTGGTGCAGGGATTATACAAAGATATCTCAATTAATATCTTTAAAACCGATTGTACGACACTCTCTGACGTGGTGGACAGACCACCATCGTTTAGTTCAGGGGGCTTCTTTTGTTCTTTTGTTCTTCCAACCTGGACTGTGATTTCAACAGATGCAAGTCTGACAGGTTGGGGAGCTGTTTGGGGGTTTCTGACAGCACAAGGGGTTTGGGAATCTCAGGAGGTGAATTCAATATTTTGGAACTCCGTGCGATTTTCAGAGCTCTTCAGTCATGGCCTTTTCTAAAGAGAGAGTCGTTCATTTGTTTTCAGACGGACAATGTCACAACTGTGGCATATATCAATCATCAAGGAGGGACTCACAGTCCTCTGGCTATGAAAGAAGTATCTCAAATTCTGGTATGGGCGGAATCCAGCTCCTGTCTAATTTCTGCGGTTCATATCCCAGGTATAGACAATTGGGAAGCGGATTATCTCAGTCGCCAATCGTTACATCCGGGCGAATGGTCTCTTCACCCAGAGGTATTTCTTCAGATTGTTCAAATGTGGGGACTTCCAGAAATAGATCTGATGGCTTCTCATCTAAACAAGAAGCTTCCCAGGTATCTGTCCAGATCCAGGGATCCTCAGGCGGTGGCAGTGGATGCATTGTCACTTCCTTGGAAGTATCATCCTGCCTATATCTTTCCGCCTCTAGTTCTTCTTCCAAGATTCTAAGGAGTGCTCGTTTGTTCTGCTTGTGGCCCCAGCATGGTCTCACAGGTTTTGGTATGTGGATCTTGTCCGGATGGCCTCTTGCCAACCGTGGACTCTTCCGTTAAGACCAGACCTTCTATCACAAGGTCCTTTTTTCCATCAGGATCTCAAATCCTTAAATTTGAAGGTATGGAGATTGAACGCTTCATTCTCAGTCATAGAGGTTTCTCTGACTCTTTGATTAATACTATGTTACAGGCTCGTAAATCTGTATCTAGGAAGATATATTATCGAGTCTGGAAGATTTACATTTCTTGGTGTTTTTCTCATCTTTTTTCTTGGCATTCTTTTAGAATTCCTAGAATTTTACAGTTTCTTCAGGATGGTTTGGATAAAGGTTTGTCTGCAAGTTCCTTGAAAGGACAAATCTTTGCTCTTTCTGTTCTTTTTCACAGAAAGATTGCTAATCTTCCTGATATTCATTGTTTTGTACAAGCTTTGGTTCGTATAAAACCTGTCATTAAGTCAATTTCTCCTCCTTGGAGTTTGAATTTGGTTCTGGGGGCTCTTCAAGCTCCTCCGTTTGAACCTATGCATTCGCTGAACATTAAATTACTTTCTTGGAAAGTTTTGTTTCTTTTGGCCATCTCTTCTGCTAGAAGAGTTTCTGATTTATCTGCTCTTTCTTGTGAGTCTCCTTTTCTGATTTTTCATCAGGATAAGGCGGTGTTGCGAACTTCTTTTAATTTTTTTCCTAAGGTTGTGAATTCTAACAACATTAGTAGAGAAATTGTGGTTCCTTCATTGTGTCCTAATCCTAAGAATTCTAAGGAAAGATCGTTGCATTCTTTGGATGTAGTTAGAGCTTTGAAATATTATGTTGAAGCTACTAAAAATTTCCGAAAGACTTCTAGTCGATTTGTTATCTTTTCCGGTTCTAGGAAAGGTCCGAAGGCCTCTGCCATTTCTTTGGCGTTTTGGTTAAAGTCTTTGATTCATCATGCTTATGTCGAGTCGGGTAAAACTCCACCTCAAAGGATTACAGCTCATTCAACTAGGTCAGTTTCTACTTCCTGGGCGTTTAGGAATGAAGCTTCGGTTGATCAGATTTGCAAAGTAGCAACTTGGTCTTCTTTGCATACTTTTACTAAATTCTACCATTTTGATGTGTTTTCTTCTTCTGAAGCAGTTTTTGGTAGAAAAGTACTTCAGGCAGCTGTTTCAGTTTGATTCTTCTGCTTATAATTTCAGTTTTTTTCATTATAAGATTTAAACTTTATTTTGGGTGTGGATTATTTTCAGCGGAATTGGCTGTCTTTATTTTATCCCTCCCTCTCTAGTGACTCTTGCGTGGAAGATCCACATCTTGGGTATTCATTATCCCATACGTCACTAGCTCATGGACTCTTGCTAATTACATGAAAGAAAACATAATTTATGTAAGAACTTACCTGATGAATTCATTTCTTTCATATTAGCAAGAGTCCATGAGGCCCACCCTTTTTTGTGGTGGTTATGATTTTTTTGTATAAAGCACAATTATTCCAATTCCTTATTTTTTATGCTTTCGCACTTTTGTCTTATCACCCCACTTCTTGGCTATGCGTTAAACTGATTTGTGGGTGTGGTGAGGGGTGTATTTATAGGCATTTTGAGGTTTGGGAAACTTTGCCCCTCCTGGTAGGAATGTATATCCCATACGTCACTAGCTCATGGACTCTTGCTAATATGAAAGAAATGAATTTATCAGGTAAGTTCTTACATAAATTATGTTTTTCTTCTTTTGTGATTCAGATAGAGCATGCAATTTTAAGCAACTTTCTAATTCACTCCTATTATCAATTTTTCTTCGTTCTCTTGATATCTTTATTTGAAAAAAGGGTAATGTAAAGGGACACTGAACCCACATTTTTTGTTTTGTGATTCAGATAGAGCATGCCGTTTTAAGCAACTTTCTGATTTACTCCTATTATCAATTTTTCCTTCTTTCTCTTGCTATCTTTATTTGAAAAAGAAGGCACCTAAGCTTTTTTTTTTTTTGGTTTAGACTCTGGACTGCACTTTTTTATTGGTGGATTAATTTATCCACCTATCAGTAAGGACAACCCAGGTTGTTCACCAAAAATGGGCTGGCATCTAAACTTACATTCTTGCATTTCAAATAAAGATACCAAGAGAATGACGAAAATTTGATAATAGGAGTAAATTAGAAAGTTGCTTAAAATGTCATGCTCTATCTGAATCACGAAAGAAAAAAAATTAGGTTCAGTGTCCCTTAAACTCGGGAGCCAACTCATTTTTGGTTCAGTACCCTGGATAGCGGCTTTTGATTAGTGGCTACATTTAGAATTGCATGATCTATCCGTATCATGAAAGAAAAAAATTGGGTTTAGTATCCCTTTAAATGTAAATAGCAAAAAAGCTTACAAAATTAGCTTAGCATGGGGGGTTTGAAAAAAGACTTTGCTGCAAAGTGCTTATATGTCGAAAATAATAAAAATTTAAAAGTTGAATATCTGGAAATAATTATCTTAACAATTTATAGAACATTTTGGAAATGTTAGCTGTATGTGGTTTTGTTTGTTTTTATTTACTTGGCTTGTTACCTGTGGGAAACAACTGACTTCATAGTAATTTTTATGAAATATTTGCACCAGCATTCAATGAGTTGTAATGTAACAATGTTAATGTCCAACAGTATTGTTGTATTCCCTCATTAAATGTTTCCTAATCAGGAAAGGGTCATTTATCATAGCTGGAAGTATATAATAGTGCTATATTCTAGCATTTAAAACTAATACCATCATATTTAAAAGCAAATTGAGTCTGATTGGTATAATTACTGTAACTGATGTGTTTATATTCCAATATCCATTAAGTCATTTAAGAGTCTAGAATAAGCTATTAAAAATGTCAAGAGGGGAGCAAATTTACATTGTTTAGTTTGTAGAGAGCTCGGGGTAATTTAGGCATTTTATTCCTTCATTAATTGTCTTTTTTGTGTGAGTTTGCAAAAATAGCAGGACATTAGTTTATGTTATTAAATTGTATGAAAGTATTTTAGGTTTGCAATTTGTAAGCTTTTAGCTCAGATTACAAATCAGTGTTTGCAATTATCAACAACCTTACAAGGTCTTAGAGGATTCTCATAACATGCGATTTGGACACACAAAAAACCATATTGTATAATTGTTACACCAAAATAGTAGGTAATAGTGCACAACTACATACAAATATAGAAAAAAAACATTTTGAAATGCTGCAAAAAAAATTGCCTTATAAAATCAGCTGTTCTCCTTAACACAGTCCAGCCAGAGCGAAGTGCTGTTTGAAGAGAACAGTAAAATATGGAGCAGTGTTGCAAAGCAGCGTTAAATTGATTGATGACTGTCTCTCAGGGTTTTTTCAACCCTGCTCCCCATCCTTTCCCAGTCTGCATTTCTTTTCATATATATATTATTTATTATATTTAAAATGTATTATAAAATTTTAATAATTTGTAATGTTCTCCAGTTAATCAGCACATTGAAATTAGCCGGTTCTTTAGTGTAACCACCTAATTTAAAATTGAATTTGATTTCAAATTAACCTGCAGAAAAATTTTCACTACAGAGAAAAATCTCATTGCATAAAGGAGAAAAAAATACTAATACTGCAAACATCTGCTCTTATCAGCTGAATCATTCCTGCTTCTATCTAAAAAATAGAATAAGACTCCCTGGCTTTTTATACAGCTCATAAGATCAACACCTGAGCTTGGATGGGGTGCTTAAACATTGGTGGATAGTCACTTTTCCCATTTTTAAATTTAGTGTTTTTTTTAACAATACAGTTGAAATACATACTTAGAAGTGCTGCCAATGAGATCAAATAGCCACTATAAAAAATTTCCCAGTATTGATCGAACCATCAAAATAATATTTCTTTTCTAAGATATGGAGAGTCCACAACATCATCAATTACTAGTGGGAATATCACTCCTGGCCTGCAGGAGGAGGCCAAGAGCACCACAGCAAAGCTGTTAAGTGTCACTCCCTACCCATAATCCCCAGTCATTCTATTTGCCTCTATCAATGGAGGAGGTA
Organism: Bombina bombina; assembly: GCF_027579735.1. Taxonomy (NCBI): domain Eukaryota; kingdom Metazoa; phylum Chordata; class Amphibia; order Anura; family Bombinatoridae; genus Bombina; species Bombina bombina. The sequence goes on from NC_069502.1 coordinate 888,858,692, forward strand.
AAGTTTTAGTATCTGAAGAAAATTGGATTTCTTTCGCTACAATCAAGATTTTTGGGTCTAGCCGTAGTCCACATTAATTTCTTCATTAGGGTAGTGGTGGCTTTAAAGCAGTTAGGAACTTGTGAGATGGGCCTTGCTCTGTTTTCCTAACATTTTTGCTGCCCATGGTATAGAAAGCCAGAGTAGGTTTACTCTGTTCTCTCTCTTTCTACAGGTCTCTATGAGGAGTATGTGTCCTCTCACACCTTGTAAGCTGTCCTCCTGCCAGACAGCTAGACTGCAAGTAAGAGCTTTTTGTCTTCTAGGCATTGGAGACTGTGCACTTAATAGGTTGAGCTGCAACTTTATCTGGGACTTATATAGCCTTTATAAGGATATTTACAGGCAGGGAACAGGCACTTTTATTGTGACTAAGAGACTTGGGGTTTTTACTTTTTAATTGAGCTTATAAAGTATTCTCCCCTTTATTTTATTGTGGTCTGTTTGTATTTTTATAGCAAGCTTCTTATTATGCACGATTCTGGTAAGTCTCAGTGGCACATACGTAGCAATAAATCACCCAGAGCTCTAACAGCAGCTAGCAGGGTATTGCTGCGTTAACTCAGTGTGATCACACCGTAATTAGGGTGAATTTGTGTTTCATGATAATGTGCTGCACTGTTAGGATCGAGCTTTTATTCATGGTGTATTTAACGGTCTTATCCACCATTAAGGCTTTTATGGCGTGGAGTTCAGCAGCAGAAACGCGCGCTTGTAATTTGATTGCGCAGTCTTTTTTCGGCGAGCCACGTGACATGCTTTCCACTTCAGTTTCTCTAGCAGAGCAGTGTTTTCTAGGTTGCTGACATCTTCTGGCTTGTTAGAGACCCTGCTATGAGAAGGGTATATGTTAGGTAAGAACCGCTACAGGTACCTCCCTTTTGGATGCATACCGGCTTTTGATAGAAGTGGTTTTAGAAGTCCCTATTCCTCCAGTTCTAGGCTTAACTTGAGTTGGCAAAAAAAAAGGCAACAATAAACCCTTTGTTTTATACAATAGGCTAGAAGTAGAGAGGGATCTGAATATATCGGCTGGAGTGTTTTTTGCTGTTTTTTTCTTGGTTATTTTCTAATGGAAGTCAGATTAAGAATCCTCAGTTAGGCTGAGGTGTAGCGGTTTCTAATTGCTGATTTAGCTTGCGTAGTGCAAGATTCTCCCAGACCGGAATCCTGTTCTTAAAGTGACAGTACCTGCAAATTTAAAATGTTTAAATATAAAAATGTATTTTACAGTTTATTTTTTGTAAAGACTCTGTGTTTGTTATTTAATGCTTGCTTTGCATTGAGGCAAAAATTGTTACAGCCATTTGTACAGCCATGGTTAGCTTAGCTGCCTAGCAAGAGGAAGGTTTGTAGTTTGAAACCAGCTGCAGCTTCTTGCACCTTAAATGTGTGATTGCAAGCTGTTTAATCTGAGCCCAATGTCTCTCATGATGACGCTGTTCAGGCAATGCCACAGCTTCTCCTCAAACGTCTCAAGCCTCAATGGTGTCACATGCAGTGCCCTGCGATTCCTCTCAATCTCCTGGAGGAGTTTATTTGCCTGCAGAAGTTGCTGCACAGGTATCTTCTGTGGTATCTGCGGCATTATCTGCTTTTCCTATGTTCTAGGGAAAATGCAAGAGGAAAATTAGAGATTCAGATATTAAGGTTTCTGTTCCATCTCCTTCTACAACAGATTGCCCTCCCTCATAAGTCTGATGGGGAGGATACGTTGGTAGCCTCTGAGGGTGAGATCTCAGATTCGGACAATATAATTCCTTCATCTGATGCTGAAGTAGTAACCTTCAGATTTTAGCTTGAACACCTTTGTGTATTGTTAAAGGAAGTTTTGGCTACTTTGTGCGACTCCGATACTCCTGTCATTGTTAACCCTAACAAATTTAGTAAACTTAATAAATACTATGATGTTCCTTCCACTGTGGAAGTGTTTCCTGTTCCAGACCGTGCAACAGAGTTCATTTCTCAGGAATGAGAGAAGCCAGGGATACCTTTTTCTCCTGTCTCCTGTCTTTAAATAGATGTTTCCTGACGCTGATGCCATTACATTTTCATGGTGCCTTAAGTAGAAGGGGCCTTTTCCTCTCTGGCTAAGAGAACTTCAATCCCTACAGAGGATAGCTGCTTTTTTAAGGATCCAATAGACAAAAAGCTGGAGTCTTATTTGAAGAAGATTTATGTTCATCAAGGTCTTTAATGGCAACCGGCAGTTGGTATTGCCACTTTGTCAAGTGCGGCATCTTATAGGTGCGACGCCTTGTCTGATTTTATTTGGTAGAGACTCCTTTGGAGGAGATCCAAGACAGCATTATGGCTCTCAAGCTAGCCCCATGCAAGTTATTTATCTGGGAGCCAAGGTTTCTTGGTCAGCGGACGTTTTCTGATTTGCGGGTTTTTTCTACCACTAGACAAGAGTACAGACCTAAAGGACGTCGGAGTAATTTTAGTTCCTTTTGTAACTTCTAAGTAAAGTCTTTGTGGAAACCCAATCAGTTTTGGTTTCAAGAAACCCTCAGCTGAGTATAAGTCAGCATTTAGGGTTTGCCCCGGTCCGAGATCAAGTGGGGGGCCGTTTTCTTCTCTATATTATCGGGCTTGAATACGAAATGTTCCGGATCCTTGGGACTGTGGACATAGTATCTCAAGGTTACAGAATTTAATTTTAAAATTTTCCCTCCCCGGGGCAGATTTCTTCTCTCAAGTTTATCTGCAGTCCAGATAGAATGGAGGGGCATTCTTGAACTGTGTTCAGGACCTTTTGTTCCTGGGAGTGATAGTTCCAGTAAAGGAACAGGACCTATGGTTCTATTCTACTCTATTATTGGTTTCCAAAAAAGAGGGAACTTTCGACTCGTTCTAGACCTTAAGTGTCTCAACAAGTTGCACAGGGATCATTTTAGGTTCCTGAGATTTGCCTTTATAGACGAACATTTTCAGCTTGTTCCAGCTATAAGGGTAGTTGTTCTTAAGGTCCATAATAGATTCCCTATCTATAAAAATATTTCTGATGAAGGTCAGAAAATCAAAGATTCTTGCCTCTCTCTGTAGTGTACTGTTCAGCCATTAGTGGCTCAATGTATGGAGATAATTGGTCTGATGGTCACCTCCATGGACATCATTCCCTTTGCTCGATTCCATTTGAGAGCTCTGCAGTTAATAGATCGGGGACCATTCGGCTCTCTCTGAGGATAGATCTACATCAGTCGACAAGAGACTCTCTACCATTGTGGTTTTTTCAGGGGCATCTGTCTCAGGGCACATGTTTCCGGAGACCATCCTGGGTGATTGTAACCACGGATGCCAGCCTGCTGGGCTGGGGAGCAGTCTGGGACTCGTTAAAGTCACAGGGTCTATGGACTTGGGAGGAGTCTGCGCTCTGCATAAACATATTTGAGTTGAGAGCGATTTACAATGCTTTGATGACTTGGCATCAGTTGTCCTTAGCCTGATTTATCAGGTTCCAGTTGGACAATATCACCTTAGTGGCTTAAATCAACCACCAGGGAGGAACTCGGAGTTCCTTAGCCATGAAGGAGGGGGCTCGGATTGTTTCAGTGGGCGGAAGCTCAAAATTGCTGTCTGTCTGCCATCCACATTCCAGGTGTGTACAATTGGGAAGTGGACTTCCTGAGCAGGCAGACATTTCATTCAAGGAGTGGGCTCTCCTCCATCCAGAGGTGTTCTCCAGGTTAACCCTCAAATAGGGGGTGCCGGAGTTGGATCTGATGGGTTCTCGGCATCCGCAGGCTGCCCTAAGAGATGCTCTGGCAGTTCCTTAGGATTTCAGTCTGGCATATCTATTTCCTCTGGTTGCTCTCCTTCCATGAGTCATTGCTCGTATCAAACAAGAAAAAGCATCTGTAATTCTAATAGCTCCTGCATGGCCTCGCAGGATCTGCTATGCAGACCTAGTGAAGATGTCATCTCGGCCGCCTTGGAGGTTGCCTCTGAGGAAGGACCTACTAACTCAGGGTCCATTCTCTGAAGCTAACTGCTTGGAGATTGAATGCTTAGTTCGGTCTAAGCGTTGGTTTTCGAAGTCTGTTATTGAGACCATTATTCAGGCTTGCAAGCCTGTTACTAGGAAGATTTACCATACGGTATGGCGTAAATACCTTTATTGGTGTGAATCCAAGGGCTACTCTTGGAGTAGGGTCAGGATTCCTAGGATTTTGTCTTTTCTCAAGGAAGGTCTGGAGAAGGGATTGTGAGATTTCTGCATTATCTATTTTGTTACACAAGCGTCTGGCGAATGTGCCAGATGTTCTATCTTTTTGTCAGACCCTGGTCATTATCAGGCCTGTGTTAAAGTCTGTTGCTCCTCCTTTGAGCCTTAACCTTGTTCTTATAGTTCTGCAGCAGGCTCTGTTTGAGCTAATGCATTCCATAGATATTAAGTGGTCATCTTGGAAGGTTTTGTTTCTGCTCAAAGAGTCTCAGAGCTCTCGGCTTTGCAGTGTGATTCACCCTACCATATCTTTCATGTGGATAAGGCGGCCCTGCGTACTTAGTTGGGATTTCTCCCTAAAGTGGTTTCGGATAGAAATATTAATCAGGATATTATTTTTCCTTCTCTCTGTCCTTATCCTTCTTCTCATAAGGAACGTTTGTTATACAACGTGGATGTTGTGCAAGCTTTAAAATTCTACCGTCAGGCGACTAAGTTTTTTCGCAAGTCCTCTGCCTTGTTTGTTTGTTTCTCTGGGAAGTGTAAGGGTCAGAAAGCTACTGCTATTTCTCTCTGGTTGAGAAGTATAATTCATTTTGCTTAGACTGCTGGACAGCAGCCTCCTGAGAGAATTACGGCTCATTTCACAAGCGCTGTCTCCTCTTCTTGAGCTTTCTAAAATGAAGCTTCTGTAGAACAAATTTGCAAGGCTGCTACTTGGTCCTCCCTGCATACTTTTTCCAAATTTGACAAATTTGATACTTTTTGCGTCGGCCGAGGCTTCTTTTGGGAGAAGGGTTCTTCAAGCGGTGGTGCCTTCTGTTTAGGTCTGTCTGTCTTGTTCTCCATCCCTAGTCATCTGTGTCCTTTAGCTTGGGTATTGGTTCCCACTAGTAATTGATGATGTTGTGGACTCTCCATATCTTAGGAAAGAAAACAACATTTATGCTATTTGCCTCCTCCTTCTGGCCAGGAGTGATATTCCCACTAGTAATTGATGACGTTGTGGACTCTCCATATCCAGAAAGAAAGAAATTTATCAGGTAAGCATACATTTTGTTTTAAATCTTTATTCATACAGACACCCAAAGTAATTATATACATGTATTTAAAAATAATCTATTACGAACCATAAAGATGCAAAATGCATGAGGATATTTCCATCAAATAATCATTTCATATAATCCTAATTTCAGTCTATTGATGCCAGGTTCTGAAATTACCAATTTATGAATGGCTTCTGTCAGATTAAATATACATTCCAACATAATTATATATATATATATATATACATATATATACATACATATACATACAGTATATATATAATATATAAAATGTATTTATTTTTTGTTACTTATTTTATGAAAGATCAGACAAGTACAGATTCGTTAAAAATGCTGCAGCTCTTGAGAATAACTAGACAAAAATAGATTTTTACCAGACTGCAGTTTTCAGGGCTTCAACTTCGTAAACTATTTTAGAATTGCTGCTGCTGTTTTAGATTTTGTTGTACCATACGAAAATATGTTCTTTTTTTTCAATAAAAATAATTACTTGTAAAATTGATATATAGAGAAAAACCCTAATGCTGTGTTTCTTATCATGAGTAATTTTGACAGACTAATTGCCAGGATTTGATGACCTTTCTGCTTAAACTCAATCACTTCCTCAAACAGACAAATTTAGTAATAAGGATAGATTTGGGACAAATTTATTATATTAGGGACATGTTGAGTAAAATGTACGCGTTTATGTTGCTTATAAATAACCCCAACTTGGATTTTGGTAACTGATTACCAAGAAATGGAAAATTCAATATAAATAATAAATACAGATATATTTTGTAATAAATTACATTATTGTGAGGTGTTCAACAGATCCAACACACGTTTAGCCACTTTCAGGCAGCTTTCTCTAGGATGAGAACGGCAAAATGTCTCCTAGTGCTGTATTATATCCTGATGTCTGCCACTAAATATACCGCCCCAGTGAGTATATTTCATGTTTTGCAGAGTTTTTGGTTTTATTTCTTTTGCTTTTATGTTTATATTGCTTTTTTATAATATTCAATATCCATTGAAATTACATTTTACTTGGTCAAGTTCCTATCTGAGAAGGTTAACATTTAGGAATGTGTATGAGCCTTATAATCATGATAGGCTTAATAAATAGACGAGGTTTGTGCTCTATTCCATGTATACACCAGTTTACATCTCCGGAGCATACTACACTATGTGAGTTTTTTTTCCTTCACATCTATGTCATATGTAGTGGATTTCTTCGATCAAGAAAAATATTTTGCCTTTTTTTCAATATATCCTTTTATTTGTATTTATTTTTTGTTGGTCTTTTATTTTGTATAGTATATAATATTTACTTCTAGCTTATCGTTTATTTGCGATTTATGTTACACCTTTATTTTTCATTGTCCCTTTAAATCATACTGATGACCTTATATGTGAAATATGCTTTAAATTTGATTATTTTTTTTCTTATTTTCTGAAGCTATAACGTACCATTACTGATTTATGATAGTCAAAACCGGTTGCTCTGCAGGCTGGCTTAGTTTGCGCACATTTTTAGAATATTACATAATCGAATATCATCGAAAAATTTGAAAATTTTCGTATAATAATTACTTAATACATGAGAAATATCTAGAAAACTTTTATATATAGCATATTGGAACATAAACAATATGGTATTAGCATTACAAATTGTTTTTAAGGTAAGTATAACTGTGGGTCTTTGATAGATTCGCTATATTCTAATGCCTAGTTTGTCAAGGGGTACTTCTGGGATTTCCCTTCATTGTGGTGTAGCTATGGCAAACAAGTTGCGTTTCTCATTTCCGCCGTCAAGCACTCCTAACAGGTCAGATGTATTTCACTGCCTATGTTTGTCTAAAGCTCTATCATTTATACACTTCAGACTGGGGAATTCATAGAATCTGTTCTGTCAGTGACATTTGAGTATTGGAGTTGAGCTTCACTGATATGAAGTGAAGCTCAACTCCAATAAAGTGTATTTAATATGTAAAGTGTCTTACTGTTAATAAGTGTCACTGAAACAGGTCCCTGATAAATGTGGCACTGTGAAATGTTTTATACCCAAGTGTGCAACAGGAAAATTAACCTGATAAAGTAAACTGTGCATGAGATGAAGTTAGACATAGGTAGAGGTGGTACCATAAATATTACTTCACTCATCATACATTAAAATGTTAGATTTTATTTTCCTCTTTTTTTAAGAAAGAGACACAATATTAACCTTTTGAGTGCTAATGACGGCTCTGAGCCATCACAGAGTTTCCCACTCTGGTACTAATGACAGCTCAGAGCTGTCACTAGTACTCTCCCACCTTAAGTGAGATCTGGGGTCTCCCACCCGCTCCTACCCCGGCAATCGTGCCTGTAGAGTGACAGGCATCACTGGGGCTTCCCATTTTGCGTGGTGACAACTTTATTTATACTTAACAGTGTTAAGTATAGGAGCAGGGGGCATGCTGCTTAGAAGCCTATATCTCAGGCATCTAAGCAGCTACAGACCCCCAAGAACCACCATTGGAAAGTCTTGGGGGGGTCTGAAATTTTTTTTAAAAAAAAGTTTTAAAAAATTGTTCAAAAAATAAAAAAAACATTAAAAAATCTTAGCACTCAGGTGGGAAAGTGCTGAGCACTCAAAGGGTTAATGGACTTTATAGCTGTGTTGTGTGTGTGTGTGTTTATTCATATGTATTTGCTGTTCTACTGATTCCAAAGATTTTCCTTATACAGATACTATAACATTGAATTTTAAAATAAATTCCTGAAAACAGAAAAAAAAGATCTGTAGATATTCTCTGGTTGATACAAGTTTGTGAAATCAAGTGTAACACATGCTTTTCATATTTGCCTATATGAGAGTCTGAGATCAATTATATTTATATGTTGCAGTTGGGGTAAAACAACTGGATGCTTTCAGGGGTACTTGCTATAAAAAGTTTGGGAAACACAGTTCTAATGTATTTCGGAACTTTTAAACCAGTGCTTCTTAAACTGGACTTATGGACCTCCCAGGTTCCCTTAAAACTTTTGTGGGTCCCCACAAGATATATTAATGTACTGTGAGTGTTTGTTTGAGTGTTGTGAGCGTATGAGCATGCGTGCGTGTGTATGTATTTATGAGTGAGTGTGTTTGTGTGCGAGTCTAACCGTTAGTGATTAGGAATGGCCACACAAACTAAATTGAAATATTTTCACTAATAACTCCCTCACTTGTGTGGTACAGGAACACCTCGGAGATATTGCGGATTCAGTTCCAGACCACAGTAATAAAGTAAATATCGCAAGAAAGCAAGTCACACAAATGTTTTGGTTTCCAGTGCATATTAAAGTTATGTTCACACTATACAGTAGTCTATTAAGTGTACAATAGCATTATATCTGAAAAACAATCTACATACCTTCATTACAAGTCATAATCTTATTGCTGGTGGTGTGTCCACAAATATAAATGCAGACATCCCAACCTGCAAAACCTAATTTCAGGGAGGTGGCTTCACGCTCTTCCTCGCCACCCCCCTCCCCCTCCCAGTTATATATTGGACACCTTGAAACCCTAAATAAGATACTTATCATTAAAGTAGCTTCCCACTAAAGTCACATTTTAAAAAAAGTAGCTTTATTGCACAACCACATACAACAAACCTTTTTTCCAGTGATTGTACGCTTGTTGAATGCTTAAATATTTTAGAATACGAAGTTTAATTACGTGAAGTAAATAAGGTAGTATTTGTGTTTTATTTTATTAGAATAAGTGGGGGCTTTTTGGTTACTCGTGCTTTGAGGGTTCTATAACGTCCCAGCAACTAAAGGCATTCCTTAAAGAAACACTTTTCCAGATTTGGGCCTCATTGGATCATGGTACTTGGAGTTTCAGGGAGATTGCATTCCATTTTCTGGCATCAGGGAGCCGCTATTACAATCAGGGAGACTCCCTGAACTTCAGGGAGAGTTGGGATGTCTGTAAATGTATTTATTAGATATGTGCATTCGGAGGTTTCGTTCACCTCCGAATGCGGAAGAAATCTGGATTTGCACACTAAAATACAACTAAAATAGCCAAGCGGCATGAAGAGCACATATATATTATTTATGTGTATATATGTTGGAAAAGTGGCACCGACAGACTTTTTCGACCCAGGGTTACCACAAACCTTCAATTTGTAAAAAAACGCAATATCTGCAAAGCGCAATAAAACGAGGTACACCTGTATATTAGTGTACGTAAAAAGTGTTTACCCATCTGGCAAGGGGTTTGTTTTAAGACTATGTTCTAATAATCGGGGTCGCAAAACAAAATTCCAATGGAAAGAGGGATCACAGGTGAAAAACGTTTTTAAGAAGCTCTATTTTAAATCATGTTTATCAAATCAGAAATTTTATGTCTAACATTTCTTTTTTTCAACATTTTAATATACTTTTTAATCAAACTATCAATCTGCATGTCCTTTGACTGTTGTTTGTGGTTCCAGAATACTAAATCTGTGGTACATATCACCTAATGTTTAAAAAAAGTATATATTTATATATATATGTATATATATTTTTTTTCTTTCAGCGAAGATGTCAAGGAAGTTAAGCCTACCTACAGAATTAAAGCCTGAATTAGGTAAGCTGTCATTTTATTAGTTTTAAAATATTGCATGGTCAACATATTTAAATTAATATAGCAGGCCAAATTAAAATACACATGATTGCATTTCAATTTTGGATAGAATCATTTTTTTAATCTACTTGTGTTAACAACTGTGCTTCTAGTGAAAGTTCTCACTATTCACATGGGATATGCACATATGCTGTTAGGGCCCTGTGTACATACACCAACACTGCTCATAGAATTGGTTGTGGCTTGTATGTTGCAAATTGAGCCACCACTGTCATGATACATGCCACCACTGTCATGATACATGCCACCACTGTCATGATACATGCCACCACATGGTCTCTGAGCGGAATTGTTTGACTTAAAATGTAATTGCATGAGTAGCATATGTGCATATGCCACAGAAACTGTGATAGCTTTTACTGGGAGCATTCTTTGCTAATTTAAGTATAATGCATACATGCTTTTAATAAAATTGAAATGCACTGATGCACATTTTATTTTTGGCCAAATTACAATGCATTACGGACCTGAGCTAACTATGGCCTCAAGCACAATCTATCAGGAGCTCTGTTTTAAGCAGTTTTTTGGCCCGAAAAAAAACAACTACTTTCTATAATTAGACGTAATCGCAATAGAGGGATTTCAGCTGATTATATATTTTCGGCTCACTTTTTAACTACTTTTCAAGCCCAGTTTTGGCTTCTCAAATTCAGCACATCAAGGCACTCGATACGTCAATGTTTAGTAAGCAATAAGCACAAAAACAATCTGTACTATGTACACTGCAGAGAGATGTAAACAGTTAAAACAAAAAAAATTAACAGTAAACGGCTACCGATAATTCATCATCTGGAACGATTTAAACTCGACCATAGTTAGCAAAAGTATTGTCTTAACTCAGCTTTTCTTATCGCAGAAATATTTATTTCAATGTATTGTTCATTTTAAGGTAAATGGGGAGCAGTTACAATGCCTCAATTACTGGCAAAGCTGTTAATTATAACGAGAGAAAAGAGGTTCAGTGGCACTACCTGTTGAGTTAAACTGCCTACACCCTCATTATATTCATTAGCTCCTTGGCTATTTATCGGGGTGGGTGGTGCTGTGTATTAATTAATCAGAACAAAAGTTTGATGGGTTAAAGACCCATCCTAGAATACACTATTAGCACTCATGGTAGGCATATGTGACATGAGATAACGAAATAAAGAATAGACACCAAATGGTTAGAGAGATCTCATAGGATTTAATAAAATATAACTTTTATTCTTTACACATAAAAACAGAGTTAAAATTCAGGGATGTGCAAATTAAAAATCGAAAAACTCTTAGTAAGGTATTATGATACACAAATTATTACCTAAATGTGAAAATAACAAAAATATGAAGATAAGCTTATTGTGGCGATACCTGAATATTCAATACTCCACGTTCAGAATGAATGTAAACACTCTGTCAGTGGAATAATATCAAATTTCACCACTACTAGAGATCAATTATAATCCTCTAATAGACACTATAACATAATGGCTCTATAGAGTTATGTTAGTGTAATGTTATCTAGTATCATGTGGATTTAGATATATAAAAAATAAGCATAATGAGTTCCACTAGTAGCGTGCTGACTGGTATTGATATTTGTTGGCCCAGTATCAATCTTAGCGATGTACAATTCTTATATATTCCAGAAGTGCTCAGATATTGTTATCAGAGCCCCTTCTGAATTGTAGATAAAGTTATATGATAGTATACCATTATACAGTCAGTGTGTTTGGTGCATACTTGGGTATCTCTTCACCTGCTTAACATATATTGAGTAGAATCACATAAGGTTAATAATAATTATTTAGAGTTGGTATCTGATTCATCAATTGAATTGATTTATATTCTCCAAATATTATTAGAAGCGTAATGGTTAGAACCACTTTATTGACCACCTTCAGTACAATGTTGTGGCTAGTTATTATTAGTTCTTTACTTGGAAAACCACTCCAACTAATGACAGGGGATTGGTCACCGAATGGGGGTAAAAGTTAGTAGCTATTAACTAGAATACTAGGTATGGAATTGAATTAGATAGTTGGATAAGGTTTATAAATAACGTAGGCTGTAATGTGACACCCTATGTAGTGTCTGTAGTGCTGCTGCCTCTGTGTTTGAGATTAATGCACATTGGTTGCTGGCAGCTGCAACAAGGTAAATTTCACACACCCGTGAGAGACTCTGATAATGTGTAGTATATTCAGAGTAATCACATCTAGGATGACACTTAAATCATTTACGTCATATAATCCAGCTTTAGGTTAAATAGGTACAATAATAGGCGTTAGTATCTATGTAGTGAATCCATAACACTAGGTACAAACAGAAAAGGAGTTGTGAATTAATGTAGCGCAAAGTATGGTCATTAAGGGGTTAATACAATAACATATAAAATTGTTGCACATTTTCAGAATCCTTGCTTTAGATAAAAAAACATTTTCCATGTCTATGCAAATAGTGTTGAAAATATATTATCAAGCCTGTAGTACTTTACAAGTAGCATAATATTGTATTTAAGTCCCAAGTCTGCTGTACTTAACCTCTTTTATTAAATTAAATAGCTATATTTGCTAGTCCATCCACCAATCAGTACTCAACTAATATGATAAATACTTAAAAGTGTACAGTAAAATTATTTCCCCTAATAAGTTTCCAATGACTTGTTATACCTTTTTCCGAGTATAAAATGTAGAGAAAATTGCTTTAGTTTTATTTGTGTATTTGAAATAGCTGTTTTTGATATTTCAAACCACAACCCATTATAATGGGCTGGACTTACACAGAGAACAGAACTCATTATCTTATCACTCTATATTAATAAACACAAAGGTGTTCGTATCATGTACTGTCTGAGATAAAAATGGAAAATTAACATTTTAGCACCTAATTCTCCCACCTCTTTTTGGGAGTTTGTAATTTCTTCCGCTGCATCATACATAGCTTTTATGTATCTAATACTGCAGTATTGAAATTTTCTGCACTGGTGGAGTATTCAACAGACAAAAGCAGCTATTTTAAATGACAAAATATAGGTAAATTATCTATTTGTAAACAATTTAAAACACTCCAGCAGGTAAAACAGATCATTGGGAACACAGTAAAGAAAAATGTACTGTACACTGTCCCTTTAGATAATATATATATATAGTTGCTGTTTATCTCAATTTCTTGTTATATATGGTTTCTAGATGTTAGAGATAATTCCTGCACTCGCTCCCGGAGTTCCAGTGTGACAAGTATTGACAAGGAATCGCGAGAGGCAATATCTGCTCTACATTTCTGTGAAACATTCACCAGGAAACCCGATTTATCAACTTCTCCATGTTTATGGGTGGGAACTACGCTAGGTACTGTGCTAGTCATTGTGTTGAACCTGCCACCTGCTGGAGAACAGAGACTTCTACAGCCTGTTATTGTATCTCCAAGTGGTAAGTATGGTAAATTTAATTTACTTCATATATACACACAATCTAAGAATAATAATAACTCAATGAAAGTTAAATTTGTATTTCACAGCTGCAAGATCTAAAAAAAGGATCCGGTCTAAAAAAAAAAGGATCCAGCCACATCAAGCTGAATTTTAGGTTTGGCTGGGCTTGGCCAGTGAGGGGAAGTGGGGGACAATCATAGGTGTCTTTGGGACTGTAAATCAGGGCGCCAGGGCCTAATTTTAAGGTGCCAGTGGTTCCCTGGCGGCTTGGTTTGTCAAGCCCTGCATTAAAGAATAAAATGCTGGACTATACTCATGTACAATATACATACTAAAAAAATAATTATTGGATGCTTATTTTTTATGTGTGGACTCTCATTTAAAGGTATAGGATAGGAAATTAATCATGCATGATTCAGACAGAAACGCTTAAATTCACTTCTATTTTCAAATTTACTTTGATCTTAGTTGAAAAATAATATGTACATATCCTTTGCCACTGGAGCTGGAGATTGGTGGCTATACTCATTTGTCTTTTTTCATTGGTTTACTAGGCATGTTCAGCTAGTTCCCAGTAGAACATTGTTACTGCAGAGTTGACTTTAACTATGTGTTTAATCCCTTTGCAAGGGTTAAACACACTGTTATATACAAGCAATAGGGCAATAATAAAATGCAGTAACATATTAGTGCATTTTCTTTTTGTACTTTTATATCCGGATAAAGATAGAGCAAGCAATTTTAAACAACTTTCCATTCTACTTTTATTGTCATTTGCTTTGTTTTCTTGGTATCCTTTTTTGATAGCATACCTAGGTAGGCTCAGGAACAGCATTGTGCACCTAAGAGCTACCTGCTGATTGGTGGCTACACATTTATGCCTCTTGCCTTTAGTTCACCCATTGTGTTCAGCTAGCTCCCAGTAGTGCATTGCTGTCCCTTCAATAAAGGATACAAAGAGAATGAAGCACATTTGATAATGGAAGTTAATGAGAAAGTTGTTTAAAATTGTATTCTTTATCTAAATCATGTTGGGTTTCACACCCTTTTAGTAGCACGTGGGAATATTTCTAGTATGTGTCCGGTGCAATAACCTCTTTATTTTTTGTTCTAGGAACAATTCTACGGTTAAAAGGGGCAATCTTAAGAATGGCTTTTCTGGACACTGTAGGAGCTATAATTCCACCAGCATATGAATCCTGGAGGGAACCTAATGTTCCTGAAGATAAGGATGATAAGGAGCGATTGAAAAAACGGAGGCCAGTTTCAGTCTCCCCCTCCTCATCTCAGGAAATCAGTGAAAATCAATATGCAGTGATATGTTCTGAAAAGCAAGCAAAGGTGATCTCATTGCCCTCCCAGAACTGCATTCATAAACACAACATCACAGAGACTTCTTTTGTCCTCAGAGGAGATATAGTGTCATTGAGTAATAGCACCTGCCTTGCATGTTTCTGTGCCAATGGACACATTATGACTTTTAGGTAAGATGCACTGACCGTTTTTTCTCAAGTGTATTTACATTGCTAACATTAGAGAGATAAATTACCCATGATCTAGAATGGTTAGAAACAATTTGCTTTTTTCTTTATACTCATGCTTGTAATAATATGCAGTGGATTTGTTTAGATCAGGGTTCTTTAAACCATGGGTCGGGACCAATTACTAGGTCCCACACCCTGTTTACTGGGTCGTGACTTGTGTGTGTGGTGTGTGCTATATGAAAGTGTGTGTGGTGTGTGCTATATGAGAGTATGTGTGGTGTGTGCTATATGAGAGTATGTGTGGTGTGTGTTGTAAAAGAGTGTGCGTTGTGTGTGCTATATGAGAGTATGTGTGGTGTGTGCTTTATGAGAGTGTGTTTGGTGTGTGCTATATGAGAGTGTGTGTGGTGTGTGCTATATGAGAGTATGTGTGGTGTGTGCTATATGAGAGTGTGTGTGGTGTGTGCTATATGAGAGTGTGTGTGGTGTGTGCTATATGAGAGTGTGTGTGGTGTGTGCTATATGAGAGTGTGTGTGGTGTGTGCTATATGAGAGTATGTGTGGTGTGTGCTATATGAGAGTGTGTGTGGTGTGTGCTATATGAGAGTATGTGTGGTGTGTGCTATATGAGAGTATGTGTGGTGTGTGCTATATGAGAGTGTGTGTGGTGTGTGCTATATGAGAGTATGTGTGGTGTGTGCTATATGAGAGTGTGTGTGGTGTGTGCTATATGCGAGTATGTGTGGTGTGTGCTATATGAGAGTGTGTGTGGTGTGTGCTATATGAGAGTGTGTGTGGTGTGTGCTATATGAGAGTATGTGTGGTGTGTGTTGTAAAAGAGTGTGTGTGGTGTGTGCTATATGAGAGTATGTGTGGTGTGTGTTGTAAAAGAGTGTGTGTGGTGTGTGCTATATGAGAGTATGTGTGGTGTGTGTTGTAAAAGAGTGTGCGTGGTGTGTGCTATATGAGAGTGTGTGTGGTGTGTGCTATATGAGAGTGTGTGTGGTGTGTGCTATATGAGAGTGTGTGTGGTGTGTGCTATATGAGAGTATGTGTGGTGTGTGTTGTAAAAGAGTGTGTGTGGTGTGTGCTATATGAGAGTATGTGTGGTGTGTGTTGTAAAAGAGTGTGCGTGGTGTGTGCTATATGAGAGTGTGTGTGGTGTGTGCTATATGAGAGTGTGTGTGGTGTGTGCTATATGAGAGTATGTGTGGTGTGTGCTATATGAGAGTGTGTTTGGTGTGTGCTATATGAGAGTGTGTGTGGTGTGTGCTATATGAGAGTATGTGTGGTGTGTGCTATATGAGAGTGTGTGTGGTGTGTGTTGTAAAAGAGTGTGCGTGGTGTGTGCTATATGAGAGTGTGCGTGGTGTGTGCTATATGAGAGTGTGCGTGGTGTGTGCTATATGAGAGTGTGCGTGGTGTGTGCTATATGAGAGTGTGTGTGGTGTGTGCTATATGAGAGTGTGCGTGGTGTGTGCTATATGAGAGTGTGCGTGGTGTGTGCTATATGAGAATGTGCGTGGTGTGTGCTATATGAGAGTGTGTGTGGTGTGTGCTATATGAGAGTGTGTGTGGTGTGTGCTATATGAGAGTGTGCGTGGTGTGTGCTATATGAGAGTGTGCGTGGTGTGTGCTATATGAGAGTGTGTGTGGTGTGTGCTATATGAGAGTATGTGTGGTGTGTGCTATATGAGAGTGTGTTTGGTGTGTGCTATATGAGAGTGTGCGTGGTGTGTGCTATATGAGAGTGTGTGTGGTGTGTGCTATATGAGAGTGTGTGTGGTGTGTGCTATATGAGAGTATGTGTGGTGTGTGCTATATGAGAGTGTGTTTGGTGTGTGCTATATGAGAGTGTGTGTGGTGTGTGCTATATGAGAGTATGTGTGGTGTGTGCTATATGAGAGTATGTGTGGTGTGTGCTATATGAGAGTGTGCGTGGTGTGTGCTATATGAGAGTGTGTGTGGTGTGTGCTATATGAGAGTATGTGTGGTGTGTGCTATATGAGAGTGTGTTTGGTGTGTGCTATATGAGAGTGTGTGTGGTGTGTACTATATGAGAGTATGTGTGGTGTGTGCTATATGAGAGTGTGTGTGGTGTGTGCTATATGAGAGTGTGTGTGGTGTGTGCTATATGAGAGTGCGTGGTGTGTGTGCTATATGAGAGTATGTGTGGTGTGTGCTATATGAGAGTATGTGTGGTGTGTGCTATATGAGAGTGTGTGTGGTGTGTGCTATATGAGAGTATGTGTGGTGTGTGCTATATGAGAGTGTGTGTGGTGTGTGCTATATGAGAGTGTGTGTGGTGTGTGCTATATGAGAGTGTGTGTGGTGTGTGCTATATGAGAGTATGTGTGGTGTGTGCTATATGAGAGTATGTGTGGTGTGTGCTATATGAGAGTATGTGTGGTGTGTGTTGTAAAAGAGTGTGTGTGGTGTGTGCTGTAAGAGAGTATGTGTGATGTGTGTTATATGAGTGTGTGATGTAGGAGAGTGTGTGTGGTGTTTGCTATTTGAGAGCATGCGTGATGTGTGTTATATGAATGTGTGTGTGTGTTGTAGAAGAGTGTATGTGTGTGTGTTTTAGGAGAGTGTGTGTGTGTGTGAACTGTGTTTTGAATGAGTGTGTGTGGTCTGTGTGTGTTGTATCAGAGTGTGTGTGGTCTGTGTGTGTTGTATCAGAGTGTGTGGTCTGTGTGCTATATGTGTGTGTGTGGTCTGTGTGTGTTGTATGGAAGTGTGTAGTGTGTGTGTGTTGTATGAGAGTGTGTTATTACGTTTTACAAGTTTGACTACAATCAGGAATAAAGTATGCACGCATTTTAGTCATTATTAAAAAAAAAATTGCAGCTATCTTGTACTTTAGAAATTTTCAGACCAAGCATAATAGTCGTAACGGTAAGTGGTATCATGGCACTGGGTCTTGGGATAAAACGTTTACAGAACTCTGGTATCATTTGGGTGAAAACGAATGCCAAAGATGGCAGCCACAATGCGCATTTGGCAATTTTCAGAGCCAGATTTATTTGTTGAAAATGCAACACTTTAAAGTGAATGTCAATTTTGATGCTAAAGTGCCAGGTTTTAAAAAAAAAAAATATTTTTTAATCTTCACAGCAGCTCCAGCTTCCTCCGGTTGTTGCAAGCATTTTCTGATGTAAGAAATGATGGATAGGTCATCCTCCAATCACGGCTTCCCCCCGGGGGAATCAGTGTCTGATTCAACACTGTGATTGGAGGAAGCCGGATTCCTCATTTTAGATCCAGGAAGAGGCTTTTCGACGGGTGGAGGAAGCTGGAGCTGCTGTGAAGATTAAAAGGTAAGTTTTTTTTCACAACACAAGTGAAATGTGAATTTTGATGAATGAAAGTGCCCCTGTTTTTAATCAAATTTTTAAAAACCGGGCACTTTAGCATCAAAATTTACATTCACTTTAAGGTCTGGATTTGCACAGATCTTAGTGTGTTGCACTTTCACAAAAATAAACCCAGTTCTGAAAATTGTTGAATGCAGCTTGCGGCCGCCATCTTTGGCATTTGATTTCGCCTGAATATCACAAATGCACATCCTTAGTAAATATTGAATTAAAGGGACACTGTGCTGTAAAATGTTTTCTTCTTTTAATGTATTTCTATTGATTTGCTATAACACCTGCAGAGTAATAATTGTATGTGAAATTGTTCCTTTATATTTATTTTCTTTTTTGGTCATTGAAACTTTAACCTATTGTTCTTAAGAACATCCCCATTCTGATTGGCTAAACTGCAAGTCTGTCAAAAGAACTGAAATAAAGGGGCAGTTTGCAGAGGCTTATATACAAGATAATCACAGAGGTTAAAAGTATATTTATATAACTGTGTTGGTTATGCAAAACTGGGGAATGGGTAATAAAGGGATTATCTATCTTTTAAAAAAATAAAAATTCTGGTGTAGACTGACCCATTAAGTATCCCTCCTATTTCATCTTCCCTCCCAGTATTTCTAGGAGAAAGCATGGATTGAGATGCTGTTGAAATATTGGAAGAATTTCAGATTTTATGCCTTCAGAGGAAAGTTTCCTGGAATAGAAGAAATGAGTCACAACTAGCCACGGGTGTCGCAAGGCAGTACCTTAGCCGCCTCCTGTTTGGCAAGATTGCTTACCCTCTTCACATCTGTCTGTTACAGATACGGACAGGTTTTCCATGGAAATCATCCTGAGGAGTGGAACTGGATATAAATACCTAACCCTGGGGCTCCAATTCTGTCCCTAGTAATGCACTTAGTAAGTGCTGGGGATTTATGTACCCTGCATACAGCAGGTTATCCACTGAAGTTAATGGGTCAGATTTTTATTCACTGCATGCAGCAGGTTATCCCCTTATGTATTTTATGATAGCTGTGGGGAAACAGACTCTCACTATTAGGGTTTGTTTATTCCCTATACACCACCGGCAAGAGACTGGAGATACCATAATCATCTCCACAACGGCATATGTATGATTTTTCATGTTTCAGGATGGCCGGTAGCATTACTTTCAGTGCTCCGATCCGTATTACACGGAGCGCTGGAGATTATTATACCATTTTTCTCAGAATAGCTGGCGGCTTCAATCCTTAGCACTCCGCTTCTCTTTACTTTACACGGAGCGCTGAGGTTTAATGGAACTTTCGCCGCTCTCTTTATGTGGTGGTTTAGGGAGGCAGAGCCAGTTTTCACGCCACGTAGTGAACTTGGTTTGCTATGAGGCTCCGTCCTCTTCCGGTGCAGCCACATTCAGGAGTGTTGGAGCGAGTTGCTGGTCCCTTCATGCTGTCCGGACACAGGTTGCAGGAGGGGGTGTGATGCATATGCCAGAGAAGAGGGGTGCACTAAATACTTTGATATTTATAGTATTCTTTATATTGAGTACATATTTCATCTGTTATTGCTTGTGAAAATAATTTTTGGGATATTGTCACTTTCCGTGACATCACATTATTCTCTCGTTTCTTCATAAATGGAAAGAGTCCACAGCTGCATTCATTACTTTTGGGAAATAAGAACCTGGCCACCAGGAGGAGGCAAAGACACCCCAGCCAAAGGCTTAAATACTCCTCCCACTCCCCTCATCCCCCAGTCATTCTTTGCCTTTCGTCCCAGGAGATTGGCAGAGAAGTGTCAGAATTTAATTTGTCTCTTATGGAGGGTTGTACTCTTCGACATGGGACAGGAGTTTTAAGTAATCCTGTCAGTCTCTCAGTGAGGGCTTGGATGAAAGTTAGAGTCCGGAGATGCAGGAAGAGTCTTTCTGCGAAACCATCCCGACTTATGTTAACAGCTCCTCAAGCAATCAGCGTTGCTGAACTTCGCTACACTGCCTGCTTTCCTCTCTCAAGTCCATGGCAGAGGCTACTATCCGTCACACTTGAAGGGCTGTGTTCCTGTTCCACGGCGTAGATTCCGGTAAGATTGTTTTATTTTACTTCTTCATGAATGTACTGTAACTCATTTGTTCCTGCGAACTAACATGAAAAATACAGGATCTCAGTGAGACTCCTTTAAGTGTCTTGGAATCAAGGGTTAATATCTCCTGAGGGGGACTATTGAACAGGTTTTTTTTAATCATGTTTGTTATGTGATTCAATCTGCTTAGGTGTAGTGTTCACTGGGCTCATGGCTGTTGAAGTGACATGACCTTACGGTCGGGCGTGCTTTTTTTGGATTGTATGGTTCACCTTGTGACCGGGCGTTTTTACGTTCTGGTCTCCCATTTCCGCATTTTTGACAGTGTGGCAACTGAGTCCGCTAGTGTCTGGTACATAGGAGCTGGTTTGTCAACTTTCTGATTCAGATTCTTCATCCTGTGAAGAATGAGAATTGGCCCTATTGACTCAGGTCAGTCAGTTATGTTATTTAGGCCCTCCTAGAGCGCTTTGTTCCTCGGGCATTCAAGGGACTGCTGAGCCATCCGCCTCGGGGGGGCCCTGTCCTCTGGTAGGCGAGTTCCTTAGCTTTCTACTACTACACATGCGGGTAACCCAAGTTATGTGTTTCCCTTCTTGGAGGGTGGATTGTTCCCCCCGGAGGTTGTGGAACGTTTTCGCTTTTACATACTTTTGGCGCTTGCGCATCTGCAAAGTCCAGATGTGTAACACACACTAACTTTAAGTTAGATTTTTTAGAACAAATATATGCAAAACAGTTGTTATAGCAGACCATATAAATAAAGGTTGTGTCTCACATAATCTATAGTGGGTATTTTATCTGGAAATACACACATATAAACTGAGTGAGTGGAGTTTAATATGAGAGTTAAAACTGTTGTGGCCAATAAGTGAGTTAGATTGTGGTTCTCACTAAAAAGTTGTAATTGAATGAAATAACAGTTTTAACTCTAAAGGTTTAGGACTGCATAGCAAAAATATGATAAAAGGAAAAATATGGGTTTGTAGCAAACAATAAATATGAGGCAAAAATTACAAAAGAGATAATGTCCAGAAAACAAAAGAAAAAGTAACGTTTTTGTGAAAAAATGTAAAAGTGACAAAATGGTTTTGTGACAAAAATATATAAGATGATATGTCCAGCAATGACTCACCTCCGGAGGGAGAAAAAGTAGCAATGGTGGTTCAGTGATTGTTTTTTAAGGCAAACCGCTGAAGTAGTTTGAGGGGAGAGCAGCTTACAGAGCTGCAGCGTCCTGTTCTGTGTAAACCGGAAGTGAAGGTCCGTGAAACCGGAAGTGGATAGATGACACGCAAACAGCGTGTTTTCAGTAGTACAGAGGGAAGTCAGAGTCCTCAGTGAGAGCGGCTGTGCAGGGAAGCATGCAACTTCAATACCAAGCAAGGTATTGAATGTTGCAGGCTCCTTTATAGCCAGGACTCAGTTAGGGATATATCTTTTAAAGAGACAGGCATTTGGTATTATGACAGGGTACCCCCTTTAAGGAACCACTCCGTGGTTCATGGTTTCGGTCTAGATGGATGTCGACGGTGAAACAGAGACACTAGTCTTGGGGCTGAGAGATTAACTGAGGGCTCCCAGGAATCCTCCTCATGGGGATAGCCCTTCCAGTGGATCAGATACTGGAGTCTACCGGATACTTTACGAGAGTCCAGGATGTTTTCAACCTCATACTCCACTTCAGGAGCTAGAGGGGGTTCATCTACAGAAGATGGTGAATGATTTCTGAGTGCCTGATATGGCTTGAGAAGCGAAACATGAAAGGTTGGGTGGATACGATAATGTGAAGGCAGAAACAAGGTCACAGCGTTGTCATTGATAACCTTGGTTACAGGGAAAGGTCCAATAAATAGTTTGTTGAACTTGCGGCTAGGCACAGTGAGACGAAGGTTTCTCGTGGATAGCCATACCAAGTCACCAGGTTTATAGATAGGGGACGCTCTATGTCGGAGGTCATAATAATGTTTATGACGTGCTTGAGCCTTTTTTATGTTTTCTGAAAGTAATGTAAAGGATTCTGAGATGGAGTTAGTGAAATCATTTATTATAGGACAATCACTTTCCCTTTCGAGGGGTAAGTAGAATGACGGATGAAATCCGTAATTGGCATGGAAAGGAGTGTCTTTGATTGAAGTGTGATATGTGTTGTTATGTGCAAATTCAGCGATAGGGAGCAACTCATTCCAGTTATCCTGTTGTTGTGTGGAGAAACAACGGATATATTCCTCCAACCACTGGTTGGTACGCTCCGTCTGCCCGTTGGTCTGGGGGTGAAAAGCAGATGATAACCTTTGATCAATCTCAAGGGTTTTACATAGCTGTTTCCAAAGGCGCGATGTGAATTGTGTCCCTCTGTCTGTTGTGATAGAAGAGGGTACTCCATGTAATTTGATTACATTTTTTAGCAACAACGTCACTGTTTCCATACTGGTGGGCAGTTTATGGAAAGGGACAAAATGAGACATTTTCGTCAATAGATCAACCACTACCATAATTGTCTTGTTACCACCGGATTTGGGAAGTTCAACTATAAAATCTATGGCTATCTCACTCCATGGTCTTTTGGGTATAGGAAGAGAAAGGAGATAACCTGGGGGGTGTCTTCTATCTTTTTTACATGTGGTACATGTCTTACAGGTAGAGATGTGTTTTTGTACATCACAAATCATTCTGGGCCACCAGTACAATCGCTTTAGCAATCTGTGAGTCTTGTTAACTCCTGGGTGTCCAGAGAATTTGGAATCATGTACCTGTTCAAGTATAAATGATCTCATGTTTGGAGGGATATATGTCTTACCTTGATAACAAAGTAACCCATCAGATTTAGGAGTTAGATTATATGTATCCTTTGTTGTATCGATGTCTTGTTCACTTTTTAATTTAACTGTGAAATCTATGATACCACCTAAAATAAAGTTAGGGGGAATAATAGTACCTGTGTGAGGAATCTGATGGGGTTTTGGAGGCAGCCTGGATAGGATATCTGCTTTTGTGTTCAGGGAAGCCGTCCTATAGGTGATAATGTAGTTGAACCTTGAAAAGAATAAACTCCATCTGACCTGTCTAGATGTGAGTGTTCGATTGGTTTTGAGAAACTGTAGGTTTCTATGATCGGTATAGATAATAATAGGTTCAGCGGTTCCCTCTAATAAATGTCTCCAATTAACTAGGGCACTTTTCATGGCGAGAAGTTCTTTTTCCCCTACATGATAGTTTAGTTCAGAAGATGTGAGGACACGGGAGTAATATGCTATTGGATGTAATTTATTGGTGGTTTTGGATTTTTGGGAAAGTACAGCCCCAATAGCATGTTCAGATGCATCTACTTCAAGTGTATACTGAGAGAGTGGGTCAGGATAAGCAAGAATAGGAGCTGTAGTAAACGCATGTTTTAAATAATTAAAGGCATCATTAGCTGAGGGGGACCACACAAAAGGTATATGATCTTTAGTAAGATTAGTGAGGGGTTTAGCAATGTGAGAGAACCCTTTAATAAACTTTCGATAGAAATTCGAAAACCCTAGAAATTTCTGGACATTCTTTTTATTACGTGGTATGGGCCAATCAATTATTGCTTGAACCTTTGAATTTTCCATCTGAATCCCTTTTGATGAGATATGGTACCCCAGAAATGTGATATCATTACTATGAAATATACATTTCTCAGCTTTCACGTAAAGTTTATGTGCTTGTAAACGTGCCAAGACTGTTCTTACGTGTTTTATGTGTTCTGTCAGATTGTTAGAAAAGATTAATATATCATCAAGATATATTACCAGGAAGGTGTCCAATATATCTCTGAATATGTCATTAATATAACGTTGAAACGTTGCAGGGGCATTACATAGCCCAAATGGCATTACCGTGTACTCAAAGAGTCCGTACCTCGTACGGAACGCCGTCAGCCACTCATCACCTGAACGCATACGAATGAGGTTGTAAGCACCTCTGAGGTCGAGTTTAGTGAAAATGGATGACCCATTTAATCTTTCTATAAGTTCAGGGATGAGCGGCAGAGGATAACGGTCTTTCACAGTACGTTTATTGAGCTCACGGTAATCCACAATCGGCCTGATGGTTTTGTCTTTGTTAGTCACAAAGAAAATGCCCGCACCTGCAGGAGAGGTGGAAGGTCTTATGAATCCTTTTCTAAGGTTTTCATTTATGTATTCTTTGAGTCTTACTAATTCAGTTTGGGATAGAGGGAAGATGTGCCCATATGGGATGTCAGACCCTGGTATAAGTTCTATGGGGCAATCATACTCTCTATGGGGTGGTAGAGATTCTGCTTCTACTTTATCAAATACTAATGAGAAGTCATGATACTGACGTGGTATTAACCCTTCATCTTGGTTTAGGTGGAGTATAGAGTGAGAAAGTAGACAAGTATTTTTGCAATAGGATGAGTTAAATTCTATTGTATTTTGTTTCCAATGAATCATTGGTTGGTGTTGTCTTAACCAGTGCAGCCCGAGTATGACCGGGAACATTGGAGAGGTGATGATATCAAAAGAGATATACTCTTGGTGGTTATTGTGAATGTTAACAAGTATGGGAATCGTTTGGTGTGTGATGGGACCTGTGGATAGACAATTACCATCAATCAAACGTACTGCAACTGGATTTTCTTTCACAACAAACGGTATATTTTTATTTTTTACTATAGAGGAATCAATGTAATTGGCATAAGCGCCAGAGTCCACAACGGCTTCAAGGTTTAGTCGCTGTCTTTCCCACTGTAACGAGATGGGAACTAATAAGTAAGTTGGTTTATGAGTAGAAAGTGTAAAATTGTGAAGAGCACAAACTGACTCACCAGATTTCTGTCTCTTCAGAGATGGGCAGTCCGTGACTGAATGGTCCTTGGAGGCACAATACATGCAGAGAGCATGTTCCTTGCGATGAGACTTTTCCTCTGGGGTTAGCGGTCCTTTTATGAATCCAATATCCATGGCCTCTGCATTACCCCTTGGGCTATATGTCACAGGACGTGAAGGATGATATCTAGTTACAGTGTCATGTGTTTGTTTTTCTAATCTCCTCTCTCTGAATCTCCTATCAATCTTAATAGTAAGGGCCATTAATGCCTCTAAAGAATCTGGGAGATCAATTCTAACTAATTCATCTTTTATGGGGTCTGATAGACCTAATCTAAATTGATTAATTAATGAGATTTGATTCCATTGCGTGTCTCTTTGCCAGATCTTGAACTCAGATATGTAGTCTTCCACATATCTTTTATTCTGCTTTAGACTACGTAATGTATTTTCTGCTGTCAGTTGTTTATGAGGGTCTTCATACAGATCAGACATTGCTCTAAAAAATTCATCAACTGATTCAAGTATGGGGTCATTAGATTCGTACAGGGAGTCTGCCCAAGCACGGGGTTCTCCTTTTAAATAGGATATTATTGTCAGAATTTTAATTCTTTCAGTAGGGAATGTTTTTGGTTTTAATGTAATAAACATTCTACAGGCATTGTAGAACTGTCTAAAAGTTTTTCTATCGCCTGAGAAATGTTCTGGGGGGCTGATAGGCGGTTCAGGAGGAACAGGAGGAGAGTTAAACCCTTCTTTTATAATCCCTTTTAGGGTTAAATTCTCTGAGTGTAATTCTCTAAGACCCTGTGTCAACTGATCTACTTTATGGGAGAGTTCCATGACATGAGCCTGTAGGTCAGCAGGGTTCAGCATTCTGTTTTTAAGGCTTGGTATTCTGTAACACACACTAACTTTAAGTTAGATTTTTTAGAACAAATATATGCAAAACAGTTGTTATAGCAGACCATATAAATAAAGGTTGTGTCTCACATAATCTATAGTGGGTATTTTATCTGGAAATACACACATATAAACTGAGTGAGTGGAGTTTAATATGAGAGTTAAAACTGTTGTGGCCAATAAGTGAGTTAGATTGTGGTTCTCACTAAAAAGTTGTAATTGAATGAAATAACAGTTTTAACTCTAAAGGTTTAGGACTGCATAGCAAAAATATGATAAAAGGAAAAATATGGGTTTGTAGCAAACAATAAATATGAGGCAAAAATTACAAAAGAGATAATGTCCAGAAAACAAAAGAAAAAGTAACGTTTTTGTGAAAAAATGTAAAAGTGACAAAATGGTTTTGTGACAAAAATATATAAGATGATATGTCCAGCAATGACTCACCTCCGGAGGGAGAAAAAGTAGCAATGGTGGTTCAGTGATTGTTTTTTAAGGCAAACCGCTGAAGTAGTTTGAGGGGAGAGCAGCTTACAGAGCTGCAGCGTCCTGTTCTGTGTAAACCGGAAGTGAAGGTCCGTGAAACCGGAAGTGGATAGATGACACGCAAACAGCGTGTTTTCAGTAGTACAGAGGGAAGTCAGAGTCCTCAGTGAGAGCGGCTGTGCAGGGAAGCATGCAACTTCAATACCAAGCAAGGTATTGAATGTTGCAGGCTCCTTTATAGCCAGGACTCAGTTAGGGATATATCTTTTAAAGAGACAGGCATTTGGTATTATGACAAGATGTTTCTTCGCGATTGTGCTCGTGCCCAATTGCCCCGGGTCTTTCGGCCTCTAAAGGGCATGTACAGTTCCCTGCGGGTGTAACTGTTCCAGAGTGTTGTGCCTTTCGTTACAGGCGGGCTCACCTTAGTGTTTTACTCAGACACGTTTTTGAGCTGCTTGGGGATCTTATCCTTCTTGGGTATGGGACTCATCAGTCTCCTTCGAATAGCTCACCTCGTTAGACATGGGGGGATGAAGTAATCTCCTTTAAGTCTTGTTATCAAGATCTTTCCCAGTTTTGTTGGAAGAACAGGGTTTCCGTTAGGCTGGTCCTGCGGACCTTCTGTTCTTCTTGGGCGTTAACCCTCGGGTTGCCTGTTATTTTATTTAATTTGGTTAGGATGAATTTTATTTTATTTTTCATACTATGTTTCCTGCAGGAACTTAAAAATATCTGGGATCGATAGTCGCTGTTTTGCTTCTATGGAAGTTGTTCGGGACACGTTAGTTCCATGTTTGTCTGTTTTCTTCTTTTCTGAGGATTTAGCTAGCTTGGCAGTCATGACCCTGGTTGCAGGCTTGTCCTGATTGGGTTCAGATCTTCTGTCTCACGATTTAGTCAGACACGTGGTGCCTATTATGCCTTGCTGGTCAGGTGGGGTGTGCCGAGTGCTATTAGTTTTCTTATTTGTTTTACAATTTTCAGCTAAGCATTCTCAAGAGGACTTGCGGGTCCGTGCGGCTATCAGGATTGTTTCAGTCCTAAATAGCCGTCGCTCTGCTGACTGGGTCAGTGAATTTTGCTGCCTCACTCTCTGTTGCTTCCGATACCCTCGGAACCTAGAGTATTCCTTTCCACGTGGTGGGAAGAGTAGAGGTTTTAGCACCTCTTTTTCCGCCGGTCAGGGCGGTGTTGCTTTAGGAAATTGTCTTTTTGGACTTGTTCCTCTAGTGGTTCATCCTCATTGAGACCTCTTGGATTTTATCCGTTTCTCCTTGTGGATGGGTCGTCTTCCCTGGGAGACTTGCATTCCCTTTGGGAATTGGTTGTTCCTTTTTCGTAACATTAAAAGGTGAGGCCTTTTTTTGGTGCTCCGGTTAGGGGTCTTTTCCCTGGTGTTGGGAATGCGCTGCATTTCTTTCTTGGGATAGAGGAGGTCCTAGTGGTTTTTCCATTCTTTTGGGTATCGCCATCCAGGAAGCATCAAAACCCATGGTTTTTTGTCCTCTGACTTCGTATCTGAGGTGATGTGGAGGCTTGATGTTGCTCTGTTTGGGTGACTTGTCCTCACTGTTCCCCTTGTGTCTGGAGCTCGTGGCTAGTTGGAAAACTAGCTCAGCATACTAATGCTCTGTGGCTATTCTGTACTGTAGCAATCCAAGGGTTGCTAGTTCGATCCCTGGCGAGGTCTACTCAGCATTTCCTCCTTTTGAAGTGGATAAAATGAGCAGCGCCCTGTGTCCCTTAGGGGGCTTAGCTGCTCTTCCAGCACAGTTATGTTACTGTTGCTTGGACGCCTGTTAGCTCTAGTATCCTTTTATTTCCCTAGCTATTTGGAGTGCAAAGAGTGGTCTCTTCCCTTTGGATCGGGACTTGCAAGGGCTTCTTGCTCTTGTTATCCGGGTTATTCTTGATTTTTTTCCCTGGGATGTCTGTTTTTTTATATCACATGAGGGATTTATGTTCCTGGTCGATTATTTAATCTAAACATTTGTGGGGCCCAGGCTTCTTGTCCTGATCTCCCGGTTGTCAGTGGTGTTACTCAGCGTTTTCTCTTCATGAATCCCACTGTGGGATGTTACCAGACCTTATGATCCTAGGACTGGCCGGGGGGTTCCAGTTTCGCCCTTGTTCTGGCTGTTCTGTTTTTCAACTTAGCCAGATTTTCTGAGAGCCGGGGCTCCTTGGGGCTTGTCTTGTGCCGGACAATATGGTTCCCTTGGGACAGCCAACTGACGTGACCTGATGGGGGGCTTTCCTGCCTAGCAAACGGAAGGTTTGTGGTTGCTCAGCTGTCACTTTTGCGCCTGGTGTGTGTGCTAGCACAATAGTGTTTTAAGGGGTTCTTCCGTGTTCGTCAGTGATGTGGCCTTGTGTCCTCTCAGTTCTTCCTAGGTCTGCCTGTTTTATGGGCAGGTGTTTATCGACGCTCTCCTCTTCAGGGGGCTCGTTGTCCTCCTTACGGAGGTGTGGTTCCCTTTTAGGGGCCTCTACTGTGTTCGTGAGGTTGGAACAGATGTTTATCTGGTTCGGGGATTGGTCTGCTCTTTGAGTTGTTCTTATCCATCTGGGGAGCTGCTGGCTCCGCATTGTGACTTAGTCGGGTGGCCTTGCTAGAACTCCTCAGGTCTACCGCCTGCTCGATTGTCTTTAGGTTGAAATCGCTGTGTCCATTATTCTGCCCTTTTGGGGGCCGGTCTTGGGATTCCTTTCGGTTCCCTTGCTTTCAGATCTGCCGTTGCTTGGACTGGTTCGGCTAGGTGTAGGATCTGAAATCTGTTGTTCATCCTCAGGTCTTGGGGGTGACAGTGGACCTTCTTTTTTTAGGTTCTGTGCCTCTCCCCCTTTGAGATCTGTGATTAGACTTGGCAGCCTTGATTGCCTGGAGAGTGTCCTCTGTCTTGGAGGTTGGGCAATCTATGTCTTGGATTTTGTGCGGCCGCTTCTTCCTTACGGATAGTGTTTTCTCCGTGTTTTCCTACGGATGGCAGTGTGTTACTAGACGGTTTCAGGTCTTGGTCTTCAGCTGTCTTTTTCAGTGCTGTTGCACAATGTTTGGGAGATGTACTTCTCCTTGATTATGCCCGATTGCTCCTTGGGGGTTGGGCGTCGTCTCTCCTTGTTTTTGGGATCCATTCGGGTCTTTGTGGATTTGGCCTTCCTTTGAAGGGGGCTTTTCTTTATGGATTTTGCTGTACCTTTGGGTATCCCTTTGGCTTACCCTTTTTCTCTCCCTTTTGGGGATTTTGGTACTGTACTAGTAAGGATTGTGTGGGGACCAACTGCTGGGCGACGGTTCTCCTGGAGGAGTGTTGGCTCAGTGAGTCTGCTTGCGTGCTCTAGTTAGGCTTTTGAACTATCTGTGGGTCAGTGTCCTTGGGGCCTTTTCCTTTTAGTTTTTTTGCCCGGCTCCGACGAAGCAGGGTTTGATTGAGTTGTGGTTTTCAGGCCTGGTGCCCTCAGAATGGGCCGCCTATTGTACTGTTTTTGGATTCAGTGTCCTCTATAGCTTGGGTATTGTTTTCCCAAAAGTAATGAATGCAGCTGTGGACTCTTTCCATTTATGAAGAAAAACTTAAATTATGCTTACCTGATAATTTTTCTTCAGATGGAAAGGGTGCACAGCTCCCCACCCGTGTTTTTTCTGTGGGGCGTCTTTTGTTTATTATTCTTCTGGCACCTTTTCACCCTGGTATTTTTCCTACTGTTCCTTGTCCCTCGGCAGAATGACTGGGGGATGAGTTGAGTGGGAGGAGTATTTAAGCCTTTGGCTGGGGTGTCTTTGCCTCCTCCTGGTGGCCAGGTTCTTATTTCCCAAAAGTAATGAATGCAGCTGTGGACTCTTTCCATCTGAAGAAAAGAAAATTATTAGGTAAGCATAATTTAAGTTTTCTTAAAGGGGGGATTTATACTACATTGTAGTCTATCTCTCTTTTCTTGTGGGGGGGTGTGGTTCAACCAGGGACTGAAGCTATTGAGGAAAGAGCCCCTGAGGGTGGTTCCTCGGGTATTATCTATTGGAAAAATAAGTGTTTACTGTGTAAGTCAGTCACAGTATGCTCTCTGGCCCAACTTTGTGGCTCATGCTTAGCATCAGTTCTACAGAACCACTCTCAGGATCCGCCGCCGTTATGTTACTCAAAGTGGTGTTACAGAATTTG
Source organism: Bombina bombina (assembly GCF_027579735.1). NCBI lineage: Eukaryota > Metazoa > Chordata > Amphibia > Anura > Bombinatoridae > Bombina > Bombina bombina. Next base: position 888,889,305 of record NC_069502.1, read on the forward strand.
CACCACATTTTAAAGTTCAATTGCAGTTGGTGGTTGGGGCCTGCAAGTAAGAATAAACTAAAACATATGTCTAGCTTATCTTCCAAAGGCAGCACTGCTGTTAGCCCTTCGGTTATCAGGTAAGCCCAGGAATCGGATTTGGATAGGTCTTCTTCAGCATTCGAGAGGTTTTATCTGACAATTCCTTTCCAGAGTCAGACAAAGAAACTAAGGAAGTCAATTTTCAGTTTACTTTGGACAACTAAAGGTCCTTAATTAAGGAGGTTCTAAGAACATTGGAGGTTCAGGATCCAAAACCTGCTGAGGTCAAGCCAGTCCAGAAACTAGACATTATTTTTAGACACAAACCTAAGACACCTGGGATGTTTCATGTCCCTTCTCTGGTATCTGAGATTATATCAAAGGAATGGGATAAAGAGTTTTTTTCTCTCCTCCTCCCTATTTTAAGCGTTTTTCAGTTCTGGAGGCCAATCTGGAATTATGGGGTTCTATACCCAAGGTAGATGGGGCTATTTCCCTCTAGTCAAGAGAACTATAATGCCTTTAGAGGACAGTACCTCTTTTAGAGACCCGATGTATAGAAAGCTACTGTTTCAACCATTGGTAAGTGAGACGGCAGTTGCAGATGTGGCAGCCTTTTGGTGTGACTCTCTTTCAGAATTGGTCTCTGGGGAATCTTCCTTGGAGATTCAGGAACGTATTAAATTGTTGAAGTCTGCGAATTCTTTTATCTGTGATGCAGATTGTTCAGATTATTTGTATCAATTCAAAAAATACTGCACAGTCTTAGCCAGAAGGGCACTCTGGTTGAAATCTTGGTCTGCAGTCATGGTTTCTAAGTCTAGACTTTTATCCTTACCTTTTAAGGGTAAGACCCTTTTTGGACCTGGTTTAGATTTACTTATTTCCATAGGGGTTAAAGGGACCTTTTTTTCTCAGGATACAAAGGCTAGGCCTAAGGGTAAGTTTGGGGGGCGTTTTTGTCCCTCTCGCATGAACAAGTCAGAGTCCTCAAAGCCAGCATGGAGACAAAATCCTGTGTGGTCAATGTCCAAACAGTCCAAGAAACCTTCAAAGATCAAGTCTACATGAAGGTGCGGTCCACGATCTGGAATTAGCTCCGGTAGGGGCCAGGCTTTTTTAGGAGGCATGGGCTCGATCTGTTCAGGGTCATGGAAATTATGTCTCAGGGTTACAGAAAAAGTTTCAGGTCTCGCCCTCCTCAGGGGATGTTTATTCTGTCTCACATTTTCAAAAGACTAGAAAAGAAAGTTGTCTTCCTTCTCTGTGTATGAGACTTGGAGGATATGGGCATTTTCTTTCATGTAATTAGCAAGAGTCCATGAGCTAGTGACGTATGGGATATACATTCCTACCAGGAGGGGCAAAGTTTCCCAAACCTCAAAATGCCTATAAATACACCCCTCACCACACCCACAAATCAGTTTTACAAACTTTGCCTCCTATGGAGGTGGTGAAGTAAGTTTGTGCTAGATTCTACGTTGATATGCACTCCGCAGCAGGTTGGAGCCCGGTTTTCCTCTCAGCGTGCAGTGAATGTCAGAGGGATGTGAGGAGAGTATTGCCTATTTGAATTCAATGATCTCCTTCTACGGGGTCTATTTCATAGGTTCTCTGTTATCAGTCGTAGAGATTCATCTCTTACCTCCCTTTTCAGATCGACGATATACTCTTATATATACCATTACCTCTACTGATTCTCGTTTCAGTACTGGTTTGGCTTTCTACTACATGTAGATGAGTGTCCTGGGGTAAGTAAGTCTTATTTTCTGTGACACTCTAAGCCATGGTTGGGCACTTTTATATAAAGTTCTAAATATATGTATTCAAACATTTATTTGCCTTGACTCAGAATGTTCAACGTTCCTTATTTCAGACAGTCAGTTTCATATTTGGGATAATGCATATGAATAAATCAATTTTTTTCTTACCTTAAATTTGACTTTTTCCCTGTGGGCTGTTAGGCTCGTGGGGGCTGAAAATGCTTCATTTTATTGCGTCATTCTTGGCGCGGACTTTTTTGGCGCAAAATTTTTTTTTCTGTTTCCTGCGTCATACGTGTCGCCGGAAGTTACGTCATTTTTTGACGTTTTTTTGCACCAAAAGTGTCGGCGTTCCGGTTGTGTTGTCATTTTTGGTGCCAAAAGCATTTAGGCGCCAAATAATGTGGGCGTCTTTTTTGGCGCTAAAAAATATGGGCGTCACTATTGTCTCCACATTATTTAAGTCTCATTATTTATTGCTTCTGGTTGCTAGAAGCTTGTTCACTGGCATTTTTCCCATTCCTGAAACTGTCATTTAAGGAATTTGATCAATTTTGCTTTATATGTTGTTTTTTTCTATTACATATTGCAAGATGTCCCAGATTGACACTGAGTCAGAAGATACTTCTGGAAAAACGCTGCCTGGTGCTGGATTGACCAAAGTTAAGTGTATCTGCTGTAAACTTGTGGTATCTGTTCCTCCAGCTGTTGTTTGTAATGAATGTCATGACAAACTTGTTAATGCAGATAATATTTCCTTTAGTAATGTTACATTACCTGTTGCTGTTCCGTCAACATCTAATACTCAGAGTGTTCCTGTTAACATAAGAGATTTTGTTTCTAAATCCATTAAGAAGGCCATGTCTGTTATTCCTCCTTCTAGTAAACGTAAAAGGTCTTTTAAAACTTCTCATTTTTCAGATGAATTTTTAAATGAACATCATCATTCTGATTCTGATAATGGTTCCTCTGGTTCAGAGGATTCTGTCTCAGAGGTTGATGCTGATAAATCTTCACATTTATTTAAAATAGAATTTATTCGTTCTTTACTTAAAGAAGTCTTAATTGCATTAGAAATAGAGGATTCTGGTCCTCTTGATACTAAATCCAAAAGTTTAAATAAGGTTTTTAAATCTCCTGTATTTATTCCAGAAGTTTTTCCTGTCCCTGATGCTATTTCTGAAGTAATCTCCAGGGAATGGAATAATTTGGGTAATTCATTTACTCCTTCTAAACGTTTTAAGCAATTATATCCTGTGCCATCTGACAGATTAGAGTTTTGGGACAAAATCCCTAAAGTTGATGGGGCTATCTCTACTCTTGCTAAACGTACTACTATTCCTACGGCAGATAGTACTTCCTTTAACGATCCTTTAGATAGGAAGATTGAATCCTTTCTAAGAAAAGCTTACTTATGTTCAGGTAATCTTCTTAGACCTGCTATATCTTTAGCGGATGTTGCTGCAGCTTCAACTTTTTGGTTAGAAGCTTTAGCGCAACAAGTAACAGATCATAATTCTCATAGCATTGTTAATCTTCTTCAACATGCTAATAACTTTATTTGTGATGCCATCTTTGATATCATTAGAGTCGATGTCAGGTATATGTCTCTAGCTATTTTAGCTAGAAGAGCTTTATGGCTTAAAACTTGGAATGCTGATATGTCTTCTAAGTCAACTTTGCTTTCCCTTTCTTTCCAGGGTAATAAATTATTTGGTTCTCAGTTGGATTCTATTATCTCAACTGTTACTGGAGGGAAAGGAACTTTTTTACCACAGGATAAAAAATCTAAAGGTAAATTTAGATCTTATAATCGTTTTCGTTCCTTTCGTCACAATAAGGAACAAAAACCTGATCCTTCACCCACAGGAGCGGTATCAGTTTGGAAACCATCTCCAGTCTGGAATAAATCCAAGCCTTTTAGAAAATCAAAGCCAGCTCCCAAGTCCACATGAAGGTACGGCCCTCATTCCAGCCCAGCTGGTAGGGGGCAGATTACGTTTTTTTCAAAGAAATTTGGATCAATTCAATTCACAATCTTTGGATTCAGAACATTGTTTCAGAAGGGTACAGAATTGACTTCAAGATAAGGCCTCCTGCAAAGAGATTTTTTCTTTCCCGTGTCCCAGTAAATCCAGCGAAAGCTCAAGCATTTCTGAAATGTGTTTCAGATCTAGAGTTGGCTGGAGTAATTATGCCAGTTCCAGTTCTGGAACAGGGGCTGGGGTTTTATTCAAATCTCTTCATTGTACCAAAGAAGGAGAATTCCTTCAGACCAGTTCTGGATCTAAAAATATTGAATCGTTATGTAAGGATACCAACATTCAAAATAGTAACTATAAGGACTATCCTGCCTTTTGTTCAGCAAGGGCATTATATGTCCACAATAGATTTACAGGATGCATATCTGCATATTCCGATTCATCCAGATCACTATCAGTTTCTGAGATTCTCTTTCCTAGACAAGCATTACCAGTTTGTGGCTCTGCCGTTTGGCCTAGCAACAGCTCCAAGAATTTTTACAAAGGTTCTCGGTGCCCTTCTGTCTGTAATCAGAGAACAGGGTATTGTGGTATTTCCTTATTTGGACGATATCTTGGTACTTGCTCAGTCTTCACATTTAGCAGAATCTCATACAAATCAACTTGTGTTGTTTCTTCAAGATCATGGTTGGAGGATCAATTTACCGAAAAGTTCATTGATTCCTCAGACAAGGGTAATCTTTTTAGGTTTCCAGATAGATTCAGTGTCCATGACTCTGTCTCTGACAGACAAGAGACGTCTAAAATTGATCTCAGCTTGTCGAAACCTTCAATCACAATCATTCCCTTCGGTAGCCTTATGCATGGAAATTCTAGGTCTTATGACTGCTGCATCGGACGCGATCCCCTTTGCTCGTTTTCACATGCGACCTCTTCAGCTCTGTATGCTGAACCAGTGGTGCAGGGATTACACAAAGATATCTCAATTAATATCTTTAAAACCGATTGTACAACACTCTCTGACGTGGTGGACAGATCACCATCGTTTAGTTCAGGGGGCTTCTTTTGTTCTTCCGACCTGGACTGTAATTTCAACAGATGCAAGTCTGACAGGTTGGGGAGCTGTTTGGGGGTCTCTGACAGCACAAGGGGTTTGGGAATCTCAGGAGGTGAGATTACCAATCAATATTTTGGAACTCCGTGCAATTTTCAGAGCTCTTCAGTCATGGCCTCTTCTAAAGAGAGAATCGTTCATTTGTTTTCAGACAGACAATGTCACAACTGTGGCATACATCAATCATCAAGGAGGGACTCACAGTCCTCTGGCTATGAAAGAAGTATCTCGAATACTGGTATGGGCGGAATCCAGCTCCTGTCTAATTTCTGCGGTTCATATCCCAGGTATAGACAATTGGGAAGCGGATTATCTCAGTCGCCAAACGTTGCATCCGGGCGAATGGTCTCTTCACCCAGAGGTATTTCTTCAGATTGTTCAAATGTGGGGATTTCCAGAAATAGATCTGATGGCTTCTCATCTAAACAAGAAACTTCCCAGGTATCTGTCCAGATCCAGGGATCCTCAGGCGGAAACAGTGGATGCATTGTCACTTCCTTGGAAGTATCATCCTGCCTATCTCTTTCCGCCTCTAGTTCTTCTTCCAAGAGTAATCTCCAAGATTCTGAAGGAATGCTCGTTTGTTCTGCTGGTGGCTCCAGCATGGCCTCACAGGTTTTGGTATGCGGATCTTGTCCGGATGGCCTCTTGCCAACCGTGGACTCTTCCGTTAAGACCAGACCTTCTGTCACAAGGTCCTTTTTTCCATCAGGATCTCAAATCCTTAAATTTAAAGGTATGGAGATTGAACGCTTGATTCTTAGTCAAAGAGGTTTCTCTGACTCTGTGATTAATACTATATTACAGGCTCGTTAATCTGTATCTAGGAAGATATATTATAGAGTCTGGAAGACTTACATTTCTTGGTGTCTTTCTCATCATTTTTCCTGGCATTCTTTTAGAATTCCGAGAATTTTACAGTTTCTTCAGGATGGTTTGGATAAAGGTTTGTCTGCAAGTTCCTTGAAAGGACAAATCTCTGCTCTTTCTGTTCTTTTTCACAGAAAGATTGCTAATCTTCCTGATATTCATTGTTTTGTACAAGCTTTGGTTCGTATAAAACCTGTCATTAAGTCAATTTCTCCTCCTTGGAGTTTGAATTTGGTTCTGGGGGCTCTTCAAGCTCCTCCATTTGAACCTATGCATTCATTGGACATTAAATTACTTTCTTGGAAAGTTTTGTTTCTTTTGGCCATCTCTTCTGCTAGAAGAGTTTCTGAATTATCTGCTCTTTCTTGTGAGTCTCCTTTTCTGATTTTTCATCAGGATAAGGCGGTGTTGCGAACTTCTTTTAAATTTTTTACCTAAGGTTGTGAATTCTAACAACATTAGTAGAGAAATTGTGGTTCCTTCATTATGTCCTAATCCTAAGAATTCTAAGGAGAAATCATTGCATTCTTTGGATGTAGTTAGAGCTTTGAAATATTATGTTGTAGCTACTAAGAATTTCCGAAAGACTTCTAGTCTATTTGTTATATTTTCCGGTTCTAGGAAAGGTCAGAAGGCCTCTGCCATTTCTTTGTCATCTTGGTTAAAATCTTTAATTCATCATGCCTATGTCGAGTCGGGTAAAACTCCGCCTCAAAGGATTACAGCTCATTCTACTAGGTCAGTTTCTACTTCCTGGGCGTTTAGGAATGAAGCTTCGGTTGATCAGATTTGCAAAGCAGCAACTTGGTCTTCTTTGCATACTTTTACTAAATTCTACCATTTTGATGTGTTTTCTTCTTCTGAAGCAGTTTTTGGTAGAAAAGTACTTCAGGCAGCTGTTTCAGTTTGATTCTTCTGCTTATATTTTCAGTTTTTTTCATTATAAAATTTAAACTTTATTTTGGGTGTGGATTATTTTCAGCGGAATTGGCTGTCTTTATTTTATCCCTCCCTCTCTAGTGACTCTTGCGTGGAAGATCCACATCTTGGGTAGTCATTATCCCATACGTCACTAGCTCATGGACTCTTGCTAATTACATGAAAGAAAACATAATTTATGTAAGAACTTACCTGATAAATTCATTTCTTTCATATTAGCAAGAGTCCATGAGGCCCACCCTTTTTGTGGTGGTTATGATTTTTTTGTATAAAGCACAATTATTCCAATTCCTTATTTTTTTATGCTTTCGCACTTTTTTCTTATCACCCCATTTCTTGGCTATGCGTTAAACTGATTTGTGGGTGTGGTGAGGGGTGTATTTATAGGCATTTTGAGGTTTGGGAAACTTTGCTCCTCCTGGTAGGAATGTATATCCCATACGTCACTAGCTCATGGACTCTTGCTAATATGAAAAAATGAATTTATCAGGTAAGTTCTTACATAAATTATGTTATTGTCCCAGTACCTCTGACTGAACAGGGATCAGGATTCTATTCAAATTTTTTCGTTGTTCCAAAGAAGGAAGGATCTTTTCATCCTTATTTTAGATTTAAAGACTAAACAAGTTTTTAAGGGTTCCTTCGTTCAAGATGGAAACTATCCTCCCCTCAGTTCTTCTACAATAGATCTGAAGGATGCATATCTTCACATCCCGATTATCATACATTTATTCGGTTTACCTTTATGGACAATCATTATCAGTACACAGCTCTTCCGTTTAAGCTGGCTACTGCTCCCAGAATATTCACAAAGGTCCTGGGAGCCCTTTTATCTGTGATTTGTTTTCAGGGGGTAGTTGTAGCGCCTAACCTAGACAATATATTGGTTCAGGCTCTATCTTTACCTTTAACAGTGCTCATATGGAAAAGCTGCTGTGGTTTCTTTGCAGTCATGGCTGGGAGGTAAATGCTGCAAAAAGCTCTTTCACTCCCAGCACGAGAGTGGCTTTCTTGGTAGTGGTCATAGACTCAGTGTAAATTAAACTGTTACAGAGCAATGCAGACTAAAACTTCAGTTTGCCTGTCGTTAGCTGCAGGCCGTACATTCTCCCTTGGTAGCTCAGTGTATGGAGGTTTTTGGACTCATGATTGTGGCTTTGGACTCTATGCAGTTTGCAAGGTTTCATGTGACTTTTACAACTTTGTATGTTAAGTTAGTGGAACTGGGACCACTCTGACATTTCTAGGTGATCCACTTGGAAAAAACTACCAGGCAATCTCTTTCTCGGTAGAAGGTTTTGCTCGCTATCTTCTGATCTTCAGTACTTGATTTTTCATCAAGATAAAGCAGTTTTGCGTACTGTGTCTGGAATTTTGCCAAAGGTTGTTTCAGTTGAGAACAGTAATAGTGAAATTATTGTTCCTTCTCTCCAAATCCAGTCTTTGAAAGAGAGACTTTTACATGATTTGGATGTTGTAAGGGCATTGAAATTCTATTTACATGCTACTAAGGAATTTTGTAAATCTCCTAGCTTATTTGTTCAGTATTCTGGTAAACGGAAGGGTCAGAAGGCTACTTCATTGTCCTTATCCTTTTGGCTGAGGAACTTAGTCTGTATGTCTTACTTGGAGGCAGGTCAGCAACCACCTAGCCGAAATACTACACTCTACTTGTTCAGTTTCAATTTTCTGGGCCTTTAAAAATGGCTTCTGTAGAACAGATATGCAAGGCTGCTACTGGGTCTTTTTTGTTGTTGACATTTTTGCCTCTGCTGTGGCGGTTTTTGGCAGAAAGGTTTTGTAGGCAGTGGTTTCTGATAAATGAAGGCCTGCCTTTTTCTCTTTTTCCCCCTTATCTGAAAAATATATTTCTTTGTTGGTGGTGAGAGTCCACAAGCCCACCCATAATTTTTAATTTATCTGTGGCAGCAGTCCAAGCTTGCATCTCTGTACCCTATTGTCTTTCTTACGTCTTCCTATTCTCGGCTATATGCAATACTGGGAGGGAAGTGGAAGTAGGAGGGATACTTGAAACTCTGGTGTAGGATGTATTTGCCTCCTCTTAGAGGCCAGGTGATGTAATTCCCAAGAGTGAGGATCGTGGTCTCTCACTACCAAGAAAGAAATTAATTTATCAGGTAAGAATAAATTATGTTTTTTATATACATTTTAAAAATTATTTTCTGCCATTCAGTAATTGTGGTGTGACTTTAAAGGGATAGCAATGTGCATTGCTTAATTTGCAAAAAGGCCTATAGTAAAAGTCATTACTGTTGTTCAGTAGCATATGCATGTATGCTGTAAGGGCCCATGCACCTGATAGCTGGCGGTGTGTGCATTGCTTCTAAAGACTTAATTTGTGTCATATAAGCCATTGCTGATTCTCTGAGGTGTAGTTTTCGAATGCTGGTGCACAAGGCCCTCACAGCATATGTGCATATGCCGCTGCAAACCAGTAATAACTTTTACTAGAAGCATTTTTTCTAATAGAATTATATTGCAATAATGCTTTTATTTAATATTGAAATGCATCCGTTCACATTTCTACCCCTTTAGACTGCTGGTATCTGAAGGAGAGTTACTGCACATGTGCAAATACAAGCCAGCTCTGGAATGGAGTGGAACCTATGTTTTAACATGGCGGCCTCCATAACTAGAGGGAGGCAGAAAGTTACATCAATACTATGTTAAAATGTTTTTCAAATGTATTTACTGTCCCTTAAATGAGGTTTGAATGTTTTAACTTCAGATCATTTTTATGTTCCTAATTAACATTTATTATCTCTTTCAATGTTCCACCTTTTTTTTTAAGTTTGCCAAGTTTAAGGCCGCTGTTGGATGTAAATTACTTGCCACTTACCAACATGCGGATAGCCCGAACATTCTGCTTCACGAACAATGGGCAGGCATTATATCTTGTTTCACCTACAGAAATACAAAGAATTACCTACAGTCAAGAGACCTGCGAGAATCTACAGGTATAATATGACCAATATTGCTAGGTATAAGATATAAGGGCTTCTGAAAACTAAGGTATTTCCATGCAGATCTAGTGTTCTCTAAACTGTTTGGCCTAAAAGTCATAGCATAAGTCATTGAGGCCCATTTATCAAGCTCCGAATAGAGCTTGAGGGCCCGTGTTTCTAAAGACTGCTGCTCCATAACCCTGTCCGCCTACTCAGAGCAGGCCGACAGAGATCGCCACAATTCGTTCTCGATCGGGTTGATTGACACCTCCCTGCTGGTGGCCGATTGGTGAATGCGGAGAGCGTATTGCTCTCCACATTCAGCGAGGTCTGTCGGACCTGATCTGCACTGGCGGATCAGATCCGACAGACCTTTGTTAAATAGGCCTCAATGTCTTATCTTTGTATGTCCCTGTTGTTTTTATGTGCAAAGTATGCGTAAAGTTTTCTTAGCCATACATGGAAGATCTTGAAGAATTATGGATCATTGTAAGAACATCTCATGAATTAATATTTGTTAGGTTCTTCAACTGGGCTTTAAAGGGACATGACAGCCTGAATTTTTATTTTATGATTCAGATAAACATACAATTTTAAACACCTTTCCAATTTACTTCTATTATCTAATTTGCTTCATTCTCTTGGTATCCTTTGTTTAGAAGCATGCCTAGGTAAGCTCAGGAACAGGAATGCACTACTGAGAGCTAGTTGGTGATTTGTGGTTGCACATATATGCCTCTTGTTATTTGTTCACAATATGTGTCCAGCTATCTGTTAGTAGTGCATTATTGCTCCTTTAAAAAAGGATGCCAAGAGAATGAAGCAAATTTGATAATAGACATAATTTGGAAAGTTTTTAAAATTGTATTCTCTATCTAAATCATGAAGGAAAAAAATTGTGTTTCATCTCCCTTTATGGAATACTTTGTCTACTGAATGGAAATCAAAAACGTAATTGTTCTGGTGGAAATAAACATTGCTTGTTATGTGTTTGATAAGTTTCATTTTGTGATGGGACATCAATATTTGAGTTAAGGAAAATTTGGATGTGGTGTCATCTGCATGTAAATACTATTAAAATGCCAATGAGATTTCCAAGCCAAAAATACTGATATTTGCCACGTCAGTAAAAACAATAATGTGCAAAATGTTTTTTGGGGGGAATTTTTTTAAAGAAAATATTTGTGATACCTGATTTAATGCAGTAAATTTAGAGAGAAGCATATCTGAACAGCAGAATGATTGATCATTCTTGAGAATGAACATGAAGAACTGACCCTTTATATATGCCGAATAAATGAGACACTAGTTTTAGCAGGGAGAGGCTAAGTGGAATGTAAATGAGAAGAACTATTAGTAGGTAAATGTGCAAATTGTTTAAGCAGCAATTAGAGAAAAATAAATGTTGGACTTTGGTCTATTTCAGTGGTTTTCAAAGTGTAAGGCAGTCCTCATTCAGGTGAGCACTAGAGCATATAAAGGGCATATAAACTAAAAATCAAAAATTGTAATTTTTTTCAAAGAGAAAAGATAAAGTAACATAAATGGGGGGGGGGCACTTTCATGTCAATGTTTTTAGAGGGGAGGCCCCACCGCTTAAGACTTTGAAAAACCCTGATCTCTAGCAGATATAAGGCTAAAAAAAAAGGAAAGAAATACAAGTTTTACATTTTTCTGTAGTGTTCAGTTTTAGATGCACTAAAAATAGAGGAGTCCATTTTCAAAATGCTGTGGATAATACAGGAAGTACAAGAATGTTATTTGCATGTGATTTGAGAAGATGGCCAGAGTCTTAATCCTAGACATGTTTTTTATCCAGTTGGTTTAGTCTTTTGAACTAAAATTGAAGCAAAAAAATATTTGTCAAGGCATTGCCTTAAAGTGAATGTCAAGTTTCCAACTCCTGAAGCCTCCTAACACTTCTTTAACACCTCGCAATTCAAACCACTAACTTTAAAAAATATATATATAAACCATTTGTAATCTATTTGAAATAATAACTTAGCTCCATTTTGGGATGGAACTCCTCCCATCCGGCACTTCCTTGTTAATCTCTGAAGCGCGTACCCGTGGAGCCCTTACTATGTTCCCTTACTATGCGCATGCGTTCAAAATGGATGCACATGCGTTTCAGCTGGTGAGGCGTATACTCAGTCACTGTACACAGGGAGTCTAGGTTCTTACAGCCGGAGAGATAACTCAGCATATTAATGCACTGTGGCTGAGCTCTGTAGCAACCCAAGGGTTGCAGGTTCGAACCCTGGCGAGGTCCACTCAGCCTTTCATCCTTCCGAGGTTGATAAAATGAGCAGTGCCTTGAGACCCTTACGGGTGATTAGCCGCGCTTTACAAATACCCCATACATACATACATATCTATAGAGCATGCATTTCTCGTGGACACGCATTGCTTCCGAAAAAGGAGATTTTCATCTAACAGATCCGCAGAAGAAGCGCATGACGTTGAAAAAAGGGGTTGAACGCCCCGGGGGGGGGGGGGAAACACGATTGTTGATGTCAATCTACCACAAAAAGAGGCACTAAGGGGCGGGAGGAGGAAGCATGATCGAAAAAACAAGGTATTAATCAACTTTCAAATATAAGATCTGCAAAAATGATGAATGAAAGCCCCCCCTAAATTGTATCGTTTTAACATATGGCGTAAACGGGTATGGTTGAGTTGACATTCACTTTAAAGCAAGAATAATATGTTTGGGGTGTCTTCTATGTGAAAACTGTGGACATCTGTATGGATAGATGTCTGTATTTGAGGCCTCTGTTTTTACTGTTCCAGGAAATGCTAGGAGAACTTTTCACTCCAGTGGAAACACCAGAAGCTCCTAATAGAGGGTTCTTCAAAGGCTTGTTTGGGGGAGGTGCTCAATCACTTGATCGAGAGGATCTCTGTAAGTTGTTGTTTACACTTATTTTGCTACGGAACATGATAATATGTTAAATAATTTGTTGTTCTAAACTGTATTGGGCCACGTGTGTCCATTAATTCATGATTGGTACAAATGTTCAGTGTTTCCTCTTTTTGGGTCAAAGCAAGATGAAGACAAATAGATATGTAAGTCCAAACAAATTGGGTGACCTTTTTCCATCAAATATTCAGCCAATTGGTTCCATTGAATCAAGGAATTCTGGGTAAAGTTAGGTAAATGATGTTTACAGTGCCTCAGATTTGTTTCTTTTTAAAAAAATGTCTGTTTCTGTGCAAAAACGCGTATTTTGTTTATGATATAATTTATCTTGCAGTAGAGAGGTGTTATATGTTTTTGCATTTTTTTTATAACATATCTTGAGGTTTATATGCATTATATGGTTGTCCAACAGAGTGTCATGCCATTTTTTTTTCCATACAAGGATATCAACAAAAACTAGTCCGTTTTAGTCCCTTGAGGATAAACTTTGGACAATTTTATATACCTTCTTTTTTAATGTATTGGGACTCCCCACATTATCTTTGTTCTCTTTTTTTTGTTCTCTTCTTACCTACTCTATTTTTATATTAGTCCTCTCTCTCATTATTAAAGATCCAATGCTCTGCATTTTTACGTGTTAAACTTAATTTTCGGTAAATTTGATTGATAGGCTATTTTGGTCTATCTTAACTCAAAAATCTGATATCATTGTTACCTGTTCTTATATGCTATCATGGTATGTATTTTGTTGTATCCTTAAGAGACGTTTAATAAAAGAAAAATATATATTTTAAAAATGGATTTTAAGTATTTTTAACAAAATTGTTATATGTGTCTCATTTCTGACTTCATATTGACAACTTGTGATTATGCCAGTTTGACATACATATATGTCGTTTTAACCCCTTCACGTGTCATGGAACATCCTAGCCATTTGGCTGTCCTGAAGCCATAGAAGCTTCCTAAATGGGATCAATGGCTGGAGGGCGTGGCTAGCATCATAGGCATTCCCCCCTGACCAAATCCCATCATTGAAATCACACTATCGCATGAACGATCGCATGATTTACATTTTTACTTATTTATTTACATCGGAACTAAGTTCCGGTGGGAAAGGTTGAATGAGCTTGCATGTTTGTAAATATGACTATATGTTCAAGTATTTTGGTTATCTTTTTCCAAAACAGCATCAGGTTTTTTTTGGTTGAGAAAAAATAAATACATTTGCTTTCCTTCATTTTATTTTTAGTTGGAGAAACAGCATCTGGGAAGCCATCAAGGAGTCTTGCACAGCATATTCCTGGACCTGGAGGTATTGAAGGTGTTAAAGGAGCTGCGTCAGGTGTAGTTGGAGAACTAGCGAGGGCACGATGGGCCTTGGACGAAAGAGGACAGAAAATAGGGGAGCTAGAGGATAGGACAGCTGCCATGCTTGCAAGTGCAGATTCCTTCTCAAAACACGCTCATGAGGTATAACTAGCAGGATAGTTTGCTGCTTCTTAACTATTATTTGTTTTCAATCAATAACTATGAAATAGACTTTACTAAATATATTACCAATGATTACTGAAACTTATCAGAGTATATCAGTTACCTGTGCTTGGGCTTTTAAAAGTAGGGTTTACATTTTTCGTCTACACCATATCTCTGTCTGTTAAAAGTATATGATACCCAAAAATATCACCTGGACATCTCTATGTAAAAAAGGAAGATATTTACCTCAAAATTTCCTAAGTATTCACACCCCACTGTAATCAGGATGCTAGTCCTAGGACTTGCAAGGGATCGTGCATCTGGCATGTGCAGGCATAGTCATGTTTTTTTCCTATTCAGTTTAAGGACATTTACTATGAAATCTCACAAGATTTCAGTGAAATCTCATGAGAACACAGCAAAGCAATGCGTGACATCAGCACTGCTGATTGGCTATTGTTTGTTTTTTTAACTTCAGCATCAGCTGAAGGATAACTGTTCACAGAGCACTTACTCTGGTGAGCTTAACATATTTTGAGGTAAAATATCTGATGTTCAAGTTGATATTTTCTTGTCAGCTTTTTACAGTTATGCTGTATCACTTTCAAGTTATTTAACATATGAGTATTATGTCCCTTTAAGTACTGACCTATTTCTTTCCCCCCAGGTTTTGTTTTTGTTTTCTATGTGCTTCCTAGAAACCATTTTTTTTATATAGGGGAATGGCAAATGCTTAGTTGCTAGACAGCCACAAAACACACCTGCATTCAGACCACAGTTAGTTAAGGGAGCAGAGCACAACATAAAGTGTGGCAACATCTCATTAAGCTTTTGTCCACTTGGACAGAGTAGAGAACTGTCAATAAGCTCTTGTTCCTTTTCTTCTGAAAGATGTCTGTTTTATCCCTGGACAAATATCCACTATTGTTTATAGAATATAGTTACCCTTTTGTCAAAGAGTCTTAAATATTGTGTTCCCACTCAATATTCAGATTTTTATTTTAGGTCACCAGTTTTGCTTGCTTTGTCAGAATAAGAAAACATAAAGTTTTTTTGTGTTTTTAATACACATCAGGCTTAAAGGTGTTTAAAGCAGTTATTTTCGCTAGACCTTACTAATCGACTAATCTGATTAATGGGAAATGTTCTCAAGATGCTCAAAGATTCTATTCATCACATAGGTTTGTATCTTTATTCCAGTTTACCAAATATTTTGAAATACGTGATGATTTGCTTAGCCATTGATGCACCTAATTTTATCTTTAACAAAAGCAGCAAATTAATTTTCCTTCTATCGCTGTTATTTAGCATATACCAATTAGTAACTGAAAGAGAAATGATCTAAGTGGTAAAACTTTATTTCTAATAATTTTTTTTATTAAAAAAAACATATATCTTGTTGATAAATCTTTGGCTTTCTCTATTAAAGGGACAGTCAACACCAGAATTTTTGTTGTTTTAAAAGATAGATAATCCCTTAATTACCAATTCCCCAGTTTTGCATAATCAACACAGTTATAATTATATACGTTTTACCTCTGTAATTACCTTGTATCTAGGCCTCAGCAGACTGCCCCCTTATTTCAGTCCTTTTGACAGACTTGCATTTTAGCCAAACAGAGCTGTCTCCATGGTAAATTCACGTGCATGAGCTCAATGTTATCTATATGAAACACGTGAACTAATGCCCTCTAGTGGTGAAAAACTATCAAAATGCATTTAGATTAGAGGCGGCCTTCAAGGTCTAAGAAATTAGCATATGAACCTCCTAGGTTTAGCTTTCAACTAAGAATACCAAGAGAACAAAGCCAAATTGATGATAAAAGTAAATTGGAAAGTTGTTTAAAATTACATGCTCTATTTGAATCATTAAAGTTTTTTTTTTTTTACTTGACTGTCCCTTTAAAGCATTCAGAGGCATTTGGCTCTGTGTTTGACCTGAGTTTAATTGGTCTAATGCTTATGAATATCCATTTTAAGGAAATACTTCTTTTGATCCTGATCTTAAATAAATTATCATGAAGATTTCAGCAGTTAAATCTTTTCTTTACTCTGGATTTAAAAAAACAAAAATATCCAAATGTAGTTTCTTTCATGTATAGAGATCCACCTTTCACCTGATTTAGTCATGTACTAGTAAAAAGTTGAAAATATGAATCTAGAGTATCTTAAAGGGACATGAAACCCCAAAATTGTCTTTCATAAATCAGATACAGCATTCAATTTGAAACAACTTTTTAATTTACTTCTGTTATCTAATTTGCTTTGTTCTATTTCTATCCTTTGTTGAAAAGAATACCTAGGTAAGGTTAGGAGCTAGATGCTGATTGGTGGCTGCACAGATACGCCTCTTGTCATTGGTTTATCGATGTGTTCAGCTAGCTTCCAGTAGTGTATTGCTGCTCCTTCAATAAAGGATCCCAAGAGAATGAATCAAAATTGATAATGGAAGTCAATAGGAAAGTTGTTTACAATTGTATGCTCTATCTGAATTATGAAAGTAACATTTTGGATCTCATGTCCCTTTTATTTTATTTCTAAATCTTTTATTGAGTTTTTTATAAAATACAACAGAAACATTTATCCATATACAATAGATGCAAAGTTACATATCTATTCCAGCTCAATAATCTAGAGTGCTCATAAAAGTTAGTGGTAAACAGAATACAGAAGCCGCCCAGAAAAAGAGGATATCTAATGACATACACTTTGAAATCATAAGTTCCCACAGGAATAGGGCCCTTAATCCCTCATGTATGTGTTTTTAAAAATGTGTCTTGTCTCTTACAAGTTTTATATCATTGTTTTATTTAAATGAATTGTACCCATGGACAGCGCTGCGGAATATGTTGGTGCTTCATAAATAAAGTATAAAAATAATAATAACTACCTTTGAAATGTATGAGTAATGGTAACAGATACAATATCCCGTCTGAATGGAATATATGATAAAAATAAAGATATCCTGCAAGTAATATACAGAAAAGTGAGCAATATTATGAACTTTAACTGCCATATGTGTCAACCATAGAATTGGATATATAAGAATGAAACCTCCTTTTTATAGTTTAGTAAATACTCATCATACTTCTTAGAAGGCTACTCTTGGACCTAACTGAGCTCAAAAGTAACTATGGCTCTGGTGGAGTGAGTATCTAGAGTCAATTCGTCTTTAGTTAAAGGGACAGTCAACACCAGAATTTTTGTTGTTTAAAAAGATAGATAATCCCTTTATTACCCATTCCCCAGGTTTGCATAATCAACACAATTATAATAATACACTTTTTCTTCTTAAACGGGAAGAGTCCACAGCTGCATTCATTACTTTTGGGAAATAAGAACTTGGTCACCAGGAGGAGGCAAAGACACCCCAGCCAAAGGCTTAAATACCTCCCCCACTTCCCTTATCCCCCAATTATTCTTTGCCTTTTGTCACAGGAGGTTGGCAGAGAAGTGTCAGAAGTTGAAGATAGCCTCTTATGGAGGGTAGTACTTTTCGGATTGGGACTGGAGTTTTAAGTCGGTGAGAGCATGGATGAAAGTTAGTCCGGAGATGCAGGGAGTGTCGTCTCTGCAAAACCATTCCGACTCATGTTAACAGCTCCTTGGCAATCGGCGTTGACGAGTTTCGCTGCCTGCCTTTATTCTCTCAAGTCCATGTCAGAAGCGATGCTACTATCTGTCACATTTGAAGGGCCGTGTTCCTGTTCCACAGCGTAGATTCCGGTAAGATCATTTTATTTCAATATGGGAATGTAATGTTAACAGAAGAAGTTAGGGTCCCAGTGGGACTCCTTTTATCTTATGGAATCAAGGCTTAATATCTCCTGTGGGGGGGGGGGGGGTTATTGAACAGGGGGGACTTTAATCATGTTTGCTATATAATTCTGTCTGCTAAATGTGTAGTGATACTTGTGCTCGGGGCTATTCGGAACATAACGGCCTAGATTGCGCGGCCCTTTTGGACCGGCGCACCTTTTTTTGCTAAGCTTACACGGTGCAGAGCGTGACCGCGTGTGGTCACATTGTATTCCCATTTCCGTACTTTGACCGAGTGACGACGGAGTGAGTCTGTTCCTTGGTAGTCGGGTTCACAGGAGGTGGTGAGTGCCCCAGCCATTGGGGGTGTAAGGTGCCGTTTAACTTTTGTCTATATTTGCAATTTCCAAGTTAATATTTGCAATTTCCAAGTTATTTGCAATTTCCAAGTTATGGAGGATTCTGATTTTTTAGAGACAGACATCTCCGATTTAGAGTATACGTCTCATGAGAGTATGAAATGGCCCAGGTTATCCATGCCCATCAGTTATGTTCCGATTGCCGTACTAGAGTTCTCTTTCACTGATTCAGGGAGCGTAGAGTGTGTTGAGCCATCCGCCCCTGAGGATTCCATGTCCAGTGAGGCGCGTGCCACAGAGGTTACGGCGTGGTTCCGCATGGCCATATCTATGGCACTGGCGCATTTATATCTCCCAAGAGAAGTATTTCTAAGATACTGTCCGTGTTCTGTTAACCAGGGTCCATCGAGTGTGAGATCGCCTGAGTCAGTTCAACCTCCTGGGGAAGCGATGGCCTCTAAGGCTTCAGGGGTCCCTCCCTCGTGGCCGGGGTCATTCATCAATCCGGCGGGGCAACATTTTGCATTCCGTTATAGACTGGCATGCCTTTGTGTCCTACTGAGTCATGTTTTGGCGGTGCTGGAGGGTTCCAGTCCTGCTGGGCCGAGGGATCCTTAGTCTTCTGTGCCGAAGTGCAAACTAGGTTAGACATTGGGGATGAAGTAAATCTCCATCACATCGAGAAAAAAAGTGTTAAATGGTGCGCAAGTAAACCCCTGCACATATACTAGTCTGTTCCCAAAAACAGACAAGAATGATCACAAAAATACACAAAATGAGGTGTATATGTGTGCTAAACAGCTAAGGGGTTATTAATTATCTTATCAGAATAGTGAGTATCTCTAATCGATTTACTTAAAATGTTTACTAATTAGAATGATCAAATGGAAACAAGATCAGAGGGTATATAATATGAAATGTAAATATTTATTACTATGCTAAAAATATTTTTATAAAAGTTTGTGATATACACAAATACGTTAAAACACAATATAAAACTTTTTCTTATATATGACCGGTCATGTGTATATACACTTATATTTAAACCATATCCACCTTATATATAGATGTGAATTGTCACCTTGTACATCACAAATATTGCAATTTACTGTGCATCACGAATGTTGCAATTTATTTAGCGCTTTGGTGTTTTAAAAGGTAGTATAAAGTCCTTGATACGTCTACTTTTATTTATCCTTGTTATTGTAGACAAACAATAGTCCAATCAATGTCGTGGACAGTTGTATGAAATCTTAATAGATTCTTCCTGGCTTGTTAAAGAACCTTCAGATAAATGTCCAGTTACTCAGTAGCTTTATATTACAGGTCTTATGCAAAACAATATTCTGAGAAGGCTACCACACTAATAACGGGCTGTTACACCTCTAGGTGCCTACCTTGATTCAGTTTGAACACTTGCCGTTTGTTCAGCAGGGCACAGGTGTCTGTACAGCTCCGTTTAGTTGGTCTTCCAGGTTGGTGACGTCACTATCTGCATGTACTATTATGAGAAGTAGTCCCATGACAATTCTTGTATCCTTACTCTGCGCAGAGTTTAGTTGATTTCTTTTTGAGGAATAAAGTCCCTTTTTGAATCCGTGTCAAACCTTCAACTGGATAATGTAACTCCAAAATCAGCAATCTCTATTTGTACCATCAACGCGTTTCGCTGTTTTACACAGCTTTATCAAGATGGTTAGAAGCAATTTTCGGTATCCTTATAAACATACACCTGATAGGTGATTGGCTGTCCAATCTGCTTTATATCTGATACCCTTTATCAGATATATATAAATACCCTTTATCTGATACCCTCTACCTTTAGAAAGGGTATAGTGACATCACCAACCTGGAAGACCAAATAAACAGAGCTATACAGACACCAAGTGCCCTGCTGAACAAACGGAAAGTGTTCAAACTGAATCAAGGTAGGCTCATAGAGGTGTAACAGCCCGTTTTTTAATGTGGTACCCTTCTCAGATTATTGTTTTGCATAAGACCTGTAATATAAAGCTACTAAGTAACTGGACATTAACTGAAGGTTCTTTAACAAGTCAGCAAGAATCTATTAAGATTCCATACGTCTGTCCACGACATTGATTGGACTATTGTTTGTCTACAATAACAAGGATAAATAAAAGTCTAGACGTATCAAGGACTTTATACTACCTTTTAGAAAAAAGGACATTTTAAAACGCCAAAGCGCTAAATAAATTGCAACATTCGTGATGCAGAGTAAATTGCAATATTTGTGATGTACAAGGTGGCAATTCACATCTATATATAAGGTGGATATGGTTTAAATATAAGTGTATATACACATGACCGGTCATATATAAGAAAAAGTTTTATATTGTGTTTTAACATATTTGTGTATATCACAAACTTTTTTAATATTTTTAGCATAGTAATAAATATTAACATTTCGCCTTATATACCCTCTGATCTTGTTTCCATTTGATCATTCTAATTAGTAAACATTTTAAGTAAATCGATTAGAGATACTCAATATTCTGATAAGATAATTAATAACCCCTTAGTTGTTTAGATCACATATACACCCCTTTTTGTGTATTTTTGTAATCTCCTTCACATCGACTTCTTCTTTTTGTATCTGTTCCAGTTCTGAGCTTAGGAGATTGGGGCCTCTAATCGGCTGGTTCCCTTGGCGTGCCCATTCTCCTTGGCCGTTCACCCGCGGGTACTGCCTTTATTTTATTTTGATCCAGTTAGGATGTGTTTAATTTGTTTTACGAAGCTCATGTTTGTTATAGTTCCGGTTCGGAACGTTTCTTTCTCTGGAACTGATACTTGCAATTTTGTGGTCGCATGAGCACTTCTTCGGAAGTAGCGCAGTACTATATAATACATAGTTATGTTTATTGTTCATGTTATCAATCCCTTTGGGGATTTTCCTTGGACCGGGGCCAGTTTCGGAATGTTCTCGTGCCAGGCGGGTCCTGGTCTTGCATAAATTAAAAGAGAGAAGCGCTCAACCTGGGAACGAACAATAGCATAATAGCTTGTTCTATGGCTAGTTACCCAAGAAGCAGCCTCAACATGTGCCATTCACAGAGAATAACTTTCCTGTAGCATATCCGTCTGATCCAGATTTAACAGTACAGTCCAGCCCCGAAATACCAAGCAATCCCTCTCTGAACAAGGGAAACGGCAAAACCCCAGACATACGTTTAGGCCTAGTGTGGGCTTCGTCAGTGAGGTGCAGCCATATCCCTCTAGGCACACTGAGCAACGGGTCCACGTCTGGATTCCCGCATCATACTTAGGGAGACTTCCCTAAGAGTCATAATTTGCATAAATTAAAAGAGAGAAGCGAGTCCGGGTCTTGCACTAGATGCTGTCCCTTTGTGGTTCATGTCATCCACATGGTGCCAGTATACTGGTTACCCTGTTGGGTGCTGAGTTGTTCACTTTGATAAGTGTTTGTGTTTCTTGTTGCCTCCTTGTTAGAAGACGGATGGCTGCTTAGCAGGACCTGGGGAATGGGTAATAAAGGGATTATCTTTTTTTTTTTTTTACCTTTGAGGGGTTTTTTTCTGTGGTAGCATGCCTGTTTATTAAGCTCAAGATAGGAGTTTAAATACATTCCCATGTGCTACTCTTTAGGGGGTCCCAGGATCGGAGCCTGCTGAGGCTCATCGTGAGAGGCCTTTGGCCTGGGGACCGAGTTTTCTCCATTCCCATCAGGTTTGGAGGTTGGATGACCTTTAGACGTCGGGGGTACAAGTTGGATAGCTTTTTTCGTTTTCCATCTTGATAGCTCTGGATGTCTAAATTTTGTGGCTAGTGTCAGGCACCTCTCATAGGTTGCCAGGACTACTTAACCCCTTCTTGGGGGTCGGGTCATCGGGGTTTGGAAGTTCAGGTTTGCTCCTTTTACTTCCTCCTTTAATATGTTGCGCTCTTCTAAAGGAGCGCAGGGGTTGGGGGTTTTTCCCCTTTGTTTTCCCCGGTTTTCTCCCTTGGTCGACTTGTCTGTCCAGGGTTGGTCTAAGTGGCCTATGGGTTATCTCCCAGTCTAATAGCTGAGGGTTGGAAGTTCGAATCCTACTGTGGCAGCTCTCTGACCTTGTTCCTGCCTTCAGTGGGGGGTCACGGTCCTCTACTGGTTACATAGGCTGCTGGTGTGGGACGTTCTTCTAGGCTCTGGTATCCTAGATGAGAGTTGTCGTCAATATTTCAGCATTCTCTGTGGGATGGTATCCCACGTTGGCTAGGGTCAGCTTTGGTGGCTTGAGGCTAAGCTCGCGAGTTCTTGTTCCTTTTTTCTCCTTGTCTGCAAGATCCGAATTGCTTCGGTTTCTAGAGGTTCCCTACCTATGTTGTCTAGTTTAGCTACTGTGTTGCTAGACTAGGGTATAGGGGAAGCTCGTGGCTTCCTTGTAGCACCATAAGTCGTAGGGTGTTGTGTCAGAGATCAGAGGATAGACTTTGGGGTTCTCGGGATGGCACCTTTCGGTGTAGTGTTGATCTCTGGTCCTGATCCTCCTAGGGAGTTCTTCTCTGGGTGGTCATCTTTCGCAACCTTGGGTTCGCTTTAGTCGTATTGAGGTTTCTTCCTTAGTCAGTGGTCCTTGGATTCTTTTAGGTGCTCCGTTTTTTTTTTCCCCTCGGGGGTAGGTGAAGGTTCTTCCTTCGGGTCAGGGGTTAGTTTTGGTTGGTTGAAAGTCCCGCAGGACTTGGCTCCTTGGTTTTTTTGTGCTCAATGGATCTAGGGATCTGAGTGGTCTCTAGTTCGGCCTTGTAGGTTATTTAACTGATGGGCAGTTACTGGGTCCTTTCAGGTTTTTAACCCCTTTTTCTAAGTCTTACAGTTTTTTTGTAGGGTGTTAAGTTTTTTCAGGCTGTGGTGCCCTTCGAAGGGGCCGCCTTCTGTTCCCACCCTTTTGTTTGCATTCAGTGTCCTTTATAGCTTGGGTATTGTTTTCACAAAAGAAATGAATGCAGCTGTGGACTCTTCCCGTTTAAGAAGAAAAACTTAAATTATGCTTACCTGATAATTTTCTTTTCTTCTGACAGGAAGAGTTCACAGCTCCCCGTCCGTGTTTTATCTATGAGGTGGTGGTTTTTAATTATTCTGGCACCTTTTTTCACCCTGATAATTCTACTATTCCTTGTTCCCTTGGCAGAATGACTGAGGGATGAGGGAATTTGGGCAGGTATTTAAGTCTTTGGCTGGGGTGTCATTGCCTCCTCCTGGTGGCCAGGTTCTTATTTCCCAAAAGTAATTAATGCAGCTGTGGACTCTTCCCGTCAGAAGAAAAAAAGGTAAGCATAATTTAAGTTTTTACCTCTGTAATAACCTTGTATCTAAGCCTCTGCAAACTGCCCCCTTTTTTCAGTTCTTTTAACAGACTTGCATTTTATCAGTGCTCACTCCTAGGTAACTTCACGTGCGTGAGCTTAATGTTGTCTATATGAAGCACATGAACTAACGCCCTCTAGTGGTGAAAAACTGTCAAAATTCATTTCAATAAAAGGCGGCCTTCAAGGTCTAAGAAATTAGCATATGAACCTTCTAGGTTTAGCTTTCAATTAAGAATACCAAGAGAACAAAGTAAAATTGGTGATAAAAGTAAATTCGAAAGTTGTTTAAAATGGCATGCCCTATCTGAATCATGAACGTTTATTTTGGACTTGACTGTACCTTTAATGTAAAGGGCTATTTAGATAATTTCTCCAGTTTTCTGCCACTGCCCACTGGGAGATAGATTGTAGGGTTGCTCTTAGAGACATTTAGAGTACGGAGTGGCATGCTCCCATTTGATAGTTCCCAGGATAGGTTAGAAGAGTTGGCCTCAGAACGAGGGCTCCAGCATAAAGTGTAGGGCGGATCGGCTACTTTAAATGTTAGATCATGGTAGTTAGGTTAGTCTCTATTTTCATCATAAACACTTGCAGGAATGGACTGGTCTCTATAATCGCCATGTTTAGATGGAGGCGGTAAAATTTGTGATAGCTGCTGGTCATGTTCCAGGACGCTATGTAGGCTCTGTTTGATATCTTCAAAATTATCCTCCATGTGTTGTAGGACTACGCTTTCCCATCTGTCTAGGAACTCCATGTTACCACAAAGCTAAGTTTAGATGACCTTCGATCAGTTTTTAGTGTATATGATAAGGCACCCCAATTAAGGCTTTCTGAGTACCATCATGTCCCTTTTAATATAAGATGGAGGAGGCCTGAAAAGAAACCATCTTGAGGAATATATTTCACTTTTAGTCAGGTTATTATTTTTTCTCAAGATGTGACTTGGAAATTGTTTTAATCCTGTCTAACAATATTCTTCCAAAGGTTTTTTAAGTTCTTCCATTTACAGGTCCCTCATGATCCAAGAAAAAAAACTGTGTTTATGTTTGATACATTTTTTTCCTAATGGTCAATTTTACCATTCCCAGAAGAAAGGCAAGATTTTTATTCAAACCGTTTTATTATTTATACACCTAGCATTTTAGGATTCATATTCATCATGAGTCAACATGACTGTTATACCACTCATCAGTCACCAAGGGCTAGATTTATCAAGGGCTAGGATAATTCTCCTTTGTATTCTCCTTGAAGTTCTTTGCAGATCGCCCTTGTGGAGGGTACATGTTTTAATTTGTGCTATTTGGAAGGCGAGCTGGGGCGGATTATGATTAATTTCTCCACGCGAAAAAAGGAAATTCTCCTGATTTATAATTTCAAGCCTATGATTTTTTTCAATAGGATTTTTTGCCCTCTTCAATTAATCGATTACATTTGCGTTTTACATGGGGCAAATTTGTTCATTAATTTTGGTGTGTTACCACAATACATTTTTACTTTAAGTTGTTAATACAATTTTCATTCTTTGTGGGGCAATTTTGCATTCTATATTTGGCATATGTATCTAGCCAAAGATAGACCTGCTAGAATCACAAAGTACTACAATCAGAAATAGATGTGAACATGACACAAGACATAATGATTTATAATGCTGTTTTCCACAGTACCTATGGAGAACTAAAATGTGCGTATTTGTAGCAGAACTTTGCCTTCTCCAATGACGCAAACAAATGATAAATTGGTAACTGGGCATAATGCTAATGGGAACTCTAGAAAATGGGACAAAAACAAGCAAATTGAACCCTTTTTTAATTGCACCAGTATGGCCTTAGCAAATGCTAACGAAGTGCTGCAATGAATAAGGGTAGCATGTGTCCTGACTAGCAGATTGCATACCAGCATAATCTCAGGATATACGTTTTTTTAAGGTCCAATTCTAATTAATAGGAGGGTCCAAGTTACAGCAGATCCGAGATGGACTGATCCTTCGGGTAATCGGTCACCTAACGAGGGTCCGTATTCTGGGGGGCCACCACATATAAAGTAAAAGTCCTCTAGCTCTTAGTATTAAAATTACCTTTATTATTTCACCAAGGGTCCAACATATTACAGCAACATTTCAATCTCAGCCCTTTATCATGCTTACCTAAAGTTAACAATACATGTGTTTAAATAGTCTTCCACACACTTGTGATTACACATATTTTTGTGCTAAAACACCACCTAGTGGCAATCTTCAATTATGGCATGAATCCATACAAAACATTATATAAAGATCAAACACCACTAAATGACATCTGTACATATATCAAATGTATTAAAAAGTTAAAATCAGGTAAAAAAATAATTTAATCTCATTTGTATTTAAATTCACCTAAACACGGACCAGTCAAAGTCACGATTCATCCCCTAGGGGTCATTGTATCCAAATGATAAATCCAGTACATTTCCCTTCTATTCAATATAGCCTCTCTGTCTCCACCCCTTCTGGGCATCTTTACCTCTTCTATTATTTGCAAACGCAACTGGGTGATATTGTGACCTTTTTTACAAAGTTTGTTTGACATGATCTGTAATCCTCTCTCTTAACTGCCTGGTCATTTGACCATTAAATGAGGAAACATGGGCATTTTATGATATAAATTGCAAAAACAGATTTACAGGTCAAGTAACTTGACAGTAGATACTACTTTTCCGTGTGTGGTTGATAGAAACAATCCCCTTTTAACTTTGGAGTTACAATTGCTGCACCCAAGGCATGGGAAACATCCCACCCTGGGTGCACCAAATTCACTTTTTTACCAAATCATATTTGATATGTTTACTCCTCTTATATGCTGGCAAAGGAAAATGTATTAAATTCTATTACATCCGGATGACATACGTTAAGGATATGCCAATGTTTCCTCAAACTTTTTTTCACTTGGTCACTCCTTGTGTTGAACTGTGACACAAAAAAAATTCTTTTTAATTAATTTTTTAGCACTTTGTTTCCTTTCTTTATCAAGTGGTTTGTAAATTGACTGCAATTGTGTTTGGATTAAAGATTTTGGATACCCTCTTTGTGTAAATTTATTGCACATTTCAAGACGTGCATCACACACATTCTTCTCCTCAACTATCCTTTGTACTCACAACAACTGACTTATATGAATTGACCGTAGGGTAGATGGATGGTGAACGCTATAAAAGTTCAGGATATTATTTTAAGTAGATTAAAAATAAATGTCTTAACAATTTTACATTCTTTTTATATACACACGTATCCAAAAATTGGACAGATTTAATACCACTCACTGAAGTAATCAGATCAACAACGAATTTCTTCATGGATCCAATGTCACCATACTATGTGCCAAATATGTCATCAATAAATCTCCACCAGGTGGTACCATACTGTTGCAACAATATGTTCTCATAAACATAGGTTTCCTCAAATTAACATATTGGCATAGACATTGGATCCCATGGCGGTACCTTTTTTCAGTAGATAAAAATTGTCTCCAAACAAAAAATAATTACCATGAAAAAATGTCTCTAATAGTTTCATTAAAAATTAATTCTGATCATAGGTGTATTGTTTATCAGTCTTCAGAATATTTTCCACAGACATTATACCACTCGTGTGTTTAATAGTAGTATATAAGTTTGATACATCTAAAGTAAATAGAATCATTTTCTCTGATTGTAAATGAGTAATAAAGAGCGTATCTATCTTTTTAAGCAATAACAATTCTAGAGTAGACTGTCCCTTTAACACTGCCATTTTACACACAGTCATTGGTTATGCACATTTAATGTTAATAGCCAATATATATTGATGAAATTATATATTTTTCTGATGGTGTCACTTTTGTATTGTTGTACTATTTGTTTTTATTTTGTTATCTTTATGTCCTTTTATTATTAATGCCATTTCCATGATCTTTTAAAAATGCTTTGTACAGGTATCTTGATTTTTATGCATTGAAATTATGTGTATTAACACTCTCATTAATTTGACCTTTAGAAAATTAAACTACCATGACAAATTTGAGAAAAAAATAATCATGTTTATTTCCTTATACCTTGTTTTTTTTTTTCCAGATGATGATAAAGTACAAAGATAAGAAATGGTATCAATTCTGATGAACCAGTCCAAATACATCTGTTTATCTTCATCAGGACTGAAGATTTTAAATAAAAATGCATCCATTTTCTCTTCATTTTTTTTCTGCAGGACAGTTGGGAACAAGGGGGGGTGAACATTTTTCTTTGGTTTCTATTTCCTAGCACAAATCATATACTGTCTTACCTCAGTCTTGTGGCTTTAACTGAGGAGCATACCATTAAAAACAAAACGAGAAAACAAAAAAAAAAACACTCAGTATTTGTCTTTGAGCTGTGATAAGAGGATGGAAAGAGCAAGGCAGCATATTGGAGAAAAATGAAAGAAAATCAAATTTCAGGAGCAAAGAGGGAAAACCTTTTTTTTTTTGTTTGTTTGTTTTTTTATTATGTTACAATTTCAACATTTGTGTGCTTTCGTGTTTGTTACGGGTGTTTAACTTTTCCGGAACTGAGAAGTTGAAAGTTACAATCGATTTACTATCATTCATATCCCTTCATCAAAATAAAAATGAATTGGCTTTTATAGCTGCTCATCTAGTAGGGCAGCAAACTAGACTCAATGCACAAAACAAAATGGAAATACTGGAGCGTTCATCGTTACTCCTAATTGCATCAGTGAAGAAGACACTCCTTTTTTTTTTTGTATATTCGGATATTTATAAAAACGTAGAATTTGATGGCAGATAATCACTTTGCCCTTCTAGTCTATATTCCTGATAAGATCTACACCAGAGTGGTAAAATCTCGTTAACTGATGAGGCTTATGCGCTGTTCCATACAGAAAAAAAGAAATAGGTTTCTTCGGTTGTCACATTTAATTTGCACATATGCCTTTGAAAATATTGTAAAGTAAAATGCATAAAGTAAAATACTTATTTAACAACACGCCATCCTTCATATGAATTAAAAAAAAAACAATATTTTTTTTATATACCAAATGGTTCTATTCTTTTTAATTAAGTTTAGGTTATGGAGTTAACCTAGGTATCTGAAGCAAACTGCAGAGAGAAAAATGTAAAATGTTTATAAATGTTAAAAGTTATATATGTTCTTGAAACATGCTGTTCTGCTAATGATAGCTTCTACATGAATCTTTAACTGTCTAGATTTGTATCAAGATATATATATATATATATATATATATATATATATATATATATATATATATATATATATATATATATATATATATATAATTAATTTTATATATATATATATACATATATACAACCACACACACACACATATATATATGTGTGTGTGTGTATATATATATATTCATTCATATACACACACAAATATAAACAGATTGACTGATGAATATTAGATTACATGCATTTTTCTGAGGTAATTCCGTCAGTTGACATGCAGAAATGTATAATGTACATTTGAAGATCTCTAATTGCATAGCATTATCATTCGCTAAATGAAAATTACTTTGAAATATAGTGTTCTAATATGCAACTAGAGATTGTAATTTAGAATCTTTATTTGACATATGTCCAAAATCTTCTGTGTTAGCATTTAAGGCTTTTGAAGGGCCCCTAAAAACCTGATAAAGGGGCATTAAACTCAAAACATTTCATCAATAAAAAAACAGTGTTTTCCAACCGCAGTCCTTAAGTACCCCTAACAGGCCTGTTTTTCATTATAGCTGAACCAGTGCACAGGTGAAGTAATCAGCTGATCAGTAACCATGGTTACTAACCTGCTTTCATCTAGTTCAGCTATAATGAAAACCAGGACTGTTGGGGGTACTTGAGGAGCGTGGTTGGGAAACACTGATATAAAACATTTCTATTTTTAGATGTTCATTTTTCTGTATTTAAAAAGTTAAAACTGTTTATATTGATTTTGAAACAAACTGGTACATGAAATAGAAACATGTTGGCTGATAAAGAAGTCTCAGTCAATAAGCTTCTAATTCATAGACTAGTTTGTTTCAAAACCAAAATTTTGATGGACAG
Source organism: Bombina bombina (assembly GCF_027579735.1). Lineage (NCBI taxonomy): Eukaryota > Metazoa > Chordata > Amphibia > Anura > Bombinatoridae > Bombina > Bombina bombina. The sequence goes on from NC_069502.1 coordinate 888,918,879, forward strand.
TGACACTCCCCACAAACATAAGATAAAAAATATTTATTTTTCAACATAGCAACATAAATTTTTCCAAAAAGAACTTAAATACTTAACAAATCTCACCATTTCCATGCAAAAAAAAGAATAAATTATTGTAATGCCTCTTTAAGTTCAGTTGTATATGAAATATTATTTAACTTAATCTACATTTGGATTACAAACCCCAATCTGAGCTGCAGTAGACAATGTTAAATCTTCGGCAGATATGTAGTACATTTCATATTTTCATTGGAAAGTTTATTTTATACATCACAGATCTAAGTCATATTCCAGTTTCAAATGTAACAACTTGTACTAAAAACAATAGACTTTCCATTTGTTTTTATATTACTACTAATTGTTGAGTTTGTTACTGGAAAGTGATCAAGCTCTGTGATAAGTTAACTTTCTGTTAGTTTCTGTATGTATGTTATTATTTTACATAGTAACTAACAATAAATTGAATCCTTTTGGAAGTAACTTATTTCCCTATAGAGAAACATTGGCAAGATCACTTCATTAATGTCCTCCGTATGTTTTCAGCCACACGGATCTACTTACTAAATGAATAATAGTGTTTACCTGTCGTTCTGTTATGTTGTTTAGATCAAATTTCTGAGATACCCCTTCCATTTATTAATGGTTACATTCTTTTAAGTGCCTATAAAAGTTTCTAATTATTGATATATCTAATTGCACATGCAAACGCTTTTTTCATGTATTAGATTGTTGTAATGTCATTTTTTTGTTTTGTTTGTTTTTTTAATTATTATTTGAATTCCAAAGTGTACTACAATGCTTCAGGCATTCTTGGAAATTGCAATCACATAACTTGCCTAAGTAGTCATGATGTTATCATTAGTATGATAATAAAATAAGTGGAGCGCTCTCAATTAATTTTTTTCTAACCTAGTCATGAAAGCAACAGTAACTTACTATAAAATGCTAACATATAAGAGACTGCAGAAAATGGATATCAGACAAAATAAGATATTTAATCACTAAAGCAGAAGCAGCTTTGATAGAAAAACGGCTATATCTTAGAATTAGTGCCAATGTTGGTTATGAGATAAATTGATCTTTAGTCTTTACGTTACTTAAAAAAATCTAAAAACAGTATTTCTCCAACATAGGTGTGTCCGGTCCACGGCGTCATCCTTACTTGTGGGATATTCTCCTCCCCAACAGGAAATGGCAAAGAGCCCAGCAAAGCTGGCCATATAGTCCCTCCTAGGCTCCGCCTACCCCAGTCATTCTCTTTGCTGTTGCACAGGCAACATCTCCACGGAGATGGCTTAGAGTTTTTTGGTGTTTAAATGTAGTTTTTGTTCTTCAATCAAGAGTTTGTTATTTTAAAATAGTGCTGGTATGTACTATTTACTCTGGAACAGAAAAGAGATGAAGATTTCTGTTTGTAAGAGGAAGATGATTTTAGCAACCGTTACTAAAATCGATGGCTGTTTCCACACAGGACTGTTGAGATGAAGTAACTTCAGTTGGGGGAAACAGTGGGCAGACTTTGCTGCTTGAGGTATGACACATTTCTAACAAGACTTGGTAATGCTGGAAGCTGTCATTTTCCCTATGGGAACCGGTAAGCCATTTTCTTAGTTTAAGTAAAAGAATAAAGGGCTTCATTAGGGCTTAAAAAACTGGTAGACATTTTTCTGGGCTAAAACGATTACTTTACTAAGTATATTTGGCAGATTATTACTTTTAATAGTTGTTAAATCTTGGGGATTGTTTTAATAAAAACGGCAGGCACTGTATTGGACACCTTTTTCACTGGGGGCCTTTTCTAGTCATAGGCAGAGCCTCATTTTCGCGCCACTAATGCGCAGTTGTTTTTGGAAAGCAAGGCATGCAGATGCATGTGTGAGGAGCTAAGAATCACTGAAAAAGCTTATTGAAGGCATCATTTGGTATCGTATTCCCCTCTGGGCTTGGTTGGGTCTCAGCATAGCAGATACCTGGGACTGTATAGGGGTTAAATGTAAAAACGGCTCCGGTTCCGTTATTTTAAGGGTTAAAGCTTTCAAATTTGGTGTGCAATACTTTTAAGGCTTTAAGTTACTGTGGTGAAATTTTGGTGAATTTTGAACAATTTCTTCATACTTTTTCACATATTCAGTAATAAAGTGTGTTCAGTTTAAAATTTAAAGGGACAGTAACGGTTTTATTGTAAAACGTTTTTTGTGCTTTGTTGACAAGTTTAAGCCTGTTTAACATGTCTGAACCATCAGATAACGATGTTCTATATGTATGAAAGCCAATGTGTCTCCCCTTTTAAATATATGTGATATATTTGTGTCATAATGTCCAAACAAAGTAGGGATAATAATGCCATAGATATGATATTGCCCAAGATGATTCCTCTAATGAGGGGAGTAAGCATGGTACTGCATCATCCCCTTCTGTGTCTACACCAGTTTTGCCCACACAAGAGGCCCCTAGTACATCTAGTGCGCCAATACTTATTACCATGCAACAATTAACGGCTGTAATGGATAACTCTATAGCAAACATTTTATCCAAAATGCCTACTTATCAGAGAAAGCGCGATTGCTCTGTTTTAAACACTGAAGAGCAAGAGGACGCTGATGATATCTGTTCTGACATACCCTCACACCAATCTGAAGGGGCCAGGAGGGAGGTTTTGTCTGAGGGAGAAATTTCAGATTCAGGAAAAATTTCTCAACAAGCAGAACCTGATATTGTAACTTTTAAATTTAAATTAGAACATCTCCACGCACTACTTAAGGAGGTATTATCTACTCTGGATGATTGTGACAATTTGGTCATTCCAGAGAAATTAGGTAAGATGGACAAGTTCCTAGAGGTTCCGGTGCCCCCCGATGTTTTTCCTATACCCAAGCGGGTGGCGGACATAGTAAATAAGGAGTGGGAAAGGCCCGGCATACCTTTTGTCCTCCCCCTATATTTAAGAAATTATTTCCTATAGTCGACCCCAGAAAGGACTTATGGCATACAGTCCCCAAGGTCGAGGGGGCGGTTTCTACTCTAAACAAACGCACTTCTATTCCTATAGAAGATAGTTGTGCTTTCAAGATCCTATGGATTTAAGGTTAGAGGGTTTGCTTAAAAAGATGTTTGTTCAGCAAGGTTACCTTCTACAACCAATTTCATGCATTGTTCCTGTCACTACAGCTGCGTGTTTCTGGTTCGAAGAACTAGAAAAGTCGCTCAATAAAGAATCTTCGTACGAGGAGGTTTTGGACAGAGTTCAAGCTTTTAAATTGGCTAACTCTTTTATTTTAGATGCCGCTTTGCAATTAGCTAGATTAGCGGCGAATAATTCAGGGTTTGCTATCGTGGCGCGCAGAGCGCTTTTGCTTAACATCCCTTTCAAGGGTAAAACACTGTTTGGCCCTGACTTGAAAGAGATTATTTCAGACATCACTGGGGGAAAGGGCCACGCCCTTCCTCTGGATAGGTCTTTTAAGGCTAAAAATAAACCAAATTTTCGTCCCTTTCGCAGAAACGGACCAGCCTCAAATTCTACACCCTCTAAGCAAGAGGGTAATACTTCTCAAACCAAGCCAGCCTGGAGGCCGATGCAAGGCTGGAACAAGGGTAAGCAGGCCAAGTCACCTGCCACTGCTACCAAAACAGCATGAAGTGTTGGCCCCCGATCTGGGACCGGATCTGGTGGGGGGCAGACTTTCTCTCTTTGCTCAGGCTTGGGCAAGAGATGTTCAGGATCCTTGGGCGCTAGAAATAGTTTCTCAAGGTTATCTCCTGGAATTCAGGGAACTACCCCCAAGGGGAAGGTTCCACGGGTCTCAATTATCTTCGAACAGGCATTCTTACACTGTGTAGAAGACCTGTTAAGCATGGGAGTGATTCATCCTGTTCCATTAGGAGAACAAGGGATGGGTTTTTACTCCAACCTGTTCATAATTCCCAAAAAAGAGGGAACATTCAGACCAATTTTAGATCTCAAGATTCTAAACAAGTTTCTAAGGGTTTCATCGTTCAAAATGGAAACCATTCGAACGATCCTTCCTACCATCCAGGAAGGTCAATTCATGACCACGGTGGACTTAAAGGATGCGTACCTACGTATTCCTATCCACAAGGAACATTTTCGGTTCCTGAGGTTCGCCTTTCTGGACAAGCATTACCAGTTTGTGGCACTTCCATTCGGATTAGCCACTGCTCCAAGGATTTTCACAAAGGTACTAGGGTCCCTTCTAGCGGTGCTAAGACCAAGGGGCATTGCAGTAGTACCTTACTTGGACGACATCCTGATTCAAGTGTCGTCTCTGTCAAAAGCAAGGGCTCATACGGACATTGTCCTAGCTTTTCTCAGATCTCACAGGTGGAAAGTGAACATAGAAAAAAGTTCTCTGTCCCCGTCAACAAGAGTTCCCTTCTTGGGAACAATAATAGTTTCCTTAGAAATGAAGGTTTTTCTGACAGAGGCCAGAAAATCAAAACTTCTAAGCTCTTGTCAGGTACTTCATTCTGTTCTTCTTCCTTCCATAGCGCAGTGCATGGAAGTAATAGGTTTGATGGTTGCGGCAAGGGACATAGTTCCTTTTGCACAAATTCATCTAAGACCATTACACCTGTGCATGCTCAGACAGTGGAATGGGGATTATACAGACTTGTCTCCGACGATACAAGTAGATCAAATAACCAGAGATTCACTCCGTTGGTGGCTGACCCTGGACAACCTGTCACAGGGAATCAGCTTCCGCAGACCAGAGTAGGTCATTGTCACGACCGACGCCAGTCTGGTGGGCTGGGGCGCGGTCTGGGAACCCCTGAAAGCTCAGGGTCTATGGTCTCGGGAAGAATCTCTTCTCCCGATAAACATTCTGGAACTGAGAGCGATATTCAATGCTCTCAAGGCTTGGCCTTGACTAGCAAAGGCCAAATTCATAAGGTTTCAATCAGACATCATGACGACTGTTACATATATCAACCATCAGGGGGAAACAAGGAGTTCCCTGGCGATGGAGGAGCATCCGGGGGAGTGGGAACTCCATCTGGAAATCTTTGCCCAAATAACTCAATTATGGGGCATTCCAGACATGGTTCTGATGGCCTCTCGTCAGAACTTCAAGGTCCCTTGTTACGGGTCCAAATCCAGGGATCCCAAGGCGACTCTATTGGATACAATAGTAGCACCTTGGATCTTCAACCTAGCTTATGTATTCCCACCGTTTCCTCTCATTCCCAGGCTGGTAGCCAGGATCAATCTGGAGAGGGCTTCGGTGATCTTGATAGTTCCTGTGTGGCCACGCAGGACTTGGTATGCAGACCTGGTGAATGTGTCATCGGCTCCACCATGGAAGCTACCTTTGAGACAGGACCTTCTTATTCAGGGTCCATTCGAACATCCGAATCTGGTTTTCCTCCAACTGACTGCTTGGAGTTTGAACGCTTGATTTTATCAAAGCGTGGGTTTTCAGATTCTGTAATAGATACTCTTATTCAGGCTAGAAAGCCTGTAACTAGAAAAATTTACCATAATATATGGAAAAAATATATCTGTTGGTGTGAATCTAAAGGATTCCCATGGAACAAGATAAAAATTCCTAAGATTCTTTCCTTTCTACAAGAAGGTTTGGAGAAAGGATTTTCTGCAAGTACAGATCTCTGCTTTATCTGTTTTACTTCACAAAAGGCTGGCAGCTGTGCCAGACGTTTCAGCGTTTGTTCAGGCTCTGGTTAGAATCAAGCCTGTTTACAGACCTTTGACTCTTCCCTGGAGTCTTAATCTAGTTCTTTCAGTTCTTCAAGGGGTTCCGTTTGGACCCTTACATTCCGTAGATATTAAGTTATTATCTTGGAAAGTTTTGTTTTAGGTTGCAATTTCTTCCGCTAGAAGAGTTTCTGAGTTATCTGCTCTGCAGTGTTCTCCGCCCTATCTGGTCCATGCAGATAAGGTGGTTTTACGTACTGAGCCTGGTTTTCTTCCGAAGGTTGTTTCCAACAAAAATATTAACCAGGAGATAGTTGTACCTTCTTTGTGTCCGAATCCAGTTTCATAGAAGGAACGTTTGTTACACAATTTGGACGTTGTCCGTGCTCTAAAATTCTATTTAGAGGCTACTGAAGATTTTAGACAAACATCTTCTTTGTTTGTTGTTTATTCTGGTTAAAGGAGAGGTAAAAAAGCAACTTCTACCTCTCTTTCCTTTTGGTTTAAAAGCATCATCAGATTGGCTTTTGAGACTGCCTCCTGAAAGTATCACAGCTCACTCCACTAGGGCTGTGGCTTCCACATGGGCCTTCAAGAATGAGGTTCCTGTTGACCAAATTTTTTTTAAATTATATACTTTTGCTTCTTCGGAGGCTATTTTTGGGAGAAAGGTTTTGCAAGCCGTGGTGCCTTCCGTTTGGGTGACCTGATTTGCTCCCTCCCTTCATCCGTGTCCTAAAGCTTTGGTATTGGTTCCCACAAGTAAGGATGACGCCGTGGACCGGACACACCTATGTTGGAGAAAACAGAATTTATGCTTACCTGATAAATTACTTTCTCCAACGGTGTGTCCGGTCCACGGCCCGCCCTGGTTTTTTAATCAGGTCTGATGAATTATTTTCTCTAACTACAGTCACCACGTTACCATATGGTTTCTCCTATATATATTTCCTCCTGTCCGTCGGTCGAATGACTGGGGTAGGCGGAGCCTAGGAGGGACTATATGGCCAGCTTTGCTGGGCTCTTTGCCATTTCCTGTTGGGGAGGAGAATATCCCACAAGTAAGGATGACGCCGTGGACCGGACACACCGTTGGAGAAAGTAATTTATCAGGTAAGCATAAATTCTGTTTTTTGTAGATTTTTTTTTTTTTTAATTTGTTTAATTTAATAGGATGTATGTCAGTTCCCTGCCTCAAATTATGTTTTAAACAGACATAATAGCAAACGTTTAACATTACATAAAACAATATCAAAGTTAAAAAACAAAATGTTCTCATACATATGAAGGAGCAGAAAGTAAACAAGATTTTTTTCTCTTGACAAAAAAGGTTTAGTTAAAGCTGTTTAAATTGCTGTTTTACCTAGTAGGGAATTCATGTTTATTTACAACTGATATTTAAAGGGACACTGAACCCAAATTTTTTCTTTTGTAATTCAGAAAGATCATGCAATTTTAAGCAACTTTCTAATTTACTCCTATTATCAATTTTTCTTCGTTCTCTTGCTATCATTATTTGAAAAAGAAGGCATCTAAGCTTTTTTTTGTTTCAGTACTCTGGACAGCACTTTTTTATTGGTGGATGAATTTATCCACCAATCAGCAAGGACAACCCAGGTTGTTCACCAAAAATGGGCCGGCATCTAAACTTACATTCTTGCATTTCAAATAAAGATACCAAGAGAATGAAGAAAATTTGATAATAGGAGTAAATTAGAAAACTGCTTAAAATTTCATGCTCAATCTGAATCACGAAAGAAAAATTTTGGGTACAGTGTCCCTTTAAGTTACAGCTGCTCACTGTTCCCCGTGATCGATTGGCTGATAGAAACAAACCTACACTGCCATAAAGTTTTGTTTTTTTCTCTCAGCACATGAACAATTAAATAAAAATAAAAAATACTTTTTGCAATTATAAAAAGTAAGCAAATGCCTTACATGTCTCTTTAAGTCCTCAAAAGTTTATCAGGTTCAGTCATTCTAAATAGGCCATATTAAATTCCTTTTCGGCTTAATGACCTAAAGGACAGAAACTGTAGACCAGTGATTTCAAATATGTTTCTGTGTTTATAAATGTATATGATTACAATATTACATATTCAATCCATATCTTACAAGCATTAGCTGCACAAAATCATTTAACGTGATCTACATTTTATAATGAAATTAGCTTTAAAATTGAAACATTTAAAAACTGCACAAATGATAGAAGAATTTGCATTTTTTAGGATCAAGAGTTACATAGGGTAGCTATGATGATATAGAGAAAATTGAAGAATATTCCAAACAGCTTTAGAAATTTAACATTCTCTTCTAAAAATTGAATTGTTTTCAATAGTAGTTTTGTATTGCTAATTGCAAAACGTTGCTCAATTAAAAATAATAACTTAATTGGTTTAACTAATTAACAAAGCATATCCTGATGTATCCAGTATTTCACTTACACTCCCTTAGTAAAATAATTCCATTTGATATATTTTCAGTTGCATAAAACAATTAAGAAAAAATATAATTTTATGTTTATTGGACTGAAAATATGGGATGAAGTATTCTTGATTTAGAATTTTAAAACTTTGTTTTTTCTTTTATGAGCTCTGTGTACTATTAATTAATATAACAACGTTTATTCACTAGAGGTACTACTAACTGCACATCTGTGTTTTAAGATCAAGTATTCCAAAAATGTTTTGTTTTGTATATTTGCAGCGTATGCACAAAAATATTTTAAGTTAAATGACGACCGATATTTCATAACATTACATGTATTCACATAATTGGTCTCTATTATTTTTAATGGAGTAAAATGTAAGCTTTACCTAGAATTGTATTACATAAATTGTTAGAAATTATATTTTTTAAAAATACAAGTATTTGTAATGTATTACAAATACTTTATTTAAAATATGTATTTTCACAGTATACCACAGTTAAAAAATTTAAACATCAAGAAAACTTGATTTAAATTAATTTAACAAAATTTCAGAATATATAGAATTGAACAAATGTGTGTATATATATATATATATATATATATATATATATATATATATATATATATATATATATATATTTCACAAAAGCTATTCAAATATTTTTTCAAACAAATTATTAGTAGAGCTCAACTCAAATTAATTATATACATATTGAAAATATTTACTGTATCTTACTTTGTGTTAAAATAAACCCAATTTGTTTTCTTTAATTCACATACAAATTTACAATTAGAATAGAGATTATTAAAAAAAATCCTTTTGTTCACAATACTTAGAGGACTTTTATATTTTTGTATACATTTGTATATATTATTCCACTTGGTACTTAAACAAGTCAATAATATTGTTCATTCAAATCAAGAATACATATTTTCATTAGCAGCTAAATGATTAATATATTTTTATTTAATTTATGCCTATAAAGTAATATCACCAACTACTGCCTTATAATACTGTTGGTGACTTTAAAGCTATATAATATGCTTATTATTATTTTAATGGTTTCTTACTTCCTGTTATGTAGCAGTCTTTGACAGATTTTAAAATAAGTTTGGGTTAGCTTTTTTTGTTAAATTATTATTTTACTTAGTTCTAACATATTTTTATTAAATATGTGCCAAATTTTTTAATTCAAAAAACGTATGACTTTTATATATAGTAACAATATATTACCAGTTTTGGACAATATATTCTAGACAACTGGTAAGATCACAAAAAAGGTTATTTTCATCTAGGCAGATCATAGCTACCTACTGTCACGAGAACATTTGAAGCATTCGTTGTTGGTTGGTTGTTTCTGGTGGGCTTCATGAAGTATTTGTATCTTACATCTCTCTGTAAAGTTTTTGAAGATACAGCTTGGTAAGAAAGATGTTTTAGTTATTATTTACAAGTACTGCTCAACAACAAAAAATGTCACTAAAAATGTTTAGCATTGACACATCAAAAGTTAAGTTCTTCACTAAATCAAAAGATCAATTATGTCTCTTGGGACAGCCCTTATGCAACTGTGATCCTCCCTCTTTTTATAGAAATCACTTCCATGTATGCCTGCTCATACAAGTATATAGGCAAAAATGATTTGTTATTTAATTAGCAGTTTTTTTTAGCACTGACAATTACTAGTGACCCCTTCACTTTAGACTGTGTTCCTTCCCTATTTATGATTCCTGGAGATATCTCTGAATCAAAGAGATCAGCAAACATTATTAGATCATAATATATGATTCTTCAGCTCCCTCTGATGATATTAAAACAAACAGCAGCATGTACATTAACATTGCACAATGCACCACAAAACAAAAATTAAATATGACCAAAAAAAGAAAGCAAATAGTAAAATAAATAGTGATATACTGCATGTCTAGCAAATAAAACAAGACACAGTCATTAAACCAAAATTGGCAAACCTCCCAGATACATTTCTAAGATACATCAGTATTAAATATTGACATAAAGGTGTGTCCCTCCTCCAATAATGCATAAGTGGTCTGGTCAAACAAAAAATACCTTAATATGTATTTATGAAGTACAGGTTTCTATAATGGCTAATATTTTGAGGATAACCATGCTTAAGCCATGGACTGATTAGTGAATGGCTTTGTTATTTTGATTGAAATCCTTATATGTCAACATCTTATTATACTAACCTTAAAGTCATCTAAAAGTTGATAGGAAGTAGTAATGTTCAGCATAATAAGGAAACAGATAATGTATGCCATTTTTTATTTAAGCGCTCTCCTGTTTTTATCCAATATATATATAAAATTGTGATTGCTCTTGATTGAATATATACGCCTAAAGTTTACATTGATATTAATCTTAACTTAAACCTTAGTATATAATTAGGTTACTGTATCACCTGATGTCAAACTATTTTAATTAAACTAGATACAGTTTTTATGATAGTTTTAGTGTAAACTTTAGTATTGTACAGTTTCCTGATTTTTCTTTCTCTGTAGAAAGAAATACAATTTTGTATTAGGTCCTCTGATAGCTCACTGTTTTAAACAACTATCTTTCAGATAGTTATTTGTGCTTTCACAAAAATGTGAAAGTTGCTTACAAAAATATTGCTTTGTATAATCAACTTAATATTGGTTGGTACAAGAAACGTGAGTTTTCTGCTTTCTAACAATATAAATAAGTGTTTCAACTTCAGTTGTCAGGGCACACCAACAGGCCAGATTTTCATTATATCTGAACTAGAGCACAGGGGAAATAATCAGCTGGTCAGTAACCATGGTTACTCACCCATCAGCTGATTCTTTCACCTGTGAACACTTGGGGGCCGATTTATCAATGTATGGCGGACATAATACACTGTAGCTTATCATGTCCGCCAGACATCGCTGAATTCCGACAGAAAACGCTGTCGCCATTTAACATTACACAAGCAGTTCTGGTAAACTGCTTGTGCAATGTGCCCCCTGCAGATTTACGGCCAATCAGCCGCTAGCAGGGGGTGTCAATGAACCCGATCGTATAAGATCGGGCGGATTGATGTCTGCAGCCTCAGAGGCAGCTGACGAGTTAAGGAGCAGCGGTCTTAAGACCGCTGCTTTTTAACTGCTGTTTCCGGCGAGCCTTAGGCTCACGCGGAAACAGCTGCATTGGGGCCGATTGACACCTTGTTAAATCGGTCCCATGGTGTTGTGCTTAGGACGAATGTTGAAAAACCCTGGTATACATCATATATTATCTTTAGCATGTTGTCTCACTACAACAATAGCCATTTTAATACTTAAAACATCGTATTTTCTAAATATAAGGCAGATTTTTTATTTATTTTCATTTTTCTTTGAAGATGCATCAGGAATTGTACCTGCAATATAATCTATTTAAATATAATATGTTGTATTCATTTATTTTAAGTATGGATGAAATAGCAGACGCATTTGCTTTAAATATAAGCAAGAGGGATGCACACAGCTAGGTTTAAAATAATTATATTTCTCCAACATAGGTGTGTCCGGTCCACGGCGTCATCCTTACTTGTGGGATATTCTCTTCCCCAACAGGAAATGGCAAAGAGCCCAGCAAAGCTGGTCACATGATCCCTCCTAGGCTCCGCCTACCCCAGTCATTCTCTTTGCCGTTGTACAGGCAACATCTCCACGGAGATGGCTTAGAGTTTTTTAGTGTTTAACTGTAGTTTTTCATTATTCAATCAAGAGTTTGTTATTTTCAAATAGTGCTGGTACGTACTATTTACTCAGAAACAGAAAAGAGATGAAGAATTCTGTTTGTATGAGGAAAATGATTTTAGCAACCGTAACTAAAATCCATGGCTGTTCCACACAGGACTGTTGAGAGCAATTAACTTCAGTTGGGGGAACAGTGTGCAGTCTCTTACTGCTTGAGGTATGACACATTCTAACAAGACGATGTAATGCTGGAAGCTGTCATTTTCCCTATGGGATCCGGTAAGCCATGTTTATTACGATTGTAAATAAGGGCTTCACAAGGGCTTATTTAGACTGTAGACTTTTTTTGGGCTAAATCGATTGATATTAACACTTATTTAGCCTTGAGGAATCATTTATTCTGGGTATTTTGATATAATAATATCGGCAGGCACTGTTTTAGACACCTTATTCTTTAGGGGTTTTCCCAAAGCATAGGCAGAGTCTCATTTTCGCGCCGGTGTTGCGCACTTGTTTTTGAGAGGCATGGCATGCAGTCGCATGTGAGAGGAGCTCTGATACTTATAAAAGACTTCTGAAGGCGTCATTTGGTATCGTATTCCCCTTTGGGTTTGGTTGGGTCTCAGCAAAGCAGATACCAGGGACTGTAAAGGGGTTAAAGCTTAAAACGGCTCCGGTTCCGTTATTTTAAGGGTTAAAGCTTCCAAAATTGGTGTGCAATATTTTCAAGGCTTTAAGACACTGTGGTGAAAGTTTGGTGAATTTTGAACAATTCCTTCATGTTTTTTCGCAATTGCAGTAATAAAGTGTGTTCAGTTTAAAATTTAAAGTGACAGTAACGGTTTTATTTTAAAACGTTTTTTGTACTTTCTTATCAAGTTTATGCCTTTTTAACATGTCTGAACTACCAGATAGACTGTGTTCTGAATGTGGGGAAGCCAGAATTCCTATTCATTTAAATAAATGTGATTTATGTGATAATGACAATGATGCCCAAGATGATTCCTCAAGTGAGGGGAGTAAGCATGGTACTGCATCATTCCCTCCTTCGTCTACACGAGTCTTGCCCACTCAGGAGGCCCCTAGTACATCTAGCGCGCCAATACTCCTTACTATGCAACAATTAACGGCTGTAATGGATAATTCTGTCAAAAACATTTTAGCCAAAATGAACCCTTGTCAGCGTAAGCGTGGATGCTCTGTTTTAGTTACTGAAGAGCATGACGACGCTGATATTAATATCTCTGAAGGGCCCCTAACCCAATCTGAGGGGGCCAGGGAGGTTTTGTCTGAGGGAGAAATTACTGATTTAGGGAACATTTCTCAGCAGGCTGAATCTGATGTGATTACATTTAAATTTAAATTGGAGCATCTCCGCATTTTGCTTAAGGAGGTATTATCCACTCTGGATGATTGTGAAAATTTGGTCATCCCAGAGAAACTATGTAAAATGGACAAGTTCCTAGAGGTGCCGGGGCTCCCAGAAGCTTTTCCTATACCCAAGCGGGTGGCGGACATTGTTAATAAAGAATGGGAAAGGCCCGGTATTCCTTTCGTCCCTCCCCCCATATTTAAAAAATTGTTTCCTATGGTCGACCCCAGAAAGGACTTATGGCAGTCAGTCCCCAAGGTCGAGGGAGCGGTTTCTACTTTAAACAAACGCACCACTATTCCCATAGAGGATAATTGTGCTTTCAAAGATCCTATGGATAAAAAATTAGAAGGTTTGCTTAAAAAGATGTTTGTTCAGCAGGGTTACCTTCTACAACCCATTTCATGCATTGTCCCCGTCACTACAGCCGCATATTTCTGGTTTGATGAACTGATTAAGGTGCTCGATAGTGACTCTCCTCCTTATGAGGAGATTATGGACAGAATCAATGCTCTCAAATTGGCTAATTCTTTCACTCTAGACGCCTCTTTGCAATTGGCTAAGTTAGCGGCTAAGAATTCTGGGTTTGCTATTGTGGCGCGCAGAGCGCTTTGGTTGAAATCTTGGTCGGCTGATGCGTCTTCCAAGAACAAGCTACTAAACATTCCTTTCAAGGGGAAAACGCTGTTTGGTCCTGACTTGAAAGAGATTATCTCTGATATCACTGGGGGTAAGGGCCACGCCCTTCCTCAGGATCGGCCTTTCAAGGCAAAAAATAGACCTAATTTTCGTCCCTTTCGTAAAAACGGACCAGCCCAAGGTGCTACGTCCTCTAAGCAAGAGGGTAATACTTCTCAGGCCAAGCCAGCTTGGAGACCAATGCAAGGCTGGAACAAGGGAAAGCAGGCCAAGAAACCTGCCACTGCTACCAAGACAGCATGAAATATTGGCCCCCGATCCGGGACCGGATCTGGTGGGGGGCAGACTCTCCCTCTTCGCTCAGGCTTGGGCAAGAGATGTTCTGGATCCTTGGGCGCTAGAAATAGTCTCCCAGGGTTATCTTCTGGAATTCAAAGGACTTCCCCCAAGGGGGAGGTTCCACAGGTCTCAGTTGTCTTCAGACCACATAAAAAGACAGGCGTTCTTACATTGTGTAGAAGACCTGTTAAAAATGGGAGTGATTCATCCTGTTCCATTAAGAGAACAAGGGATGGGGTTCTACTCCAATCTGTTCATAGTTCCCAAAAAAGAGGGAACGTTCAGACCAATCCTAGATCTCAAGATCTTAAACAAATTTCTCAAGGTCCCATCGTTCAAGATGGAAACCATTCGAACTATCCTTCCTTCCATCCAGGAAGGTCAATTCATGACCACGGTGGATTTAAAGGACGCGTATCTACATATTCCTATCCACAAGGAACATCATCGGTTCCTAAGGTTTGCATTCCTGGACAAACATTACCAGTTCGTGGCGCTTCCTTTCGGATTAGCCACTGCTCCAAGGATTTTCACAAAGGTACTAGGGTCCCTTCTAGCGGTGCTAAGACCAAGGGGCATTGCAGTAGTACCCTACCTGGACGACATTCTGATTCAAGCGTCGTCCTTCCCTCGAGCAAAGGCTCACACGGACATCGTCCTGGCCTTTCTCAGATCTCACGGCTGGAAAGTGAACGTGGAAAAGAGTTCTCTATCCCCGTCAACAAGGGTTCCCTTCTTGGGAACAATTATAGATTCCTCAGAAATGAGGATTTTTCTAACAGAGGCCAGAATAACAAAGCTTCTGGACTCTTGTCGGATACTTCATTCCGTTCCTCTTCCTTCCGTAGCTCAGTGCATGGAAGTGATCGGATTGATGGTAGCGGCAATGGACATAGTTCCTTTTGCGCGCATTCATCTAAGACCATTACAACTGTGCATGCTCAGTCAGTGGAATGGGGACTATACAGACTTGTCTCCAAAGATACAAGTAAATCAGAGGACCAGAGACTCACTCCGTTGGTGGCTGTCCCTGGACAACCTGTCACAAGGGATGACATTCCGCAGACCAGAGTGGGTCATTGTCACGACCGACGCCAGTCTGACGGGCTGGGGCGCGGTCTGGGGATCCCTGAAAGCTCAGGGTCTTTGGTCTCGGGAAGAATCTCTTCTACCGATAAATATTCTGGAACTGAGAGCGATATTCAATGCTCTCAAGGCTTGGCCTCAGCTAGCGAGGACCAAGTTCATACGGTTTCAATCAGACAACATGACGACTGTTGCGTACATCAACCATCAGGGGGGAACAAGGAGTTCCCTAGCGATGGAGGAAGTGACCAAGATTGTTCTATGGGCGGAGTCTCACTCCTGCCACCTGTCTGCTATCCACATCCCGGGAGTGGAAAATTGGGAAGCGGATTTTCTGAGTCGTCAGACATTGCATCCGGGGGAGTGGGAACTCCATCCGGAAATCTTTGCCCTAGTCACTCAGCTGTGGGGCATTCCAGACATGGATCTAATGGCCTCTCGTCAGAACTTCAAAGTTCCCTGTTACGGGTCCAGATCCAGGGATCCCAAGGCGGCTCTAGTGGATGCACTAGTAGCACCTTGGACCTTCAAACTAGCTTATGTGTTTCCGCCGTTTCCTCTCATTCCCAGGCTGGTAGCCAGGATCAATCAGGAGAGGGCGTCGGTGATCTTGATAGCTCCTGCGTGGCCACGCAGGACTTGGTATGCAGATCTGGTGAATATGTCATCGGCTCCACCTTGGAAGCTACCTTTGAGACGAGACCTTCTTGTTCAGGGTCCGTTCGAACATCCGAATCTGGTTTCACTCCAGCTGACTGCCTGGAGATTGAACGCTTGATTTTATCGAAGCGAGGTTTCTCAGATTCTGTTATCGATACTCTTGTTCAGGCCAGAAAGCCTGTAACTAGAAAGATTTACCACAAAATTTGGAAGAAATATATCTGTTGGTGTGAATCTAAAGGATTCCCTTGGGACAAGGTTAAGATTCCTAGGATTCTATCCTTCCTTCAAGAAGGATTGGAAAAAGGATTATCGGCAAGTTCCCTGAAGGGACAGATTTCTGCCTTGTCAGTGTTACTTCACAAAAAGCTGGCAGCTGTGCCAGATGTTCAAGCCTTTGTTCAGGCTTTGGTTAGAATTAAGCCTGTTTACAAACCTTTGACTCCCCCTTGGAGTCTCAATTTAGTTCTTTCAGTTCTTCAGGGGGTTCCGTTTGAACCCTTACATTCCGTTGATATTAAGTTGTTATCTTGGAAAGTTTTGTTTTTAGTTGCAATTTCTTCTGCTAGAAGAGTTTCAGAATTATCTGCTCTGCAGTGTTCCCCTCCTTATCTGGTGTTCCATGCAGATAAGGTGGTTTTACGTACTAAACCTGGTTTTCTTCCGAAAGTTGTTTCTAACAAAAACATTAACCAGGAGATTATCGTGCCTTCTCTGTGTCCGAAACCAGTTTCAAAGAAGGAACGTTTGTTGCACAATTTGGATGTTGTTCGCGCTCTAAAATTCTATTTAGATGCTACAAAGGATTTAGACAAACATCTTCCTTGTTTGTTGTTTATTCAGGTAAAAGGAGAGGTCAAATAGCAACTTCTACCTCTCTCTCTTTTTGGATTAAAAGCATCATCAGATTGGCTTACGAGACTGCCGGACGGCAGCCTCCCGAAAGAATCACAGCTCATTCCACTAGGGCTGTGGCTTCCACATGGGCCTTCAAGAACGAGGCTTCTGTTGATCAGATATGTAGGGCAGCGACTTGGTCTTCACTGCACACTTTTACCAAATTTTACAAGTTTGATACTTTTTGCTTCTTCTGAGGCTATTTTTGGGAGAAAGGTTTTGCAAGCCGTGGTGCCTTCCATTTAGGTGACCTGATTTGCTCCCTCCCTTCATCCGTGTCCTAAAGCTTTGGTATTGGTTCCCACAAGTAAGGATGACGCCGTGGACCGGACACACCTATGTTGGAGAAAACAGAATTTATGTTTACCTGATAAATTTCTTTCTCCAACGGTGTGTCCGGTCCACGGCCCGCCCTGGTTTTTTTAATCAGGTCTGATAATTTATTTTCTTTAACTACAGTCACCACGGTACCATATGGTTTCTCCTATGCTAATATTCCTCCTTAACGTCGGTCGAATGACTGGGGTAGGCGGAGCCTAGGAGGGATCATGTGACCAGCTTTGCTGGGCTCTTTGCCATTTCCTGTTGGGGAAGAGAATATCCCACAAGTAAGGATGACGCCGTGGACCGGACACACCGTTGGAGAAAGAAATTTATCAGGTAAACATAAATTCTGTTTTTACCATTTGCAGTGTTCTATGCCAAAGACTTTTTGCCTTAAATGTAATATTATACAGTTATTCTGTACATACATTTTGAATCATCACATTGAGTACAAAAGAAAAAAAAAACACACATTTTCCTGACAGTGGTTGGTAGACATAAGAGTCCGGTCTACTTACCAAGGTTTTATTTCCATTAGTGGCAGGTTTAATGTTAAGCAAAAATAGTTAGCTAAGAATAGAATTTTTACTTAAAGGAATACTTAACCCACAATTTTTCTTTCATGGTTTCATGCAATTTTAAGCAACTTTCTAATTTACTCCTGTTATCAAATTTTCTTTGTTTCTCTTGCTATCTTTATTTGAAAAGCAAGAATTTAAGCTTAGGAGCCGTCCCATTTTTGGTTCAGGACCTGGGTTGCGCTTGCTGAGTGGTGGCTAAATTTAGCCACCAATCAGCAAGCGCTATCCAGGGTGCTGAATCAAAAATGGGTCGGCTCCTTATATTAGATTCCTGCTTTTTCGAATAAAGATAGCAAGAGAATGAAGAAAAATTGATAATAGGAGTAAATTAGAAAGTTGCTTAAAATTGCATGCTCTATCGGAATCATTAAAGAAAAAAAATCTGTGTTTAGTATCCCTTTAAAGCAGGTTCACAGTTTGCTCCCTCTTGCTGCAAATATAGACGATTTGTGCAGACAATCAGAGGCTGTTGGACATTAGAGAGTGGAGTGTGCCTGCAAAACCTCTAATCAGAGGGGGGTGCTACATTTTTAAATCAGGCTCTAAAATACTTAACGGTTTTGAAAAAAAAATCAGTGCATTAGTATTAGATTCACTTTTGTGAGATTGCCCATAGCATTAAAGGGACATTAAACACTAAATGAATGCTAGATAGAATGATGCATTCAAAGAAAAGATTAGTCCATGACTAACATGTAGATGTATTTTTTAAAGTTTCATTAGTTGTTTAAAAAGTGACAAAATAAGTGTAAAGTTTTAGTGTCTATAAAACACTGGGAGCTGCCATGTTGTAACTTGTGTTACCTTCTCTGTTGTGGCCAATTAGGGACAATTATACATAGGTCACTAGAGTGTGCAGCCAATGGTTGTGCTGGATTTAACAGTGTTCTGCACTTCCATTTATAACAGGAACAGAAAAGCTCACAATTTCAGAATGGAATTACAGGCAAAGAGGACAAAATAAATAATGAAAGTATATTGCAGAGTTGTTTTATTATATACAATTTATCAATTTATATTACCATCTCAAAGTGTTTAATGTCCCTTTAAGGTGTCAATTCACCAATCTCTAATATATATGAATAAAGTCTATAAGTCTTATTAATACATTTTATTGAAAGAGCAAAAATAATTTATAGCTGTATATACTAATATTGTATATATGTTATGCAATCAGCTTGCAGATCCTAATTAATATAGCAAATAATTATCTTTTCCACAGACTCAATATTCAATTGATTTATGAACAGGACATCTTTAACATTTAGACAATACGACCCAACTTTCTTACTTCAACGAATTATATATTTTTTAAGAAAAACAGGTTAGCAATGCATCATTAAAATTATATATATAAATAACATTTGTATGTATGTGTAGTAGTTGATATTAAAGGGACAGTCTACACCTTAGTCATCTTAAAGTCTTACCTGCACCTTTTCTATATCATGCAGCAGGAACATTAAAAAAAGTTATTTTAAAATGAATAGTGTTTCTGGCCAGTTTGAAATGGCTGCTAAGCTCTACCCAATGATGACATAATGATCTGGGTTGCACATGGCATCCAATCACAAAAGGCTCTCTCAGACTGATATTTAGCAGAGTGCATAGATGCAGCCCAGATCGTGATGTCATTTGCCCATTATTGATTAATTAAGAATGTTATCTCTGCACACTAATCAAATCAATCAGAATTACGTATTTGTTTTTGTTTTTTTGTACATTATGTACTGCTACAAAAATAAACTAAAAAAACTCCAGTCTCAAAATATAAAAAAACCTAACATGAAATCATAATATACATATGTAAAATGCAGAAGTTAAATAGAAATAATAAATATTATAAATGCATTTTATCTTTAGAATTTACCATGTTTCTCTTTTGTAGTTGTTAACAATAAATATCAGTTTTAGGAGAGTTTTAAAAGGACATTAAATGCTTGAGAATAGTGTATTCAAAGCAAAGATTTGCCTGAGCATAATGTGCAGGTGCATTTTTAAAAAAAAATTATATTAATTTTTTTGATACTGAAAAAAACAGTATGAAGTTTTAGTGTCTATAAAACAAAGGGTGCCACCATATTGTAACCTAGGTTTCCTTCTCTGCTGAGGCCAAATAGGGACAGTTATAAATGGGCCCCTAGAGTGTACAACTAATGACTGTGTGGAATATAGCAGTGTTAAGCATGGAGTTTGCACTTTCATTTTTAACAGGAATTGGAAAGCCCACATTTTGCAGAATGAAATTACAAGAAAAGGGGACAAAATCAATAATGAAAGTATATTGCAAAGTTTTTATTATTATTTTTTATAACATATAATTAAACATTTTATATTACAATTTCAAAGTGTTTAATGTTCCTATGATCAGAATTCTGATTGCATGGGAATAGGATTTTGTGCTATTACAATTCAATGCAATTAATGATCTGTTACAAAAGTTCCCATGGTCTAGCCATATTTTGTAAGCAGTGTTAATTAAACAGCTTCTGATGCTTAAAAATTACCCTTTTGCCATTTCAGGTTGATATATTTTATTTTGAAATATCATATATTTTTTTCTCACTAAGGTATTTTTTTTAAATATAATTCTAAGCTAATAAACATTTTTTTAAATTATATATACACACACATATATATATATATATACAGTATATATATATATATATATATATATCAAAATAAATGAGATTTTGCTACTGCTTTATTTATTTTATAGTTTATAAAAGCCTGCTCTGTAATTTCAGATATATGATGCTAAAATCTGTACTCAACAACTATGAAAGACTACCAAATGAAATATGATTCACGTGTATCAGGAGATCTGTTATTTAGAGAGAGGTTTAATTGCATACAGGGTTCTCTTACTAATTTTTAATTTATCATATGTCAGTGAAATGAGTGTGAAAGATCGTAAGGTTTTTATTGGCCAAATATGGATATAAGTATTTAGCGATGTACCTGATTATTGAAGAAGAAGAAAAAACCAAATTGACATAAATGTGTTATTGCTTGAAGTTACGTTTTTATAAGCATGTTATGTGTTTTTGAGTCTTATAAATTTATTTTAAAATATTTTATTGGAAGCACTATCATTTATATAGCAAGAATTATTAAAAAAGATTTTCTTTGGGAATTTTTAATTAAACTTTAAAAACAAATCATACTCTGATCTACAATTTTCCAACTGTGACATACACATTGTATTTTTTGCCTTTTATTTATAAAGTACAATTTTTAATAAAACAACATTTTTATTCATTAATTTTAAAGATTGGAAATTCAGTATAGCAGACAGTAATAATATACATTTTTTTACTCAAAACAATGGAATATAATGTCTTGTAAACTGTATATTATACTGTTGAATGTATGCTATAAGGAAGATGTAATTAAGAATTAAGAATCTGTCAAGGAAACAATAGAATCAGAAAGCAAAGGCAAATATAGCAAACAAATTATCTTCTAGTGTAGATGGTTGGTATGTATTTCAAGGTTTTTAAAATAATATACTTATATTAAAATATTTAAAATGTAAATTAATGGGAATTCAAACTCCTGAAATGCATGTTAAGACAGCATATTTTTTTAAAAAATTAAGAAAATATATTCTATCAAAAAATGACTAATTACTCCAGCATATATTTATTGCCTTGTATCTTGCTTTTACGTTCAAACCACTGTTTAAGACAACAATCATGTTTTTGCAAAATTGAATTCACTAATAGTTTGCTACTTCTGAATTAATTATAATTATAAATGACCTTTAGAAAATGCCATATATTGGTTGAATATCTGGTAGAACACTCTGTAGCTAGTGATAATTAACCTATTAAAATTAAGGGCGCCATGTATTAAGCAGTCAACTAGATGTCTGTGTGTTTTTTCGTATCAATATCTGAGCGAAAAAAGCATCGTTGTACATCAAACTCGCAATAATACAAAGTTACTAAAAAATGTAATTTATCTGCTCAATACTTTTTTCACGTCAGCCTCATGGATTTTGCACAGAACAAAACAATAGGAGGTATTAAACAGACGCCTATTACTAGCTGTATAAAAGGTCCAACCTATCAATTTACTTACATTATTCATTGAGTCATGAATAAGAAAATTAAAACATTTTCTAATATTATTTTCTAAAATTATGTTAAATATAGATTGAAGTGACAAAAATATTGCATCACAATGATAAAATTAAAAAAGTGCATCGTTATTGTAATGCTGCTAAGTACATGGGGCCTACCTGGGACGTAACCTCCTTGGGCCCAAAAAATGTAATTATTTAAGAGATGTACCCAACTTTAACAGATTGTCTGTAATAAATTACTATATATAAGGAATATAAAATACAAAGAAATGTACCCTTGATTAACCTAAAACTATAAACTATTTATAAAAATTATGGCGTGAATTTGTGACTAATAATTTACCTCTCATGTCGCTGTTCAGTCGTTCCTTATTCCGGTTATGATGTCAGGGCCTAGCTGCTGGACCAGCTTTTGTTTGTAATCGTTTAAGTCCACAACACATGCTGGTCCACAACTGGTAGCACGGCAGAATTTTTTTCTTTGGCCGATTTGGCTTTGGCAAAACATTTTATGTCGTCTTAACATTTTTTTATCTGGTCGACGTCCTTTTTGCCTGGCCCCTGGGCACTTACGGCATCACTTATTTTTTGCCAGGTCATCTTCTTTCGTGCAAAATTTGTCTGTCTTACATGACAACCAAAGAGATAGTCATAAGACTCTATAACCATATCAACCAGAACCACATTCTACTGGTGAGAAAACTGAGGGTTCTTGGATATTGAAGGTTGTGATTCAGCTCCAGGTGACACCTTGATCGATAAGTATAGATTTAAATAAATCATGCTGCTACCAAACTTTATAAATAGTAGATATAGGTATCTGCCCAAAAGTTTTTATATAAGCTGACTTCTCTTCCTGCGATTATTATGACGTTTGTGACACCTTGCAGGTCACGTGGGAATAATTGGCTTTAGACTTCTCCAGACATAATAGTACATTTGATTAATCGCGGTGAGCGAGGCATCAGTTATCAATCGTCAGGAACATTTTCAGAGGTGTTGTTTAGTACATATGGGGAGCGGACATCATTTTGCATGTTGACTGGTGAGGAAATTGACACTTTAGTACATGGAGCCCTTGATGTTTGAATACATTAATATACAACTTATAAAACTGGCAGGAATATTATTTTAAAATACCTATCCATTTTTAAGTCCTGCGATTGAGCCATAAGAGACATTATTACAATTCTATGTATATGCATTGTCCATTAGAACAAAAATTTTAAGCATGTAAGTGTGGAAAGACCATAGTGTGAAGATGTAAATATTTTATTAAAAGTTACCATGATGAATAAAATAGTATATTATTATAGTAATTCCAGAGAAAAAGGTCTTAGTACTGTGGTTAAAGTAAATTCCATTTAAATCGTCACACAAATATTCTCATCAGTGACACTGTATTGAGTGTCAATTTAAGTAAGATCTCAAACTCGGTTTTAAGTGGATTGAAAAAATAAATCTAGATATTTAAAATGCTCTTAAAATGGAATTCCTTTTGGTATAAGGGCTATACTTTATATTTGAATAAAATACGTATATCCAATTCCATAAAGAGTGATCCATATATATTGTTTAATTATTTGCAATGTATTAAAAGACCTAACATGCGAGTAAACATTTTATTTTAGTTAACCCCTACAGGATGACTGATCTGTCCAAGTTCCAGTTGTAAACAAAAGAAAATTAAGCACATGATCGTCACTGCGATTATGTGCTTCAAAAATGGTGCTGATTGGCTCCTGGGGAACTGCCTGTGTTGCTAGGCACGTCCACCAGTCGGATCAACTGCTGCTTGGTTTTATAATACAGCAGGATGCCGCAAAAGTTAGGACGTTTAAGCCTATTGCTTTTAGGACAGCATGGAACGCCCTAACAGCGTCAAGCAGTTAAACAAAATGGTGTTTTGCAAAAAGTTATCAAACAACAAATCGTACACTGTTTGATTTTTGATTTTCAGCTTAAAACTAGAACTAAAATAGTTTTTCCCATCTAATAAAAATGACATGAGCCTATATTAATCTCTGCTGCAGTAGAGAAATTGAATGTTCTGTGGACATCTTATTAATTAATAATTCCTGGAGAATTATTAATACTATCTAAAGCTGCCAGGGAGTCAACATTTCTATTTCAAAGTTAGTTAAGTTGCAATATTCTAGGTTCTGCAGAAAGTTTATTCATCTTGATGATCGAAGCTGACACTATGATAGCTTTGTAAAATGACCTTCCTCAATTTGTTTCAGTTTATCTTCCATTTTTCAAGGCTTTTGATCCATTTAAATGGCAAAATAAGCTTAACATAATAAAGAGAGATCTATAGGAGTTTAGTTACATAGGTTCTTACATGAAGAATCAGAACCATTTGATGCTTTTATCTCACATGAGATCTGATAACCAGTTTGGTCTGACTTAGGGCCCAATAATCTAAAGCTCCCATTCAGTCAAGATTATCTAAGAAGTATGGTCAGTGCTTTGAGGACCCTTAAAGGGATAGTCTAGTCAAAATTAAACATGATTCAGATAGAGCAGGCAATATTAGCAATTTTTCTTCGTTCTCTTGGTATCTTTATTTGAAAAAGCAAGAATGTAAGATTAGGAGCCAGACCATTTTTGGTTTACCACCAATCAGCAAGCGCTACCAGGGTTCTGAACCAAAAATGGGCCAGCTCCTAAGTTTACATTCCAGCCTTTTGAAATAAAGATACCACGAGAACAAAGAAAAATTACTGAGTAAATTAGAAAGTTGCTTCAAATTGCATGCTCTATTGGAATATTGAAAGTTTAATTTTGACTAAACTATCCCTTTTAAGAATTTTAGAAACTTAAGAGCTGTTTATATAGCAGGGTTCTGGTTGTGAAGAGAGACACATACATTATAATACAAGATTTAAAAAACCCAAAGGTTTTGTATGATTTCTCTCCATGCCAGCGAGTTTTGATCAGGCCTTTAATAAGTATTGCATGATATCAAATTATTAGATTAATGTATTAGTATGTTGTGGATAAGCATCTTGTTACATTACTGCTTTAATTCATATCTATATGTCACCTTGAAAGCCTCCAACTGGCTGTTACGGGTGAAAAGGACCGGGTTTCAAAATGGCTGTCTCAAATGTTTTCCAAACTGTAAATGATTAATTTTTCATGTAAACCCATTTTCCCCTAATATTACAAAATATTTATATTATTTACCTAATGAGGAAATTAATTTGTTCATGAGCAGTTAAGCCTTTACTGAAGAAGGAAGATAAATTGGCTACTATTTAAAGGGAATCTATGGCCAAAAAAATCTGTCATCCATATGAAAAACCAGCATCTAAACATTTTTATTTTTTATAAAAGCTTTTTAAACTTATATAATACAAGTGTATCAGATCTAAAACTTTCCGCTAAAAGGTCCCTCAAACAAGAGTTCTCTATGCAGGTTTCTGGATGTGCAGGACATATAACTACTTATGCTTGTTAAGCACTAGTAGGAAGTACTTATAACCCAATTAGAAGGAAGTATTCAACTAATACGCTAGCTCATATTTAAATTTAAACAATTTATACAGCTTTTAGTACAGTGTCCCTTTAAGCCTTTTCTGACTTCCAATCACGGAAATATATTTTATTTAATATTCAAAATATGCAATATTAGTTCAATCAGAATATTTAACATATTTACTTGTTTGAACATTTTTCTTTAATTCTTTCACAGCCTTATTTTATTGAGGGTAGGCTTAAGTTCATTGCTTCTACACTTCGTAATTCCAAAAATTATTAACATTTACATGTAATTCAGCCTCCGATCAGCATACAGACAAATAAAAAAAAAAGTATTTTGCTTTCCTTTAAATATGTAATAGAAATTCTGGATTCTCCATGATTTTTTTAAATCATTAATAAATTGCACAAATGGGGATTTTACACGTGTATTATTTTCAGTGTTTAGAAACAAAACTTTCCAAAGAGAATGCAGGAGAGAAATTAATATGTGGTTCTCTCTTTATCCTATATGGATAATCAAGATTATTTATTTTATTACATAGTTTGATGCAAATGTTGGTTATGTTAATGCATCAATGGGGAAACTGGCTCTATATATATATATATATATATATATCTATATATATATGTATGTACAGCTAAAGGGATATATGTGTGAACTATTGTCTAGATAACACGTGACATACACCCTTAGATGTCAAAGAAGGCTACAAAGCTTGTTAGATTATATACAAATATACTGTATAGCAAACTAAGTACTGTATAAATAAATTAAGAGGTTACTAAGATGACACAATATTCAATTAAAATGCTACTTTTTTGTCAAGAAATTGGAGATAGTCTATTAAACACAGCTCAAAAGATTTAGCCCATGAAATATGATTTAGAACTCCAGATACCTGTTTTGGTGAGAATTTAGACAATATGTTTTAGGCATTTCAAGTTATCACATTATTCATTGACATCATAGCCCACAGCCACTAGTGCTATGTAAAGTACTATGTATTTCAGATACATTTACAACACTTCATTAGCTCAGCCATAATGTTAAAAAAAAAAATTGCTGCTGGATATCATTAGAGCTTTATTTTTGTTTGTTCATTTGTCTTGCAGGATTTTCAGTAACGTCAACAGAACATATGTATTTTGTCCAATATGGACAAAACAAAACGTTTATATTTTTTTCTTTTAATTTAACTGAAAAAGGTTATTTTTTTATTATTTTTTATCTATGTGTCCTAAAGGTATGGGCATTACTAAATGTATATGCTTGTAAATAAGCAATTATCTGTTTTAGAAAGTAATGTATTAAAAGCGTACATGTTTTTGACGAAATCATGTCATGGTTTTTAATGCATAAACTCTGGGAAACTGTATAGTCTTCATGCAACTACTAAATGGACTAAGTTGCTTTTATAAAAAAAAAATAAAAAAAAAAAAGATTGCTCACATATTAGATCTGATGGTTGCTCACACAAAAGAAATGGAACTAAAATTGTGCTTCAATGAGAAATGTATGTATAATCCAACTGAAGGGTCTCCAATGCGTTTGCTTAATTCTCATGAATTGCACATTGAAGGTAATGATTTCTTTTATTTTCTTTTTTTTTCTACAAAGCTAGTGTCTTTACCCGATGTAGAATATTGTAGATAAATAGTCATTCCTCATTCTAGCCTAAAGGTTAAAAAAAAATGTGTGTCATTTTCATTTTTCTGTGGATGTGTGACTTTATCTGCTGCCTCAAAGTTAAACAATCAAAGAATCTGTAAATAGATATTAACTGTGAAATGGATCAAAGGTGTAATAAAAAAAGTTAAAAAAAAATGTGTATTTTTATCATCAGTAAATTCTTTTTTTTTTTTTTTTTTTTTTATAAGAATTCCATGTAATTAATACATTGATAAAAAGTCACAGTGACTTTGTGTACCTATGACATATATATATATATATATATATATATATATATATATATATATATTTATATATATTTCTTTCATGTAATTGGCAAGAGTCCATGAGCTAGTGACGTATGGGATATACAATCCTACCAGGAGGGGCAAAGTTTCCCAAACCTCAAAATGCCTATACATACACTCCTCACCACACCCACAATTCAGTTTTTACAAACTTTGCCTCTTATGGAGGTGGTGAAGTAAGATTGTGCTTAGATTCTACGTTGATATGCGCTTCTCAGCATTTTGAAGCCTGATTCCTCTCAGAGTACAGTGAATGTCACTGCCATGAGTCAGGTTTAGGTATATTTCCTTTTGCAGACTGTCTGTTTCATATTTGGGAAAAGCATTTTTTAGGGAAAAAAAATTTCTTACCTGGGGTATAGGTTTTTTCAAATTGACTGTTTTTCATTAAATTTAGTGGGCAAAATTAGGCTTGCGAGGGTGCAAAATGCCAAAGTAAATTGCGTTATTCTTGGCGCAAGATTTTTTGGCGCAAAGTTACGTTCGATGATGCAAAATTCGTCATTTCCGGCATCTTAGTTAACGTCGAGTTCCTTTCACAAGGTTGCGTCTTCAATGACGCAAGTGTGTCATTTCCGGATGTTTTTAGCGCCAAAAAAAATTCTGTTTGCGTTATGCGTCATACTTGGCACCAAATATTTTCATTATTTAAAACCCCATTCCTATATGCCTCTTGCCTTTTTTCTCTATCAGAGGACTATGCTGTTTGCATTTTTTTCCCATTCCTAAAACTGCCATATAAGGAAATTGATCATTTTGCTTTATATGTTGTTTTTTCTCTTACATTTGCAAGATGTCTCAATCTGATCCTGTCTCAGAAACCACTGTTGGAACCCTGATGCCTGAAAGTAGTTCTACCAAAGCTAAGTGCATTTGTTGTAAATTTGTGGAGATTATATCTCCAGCTGTGGTATGTAATAGTTGTCATGATAAGCTTTTACATGCAGAGAATGTGTCCATCAGTAATAGTACATTGCCTGTTGTTCCTTCAACATCTAATGTACAAGATATACCTGTGAATTTAAAAGATTTTATTGCTGATGCAATTCAGGAGGCTTTGTCTGCCATCCCGTCTTCTAATAAAATTAAAAGGTCTTTTAAAACTTCTCATAAAGTTGATGAAATTTCAAATGACCGACAACATACTGAATTATCCTCCTCTGATGAGGATCTATCTGATTCAGAAGATCCTTCCTCAGATATTGACACTGACAAATCTACTTATTTATTTAAAATGGAGTATATTCGCTCTTTGTTAAAAGAAGTGTTGATTACATTGGATATTGAGGAAACTAGTCCTCGATGTTAAAACTAGTAGATGTTTAAATTCTGTTTATAAACCTACTGTGGTTACTCCAGAGGTTTTTCCAGTTCCTGATGCTATTTCTGATATGATTTCTAAGGAATGGAATAGGCCTGGTAGTTCTTTTATTCCTTCATCAAGGTTTAAAAAATCATATCCTTTGTCAGCAGTTAGATTGGAGTTTTGGGAAAAGATCCCCAAAGTTGATGGG
Organism: Bombina bombina; assembly: GCF_027579735.1. Taxonomy (NCBI): domain Eukaryota; kingdom Metazoa; phylum Chordata; class Amphibia; order Anura; family Bombinatoridae; genus Bombina; species Bombina bombina. Next base: position 888,947,672 of record NC_069502.1, read on the forward strand.
GCTATTTCTACTCTTGCTAAATGTTCTACTATTCCTATGGAAGATAGTACTTCGTTTAAAGATCCTTTAGATAGGAAACTTGAATCCTATCTAAGGAAAGCCTATTTGTATTCTGGTCATCTGCTCAGGCCTGCAATTTCTTTGGCTGATGTTGCAGCTGCATCAACTTTTTGGTTGGAAAGTTTAGCGCAACAGGAAATGGATACTGATTTGTCTAGCATTGTTCGCTTGCTTCAACATGCTAATCATTTTATTTGTGATGCCATTTTTTATATCATCAAAATTGATGTTAAAACTATGTCTTTAGCTATTTTAGCTAGGAGAGCTTTGTGGCTTAAATCTTGGAATGCTGACATGGTATCTAAGTCTAGATTACTATCTCTTTCTTTCCAAGGTAAAAAGTTATTTGGTTCTCGGGGGGCGGAGCTTCGCCGTGCTGGAGCATGGACGCTGTGTGACTGAGCTCCGGAGCTGTTGGTCCCTATTAGGCATCTAAATTGGCATTTCATACTAAATATGGACTTACCTACTCCTACCAACAACCTAGCATCAACTGGCTATAACTAATATGCTGAAGATATTTTTGGCGGAGCCTGAGGCTGTCTACTATACGACTGCGGCCGCCATCTTACCGCCATCTTGCCGCCAGATGTAATGCCTTGACCTCTCAAACCCCAATCGACTCAGACCTTGATACGCGGGATCCCCGCGATATACCAACACCTCATCTACCCTGTCTAAAGTGTTCTGAGTCCCGCAATCGCAGACGCGCAACAGATGAAAAGCTGTGACAGGGAGCTGCATCAGAGATCCCAGCTGCATCGGGTGAGCGCGACGACACCGCAAACTGCGGTCACAGGCAAGCACAAAACTATAAATACTCTTTTTGAACCCGAATAAGACTAGCAGGGAGGCACAGGGGTAGACCGGACTGTTTCACATCTTACAGAACCGACTAGAACACAGCATTTCCCTCCGGGGATACCGAGGCCTAGTGATACACTCTCACTCATAGGCCCCGCGGCCTGCCTCCACTGCCATTCCAATCTACAGCTGCTTTGAGCCCTCTTATTGTACCTGCTTCTTGCCCCTCAAGGCCGTTACAATTACCGCTACCTAAGCCTCCCCTACCCATTATCATTCTCATAATTTAAGCCAGGCATTTTTGCTCCCCTTCCTGTTCATGCCATCTTCACTCCCATTATGGCAGGCAGGAAAGGTAATAAACCTGAAAAACAAGGCAAATTAACCCAGCTTGGCCCTTCAGTATCATCCTTTTTCCAGCCACAAGATACTACTGGCACGACCATTATGCAGGCCACAGATTCCACTCCTGTTAACTCCACTGCAAATAACACACAAGACCCCTTGCAGTCTATTCAGTCCCAGATTGCTAGTCTCCCATCTAAATCAGATATTGCTGACTTGAAGAATTTTATTAAAAACGAAATCAAAGACCTAAAGAAGGATCTTAATGACCTTGGTTCTAGGATGGAATTCTTGGAAGAGGGACATGATCACCTTAATAACATGGTTAGCCTGAATTCCCAACAAATATCTATTCAAGACTCTATGCTGCAAAATCTGAATGATAAAATTGAGGACCTCGAAAATCGAGGGCGGAGGAACAATTTGCGACTTAGGGGAATTCCTGAGGATGTTTCTCAAGAGCAACTTAGGGCCTATGTCACTGAGCTCTTTCATGTCCTACTTCCTCAAGCTCCTCCCATACAACATGATGACATCGAGAGAATCCATAGGGCCCTCAGGCCTCCTGCAAGACCCCCGGCACCTCCCAGGGACGTTATTATCAGATTTTTAAAGTTTACCACCAAGGAGGAGATCTGGCAAGCCGCAAGAACTAGGAGGACAATCCTTCCAGAGAACAAAGACCGAGTTGGTCAAGGGTAGAACCTAAACGACGCAAGACCGGCCCTACATCTTCAGCTGCAGAAACCTGAGGCCCTCTATTTACCATCCACACCCCCTGCGCACAAGCGTGGGTTTGGACTCTGGACATTTTCTCTGCTGGAACATTTCTTTCTGAAGGACTCTATGATAGGTTGTTCCAGGGGTATTGTATGAACGACTTCTTTGCTTGTTTGTATTTGTTCTTAATAACCATGCTACTCCAATATGTCCATTCTAGTTTAATTTCTACAGTTGCTAACAATGCCTTATTTTTAGTCATTTAATGTTTGATTGCCATTTAGGGTTACCCGACATCATTCCTCCCCCCGAATGGTGTACTCACAAACCTTAATACACACCATCTATTGTTGGAAGAATTTACATTCTTTTGTATGTTTGTTTGTTTTGCATATACTACTTGTTGAATTCATGTTCTTTATAGTTAAATTGCAAGTTTTTGAATGTTCTAATGTTTACTGTACCAACCTACCCAGCCGCCCCAACTACCTCAAACATTGGTCAATCACTTATCAGCATGCTTCTCCTCAAACTTACGCGCCCTATAGTTACCATAAAAATTCACATTCAACCCACAATGATGTGTCCCCCACTCAATATAACCACAAGGCCCTTTCACCCCAAATCCACATTATTAGCAGATACTACCACCTTCTGACTGAGTATTTAGCCTCCTATCAATCCCGCACCTTTAGAAATATAAATGCCCTCACAAATATTTCCTATGGCCACACACCTTAGATCTATTAAAATAATGTCCCATAATGTTAAGGGATTGAACACCCCTCAAAAAAGATCCCAAGCCTTGAGAGACTACCATAGACAAAAAAGTGATATCATCCTAATTCAGGAGACTCATTTCAAGAAAGGCAGAGAACCCTTACAGTCCCTTAGGAAATTTGGCCAAGTGTTCTTATCCTCAAATACTTCTAAACGTAATGGCGTGGGAATACTAATCCGCAAACAGATCCCCTTCCATATCACTAACATCTTCAAAGATAGAGAAGGTAGACTAATTGTTATCACTGGCAAACTTTTCAATAAAGTTATTACTATCGCCAATATATATGCTCCTAATTCATGCCACACCCAATTTTTCCTTCAATCTTGTAACACCATCTCTGAATTATCCAGGGGTAGTTTAATTTTGGGAGGGGATTTCAATTTAGCGTTTGACCCCAACTTGGACTGTTCTTCGAGATCATCCGCGATCCCCCAGAAGGTTCTAAAAGCGATCAAGTCTCACATCTCCAAGCTAAACGTCCATGATGCTTGGAGAATACATCATCCCATGGTCAAGGATTATACGTTTTATTCATATCCCCACCAATCCTACTCCCGCATTGATTATTTGATGATCGATGTTACTAGCTTAGCCCTGGTCCAATCCACCAATATTATGCCCATCACGTGGTCAGACCATGCCATGATCTCCTGTTCCCTCAATTGGCCCACCTCTCAAAGACAGGAACGCATGTGGAGGCTTGATGAGTCGCTCCTATCTGACCCTATAGTTAAAATACAAATAACTAAGACTCTGGAGTCCTATTTCATTTCTAACACCACCCCAGATGTTTCTCCCCTCAACGTGTGGGAAGCCCACAAATGTGTACTTAGAGGAGAGCTCATAGCGATCAAAGCCGAAAGAAAAAAACAAAACACCCTTGCACTTAAAAACCTCTTAGAAGAATTAGAAAAACTACAAGACTCCCATAAAAGATTCCCCAATAGCCCCTCCCTACTCGAACATATTAAACACAAACAAGGTCAGCTGACCATCCTTTTGGGTCTGGAGGCCAAACGTAGAGCTCTTTTTCTCAGAAGAAGGTTTTACGAAGGGGGGAATAAACAAGGTAAACTATTAGCTCGTCTACTACGCAACAGAGCCTCAAGGGGTTACATTATGTCCATAAAAGACAAAACAGGCAAGGCTTGGTCCACCTCTTCTGATATCGCGAACCAATTTCGTTCATATTACAAAGACCTTTATAGCTTAGATAACACTGGCACCCCCCCTTCCCCAGAAGAAATCACTGACTACTTGACCTCCCTACACCTCCCCTCCCTGACGACAGAACAAAAATCTGACCTGGAATCACCTTTCACGTTAAAAGAACTATAGAAAGCCATCCTCTCCTTCCCCCGGGCAAGGCCCCAGGCCCTGATGGCTTTGGCCATTCATATTATTCCAAATTTATAGATACCCTTGCCCCCCACCTGTTGGCCCATTTCACCGATATCGACAATAATAAATTCTTCTCTTCCCAATCCCTTCTAGCACATATCTCCGTAATTCCTAAACCTAATAAATCCCCCGATTCTATTCCCAACTACAGACCGATCTCCCTGCTAAATGCAGATGTAAAAATTTACGCCAAAATGATAGCAACTAGATTGAACCAACATCTCCCATCCTTAATTCATCAGGATCAGGTGGGATTCATTCCCTTCAGGGAGGCAAAAGATAATACGGTCCGCATTCTCCACCTCTTATGGCATTCTAAAAAACAAGGCCTTCCCGCGATCTGGTTATCCACCGACGCGGAGAAGGCCTTTGACCGAGTCCGATGGTCCTTCCTCAAATCCACCTTACAGACCATGGGGTTATCCACAGAATTTTTGCCCTATACCATAATCCTAGTGCTCGAATCTCCTTAAATGGTATCCTTTTCTCGCCATTCCCGATTTCGAATGGTACTAGGCAGGGATGCCCCTTATCCCCACTTTTGTTTGTATGCCTATTAGAGACATTTGCCACTAAGATCAGACTAAACCCAGATATCAAGGGCATAACAGTAGGTGGTGAGACCTATAAATTATCCCTTTTTGCAGACGATGTGCTGTTCTCCCTTACTTCTCCCGACACATCGATCCCTATCCTTCTAGAGGAACTTTCGCTTTTTAATAAACTAACCAATTTCCTCATTAATCAGGCCAAATCAGAATACATTGGAGTCTCACTACCACATACTCTTGCTCAACAAATTGAATTACTTTGCCCCTTCCGCAGGTGTAGAACCTCCTTACGATACCTAGGTATCCACCTCACCGAGGATTTAGAGACTATCTTTAATCTAAACTATGCCCCCCTGAAGCTATCCCTAGAGAGGGAGCTCTCGTCGTGGCACTCAAGACACCTATCATGGATTGGCAGAATTAATGCCATAAAAATGACAGCCTTCCCCAGACTTCTATACCTACTACAAACCCTCCCTGTCCCACTTCCTCCCCATTACCTTAAGAATTTACAACAACTATTTAGTTCATTTATATGGAGAGGCGGTCACTCAAGGATTAATAAGCGAATAATGCTAACCCCTCGTATACATGGCGGCCTCGGGGTCCCTAACTTAGAGCTTTATAGATCTGCTATTTTCATCCAGCGAATACTCGACTGGAGGGTCCATAAGACTCAGAAGAGGTGGATCTCGCTTGAGGAACACTTACATAAAGATTTACACTTACATTCCATTTGCTGGACTCCCCGATCCGCACCCACCGTTAAAAACTTAGATAATCCTATCACCAAGGAAACCCTAATTCAATGGGAGAAGGCAAACGTGACCAATCCATACCTTTCTTCCAGACCTTCCCCGCTTACCTCGTTAGTACACAACCCTGAGTTCTCTCTGACAGAGCTAAGAACCCATTCCTTGCATATTGACCCTTCCCCTGATGTGGCGATTCATCACCTCTCTGATAACGATCACCTGTACTCTCAGGCAAAACTACAAGAATTAAACTTTGACTGGGCCCATAACTGGTTTAATTACAGGAGACCACCATTATATCACTTCACACAAATTTTTAAACAATATGCTCAGACCTAAGACTAAGCTTGAGACTCTATTATCATCCCCTATCTCCTTAAATCACACCCTGTCCAAGATATACTCTATACTATCCCACCCCCCTCCTGGCAACTTACCGGGAACTATTGAGTCCTGGGAAAGGGAACTAGGAGTCATCATCCTACCTCATACAGCATCCTCTATTTTTATTAACACCAAATCTTCTTCATCCTCGGCAGCTTTGCTGGAGATGAACTATAAAATCCTCCATAACTGGTACCTCACCCCCAGACGTTTGCATAAATTGTACCCCACAACAGGTAATCGATGCTGGCAGTGGCATGGGCCACATGTGGTGGTGGTGCAACAGCATAAACTCATACTGGAGAACCCTCATAGGGGAAATTGAAAAAATCTTTCAGCTTACATTACCATTAGATCCGCTAATATTTATCTTAAACAAACATATTAAGCTACCCTCTAAAGCCCACAGCACCCTGTTACGCATACTCACAAATAGTGCCAAATCCCTCATTGCTAAATCCTGGAAATCTCCAGATCCACCAAATGTAACACTTTGGAGACTCAAAGTCACTGACCTCATAGAATTGGAAGAGTATAGATCTTTCAGGCTGGACTCCAGAGACATATTTCTTATTGCCCAAGATATGTGGACACAATATATGAAAACAGTAACATCAGTCAGTGAATTACCCCTACTGACGTAACTATTTCCCTGTGAGTATATTAATTCTCATAATTGATATCCATATAGGAGAACACCTACCCCCTCTTACTACTTTAGCTGGTACATCTCAACTCAACCCAATTTAACTCAAATGTATTGTATTCTATTTTACCTGAATTCTTTCATCTTCATTTTCTCTATGTCTCCCCCTTCCCTCTCTCTGGCCGTCAAGGCCACTCCCTGGTTAGTTTAAAAAAAAAATTCTTTCAACCATTAAGTGAATGATTAATGTTTTTAACTGGAAACGGTCATTATGGTACATATAAGATTGTCATATTCCTTATATCTTGACTAATCCTTGTTATTTGTTTGCCAAACTATTTCAATAAAAAAGAACTTGGAATAAAAAGTTATTTGGTTCTCAGTTGGATTCAATTATTTCAACTGTCACTGTGGGGAAGGGAGTTTTTTTCCTCAGGATAAAAGACTGAAGGGTAAATCTAAAGCTTCTAACCGTTTTCGTTCCTTTCAACAAAATAAGGAACAGAAACCTAATCCTTCCCCCAAAGAACCTGGTTCCAATTGGAAACCTTCTTCAAGTTGGAGCGAATCCAAACCATTTAAGAAATCAAAGCCAGCCCCCAAGTATGCATGAAGGTGCGGCCCTCATTCCAGCTCAGCTGGTAGGGGGCAGATTAAGATTCTTCCAAAAAAATTGGGCAGATTCTGTCCAAAATCAATGGATTCAGAGTATTGTCTCTCAAGGGCACCGAATAGGATTCAGAGTAAGACCTCCTGTGAGAAGATTTTTTTCTCTCACGCATCCCAGCAAATCCAGTAAAGGCTCAGGCTTTCCTGAAGTGTGTTTCAGATCTGGATCTTCCAGGGGTAATCATACCAGTTCCGTTTCAGGAACAGGGTCTGGGGTTTTATTCAAATCTTTTCATTGTCCCAAAGAAAGAAAATTTATTCAGGCCAGTTCTAGATCTGAAAATTTTGAATCGTTATGTAAGAGTACCAACTTTCAAAATGGTGACTATAAGGACTATTCTGCCTTTTATTCAGCAAGGGCATTATATGTCCACAATAGACTTACAAGATGCATATCGTCATACTCCGATTCATCCAGATCATTATCAGTTTCTGAGATTCTCTTTTCTAGACAAGCATTACCAATTTGTCGCTCTTCCATTTGGCCTAGCGACAGCTCCAAGAATCTTTTCAAAAGTTCTTGGTGCCCTACTCTCTGTAATCAGAGAACGGGGTATTGCGGTGTTTCCTTATTTGGACGATATCTTGGTACTAGCTCAGTCTTTACATTCTGCAGAATCTCACACAAATCAACTAGTGTTGTTTCTTCAAAGACATGGTTGGAGGATCAATTTACCAAAAAGTTCTTTGATTCCTCAGACAAGGGTCACCATTTTAGGTTTCCAGATAGATTCAGTGTCCATGACTCTGTCTCTAACAGATAAGAGAAGATTAAAATTGGTTTCAGATTGTCGGAACCTTCAGTCTCAATCATTCCCTTCAGTAGCTATGTGCATGGAAGTTTTAGGTCTCATGACTGCAGCATTGGACGCGATCCCCTTTGCTCGTTTTCACATGAGACCTCTCCAGCTTTGTATGCTAAACCAGTGGTGCAGGGATTATACAAAGATATCACAATTAATATCCTTAGATCCCAATGTTCGACTATCTCTGACTTGGTGATTAGATCACCATCGTATAGTTCTAGGGGCCTCTTTTGTTCATCCAACCTGGACTGTAATCACAACAGATGCAAGTCTTTCAGTTTGGGGAGCTGTCTGAGGATCTCTGACAGCACAAGGGGTTTGGAAATCTCAAGAGGCGAGATTACCAATCAATATTTTGGAACTCCGTGTGATTTTCGGGGCTCTTCAGGTTTGGCCTCTGTTGAAGAGAGAACCGTTCATTTGTTTTCAGACAGACAATATAACAACTGTGGCATATGTCAATCATCAAGGTGGGACTCACAGTCCCCAAGTTATGAAAAAAGTATCTCAGATACTTGCTTGGGCGGAATCCAACTCCTGCCTAATTTCTGCGGTTCATATCCCAGGTATAGACAATTGGGAAGCTGATTATCTCAGCCGTCAGACTGGGGAGTGGTCCCTCCATCCGGATGTGCTTTCTCAGATAGTTCAGATGTGGGGTCTTCCAGAAATAGATCTGATGGCTTCTCATCTAAACAATAAACTGTCCAGGTCCAGGGATACTCAGGCGGAAGCAGTGGATGCGTTGACAGTTCCTTGGTGTTACCAACCTGCTTATATCTTCCCGCCTCTCGTTCTTCTTCCAAGAGTGATCTCCAAAATCATCATGGAACAATCGTTTGTGTTGCTGGTAGCTCCAGCATGGCCTCACAGGTTTTGGTATGCGGATCTTGTTCGAATGTCCAGTTGCCAACCTTGGCCACTTCTGTCTCAAGGTCCATTTTTCCATCAGGATCTCAAATCATTAAATTTGAAGGTATAGAACACCTAGTGCTTAGTCATAGAGGTTTCTCTGACCCAGTGATTAATACTATGTTACAGGCTCGTAAATCTGTTTCTAGCAAGATTTATTATCGAGTTTGGAAGACTTATATTTCATGGTGCTCGTCTCATAAATTCTCTTGCCATTCTTTTAAAATTCCTAGAATTTTACAGTTTCTTCAGGATGGTTTGGATAGGGGGTTGTCTGCAAGTTCCTTGAAGGGACAAATCTCTGCTCTTTCTGTTTTATTTCACAGAAAGATTGCTAAGCTTCCTGATATTCACTGTTTTGTACAGGCTTTGGTCCGTATCAAGCCTGTCATTAAATCAAACTCTCCTCCTTGGAGTCTTAATTTGGTTTTGAAGGCCTTACAGGCTTCTCCGTTTGAGACTATGCATTCTTTGGACATTAAACTACTTTCTTGGAAAGTGTTGTTCCTTTTGGCCATCTCTTCTGCTAGAAGAGTTTCTGAATTATCTGCTCTTTCTTGAGAATCTCCTTTTCTGATTTTTCATCAGGATAAGGCGATTTTGCGGACTTCTTTTAAATTCTTACCTAAAGTTGCGAATTCTAACAACATTAATAGAGAAATTATTGTCCCTTCTTTGTGTCCTAATCCTAAGAATTCTTTGGAGAGATCCTTACATTCTTTGGATGTGGTAAGAGCTTTGAAATAATATGTCAAAGCTACTAAATATTTCAGGAAGGCTTCTAGTCTATTTGTTATCTTTTCTGGTTCTAGGAAAGGTCAGAAGGCTTCTGCTGTTTCCTTGGCATCTTGGTTAAAGCTTTTGATTCATCAGGCTTATTTGGAGTCAAATCAAATCCCGCCTCAGAGTTACAGCTCATTCTACTAGATCAGTCTCTATTTAGTGGGCTTTTAAGAATGAAGCTTCAGTTGATCAAATTTGCAAAGCAGCAACTTGGTCTTCTTTGCATACATTTACTAAATTCTACCATTTTGATGTATATGCTTCTTCGGAAGCAGTTTTTGGTAGAAAAGTTCTTCAGGCAGCTGTTTCAGTTTGATTCTTCTGCTTATGTTTTTTTTTAAAAAAAAATCTTTCATTTATGAGAAAAAAAATATTTTTTTGGTTGTGGATTTAATTTTTTCAGTGTAAAATGGCTGTTTTTATTTTATCCCTACCTCTCTAGTGACTCTTGCGTGGAGTTCCACATCTTGGGTATTGCTATCACATATGTCACTAGCTCATGGACTCTTACCAATTACATGAAAGAAAACATAATTTATGTAAGAACTTACCTGATAAATTAATTTTTCATATTGGCAAGAGTCCATGAGACCCACCCTTTTTATGGTGGTTATGATTTTTTTGTATAAAGCACAATTATTTCCAAATTCCTTTTGTTGATGCTTTTTACTCATTTCTTTATCACCCCACTACTTGGCTATTTGTTAAACTGAATTGTGGGTGTGGTGAGGGGTGTTTTTATAGGCATTTTGAGGTTTGGGAAACTTTGCCCCTCCTGGTAGGATTGTTTATCCCATACGTCACTAGCTCATGGACACTTGCCAATATGAAAGAAATGAGTTTATCAGGTAAGTTCTTACATAAATTATGTTATATATATATATATGTGTGTGTGTATATATATATATATATATGTGTGTGTGTGTGTGTATGTATATGTGTGTGTGTGTATATATTTATACATACATATATATATATATATATATATATATATATATATATATATATATATATATATATATATATATATATATAATTACATTTTTAATGTCTTATCTTAAAAATCATGGAAGCCACAATTGAACTTTTATAATTCCGGCAAAGCTTATAATTTAAAAAAAAATTGTAAACTATCTGACATTATGAATGTTTAATTATGACTTGTATGTTTTGTTTTGTTTGTTTTTTTAAAGATCATTTTTAACATAGTACTAAACATACTTGGGGCAAATTTATCAATGTCAACTTATAATTTAAAAAAAAATTGTAAACTATCTGACTTTATGAATGTTTAATTATGACTTGTATGTTTTGTTTTGTTTGTTTTTTTAAAGATAATTTTTAACATAGTACTGAACATACTTGGGGGCAAATTAATCAATGTCGACATCGCTGAATGCCGCCCCCTGCAGATTCGCGCCCAATAGGCTGCTAGTAGGGGGTGTCAATCAGCCCAATTGTATAGGATCGGGCGAAGTTATACAGACCTCCCTGACCCATAGGGACTCTCTTGGACCTAAGTATTGCTATAGAAATTGAAGGAGGTTGAAACAAAATTGAGACCCTTAAAAAACTTAAGAATTAAAAAATGAGAGACTTCCTCTTCTGTAAAAAAAAAGTCACTCAGACATCTAAATATAGGTTGAAGCCCAACTAGGGGGTATAGGGGACATAGCAGGTTATTCTTGGACCCCTGTGATATGGAAAAAGTTAATAGAAAGTTATTAGGGAAGATATCTCTATAAAATAAGAGTCCTCTTGGTCCTGCAATTAATTAATTAATTATTTATTTATAAAATATTTTACCAGGAAGGATACATTGAGATTTCTCTCATTTTCAAGTATGTCCTGGGTCCACAAAACATTGCATTTATACAATAGGGTACAATAAAATTCAAAAACAATAATACACAATAGATGCAAATTTTTTATTTAGAACAGGTAAGAAATATATAATCAACCATGACAGGTGCATTCTGTTTTGAGATATGTAGAGAGGGATCTCTTAAAGGATATTAGGCTTGGGGAAGGTTTGAAAGTGTGCGGGAGGTCATTCCATAACTGTGGCGCTCGGTAGGAAAAGGAGGATCGAGCTGCTTTCTTTTTGTATTGAGGCAAGCTAAATAATGTGCTGGTACTGGATCAGAGGTTATAGGAGGATGGAATAGCCGGGGATTGCATTCTGCTCAGGTAGGGTGGGAGCTTTCCAGAAAGGCACTTAAACAGAAGGCAGGAAAGATGGAGGATGCGTCTGGATTCCAGCGTCAGCCAGTTTAAGTCACAATGGTGGGTCTTGCAGTTACATTGTAGCACAAAGCGGCAGAACGAGTTATACAATGTATTAAGTTTATTAAGGTGAGTTTGCGGTGCAGGTGCGTATACTACGTCCCCATAATCCATGATAGGCATCAGCATTTCCTGTACAATCTTTTCCTTTACTGTAGGGCTGAGGCAAGATTTGTTTCTGTACAGGGCACCTAATTTTGGATAAAGTTTAGATGCAAGTTTTTCTATGTGGAGGCCAAAAGATAGATTAGGGTCTAAGAACATACCCAAGTATTTGAAAGAGTGGACTGCGGTAAGCGTGCATTGGATTTTGTTTTGATGCATAGATGGGATTTGTGTAATTTAGGCCCAGTTCCAAAGATCATTGTGACAGTTTTGTCAGTGTTTAGGAAGAGTTTGTTTTTTGAGATCCACTTTTCTACCTCTGTGAACTGGTCTTGGAGCACTGCTTCAAGATGCGGCAGATCAGTTTTTTTTTGCATAGATTACTGTGTCGTCTGCGTACATGTGTACAGTTGAGAATTTGCAGACATAAGGCAAATCATTTATAAATAATGTGAATAGTAGGGGCCGAGAATGGAACCTTGGGGAACACCACACGTGACTGGGAGAGGGAGGGAGTCACTGTTAGAAACAGAGACATATTGCGATCAACCCAATACATATGATCTAAACCAGGTTAATGGATGATCAGCAATACCAGAGTTTTTTAGTTTGAGCAGTAGTATGTTGCGGTCCACTGTGTCAAATGCCTTAGCAAAATCAAGGAAAATAGCTCCAGTTAGGTCTCCTTGTTCCATGCCAGTTTGGAGGACGTTGCAAACTTTTAGGAGGGCAGTTGTAGTGGAGTGATTTGGTCGAAAACCTGAGTGATCAGGGGTCAGATAGTTAGAAAGTTGGTAATACTCGCATAATTGCGTATCGACGCATTTCTCTAAGATTTTTTACAATATTGGGAGCAATGATATAGGGCGATAGAAACCAAGGTTAACTCCCCACTTTTATGAATAGGCACTACTCTTGCAGTTTTCCAGAGTTTGGGTATGTATCCAGACACCAAGGATTCGTTAATTAGGGTTGTGACAGGCTTAGCAATTGCCGGCGCACTGAGCTTTAACAGCATTGCTGGGATTTGATCAGGTCCTGGTTTTTCATTTTTAGATTATTAAGGTGTTTCTTAATGACATTGATGGGTACAGGTCTAAAATTGAACTTCTCTATATTGGGTCTTTGCTGTTTTAGTGGGGCCTGATCCACATTTGTAGCTTCAGGATGCGTGCCATTTATTAGTTTGTCAATCAGGGTGGTGGAGCATCCGACAAAATAATTGTTAAAGGCATTTGCTACTTCTAAGGGGAGTTGCAGGTTTTGGTTATCCACATTGACAGTGGAGAGTTGGGAGTGGATTGGTGGATTTTGTAAGTTATTTATGAGTTTCCAAAACTTTCTAGGGTTAGATATGTTATTGTTCAGCTGTATCTCGGGGAACTTCTAGTGGGGCTAACCTGTTGTTGCAAGTCCCTGTAGCAGTCTGCTGGTTACAGAAGCATGTGTAGGCACTAGCACTGTGTTGACTTAAACACTGCTCTCCTCCCCTTCTTGCATGTGGTCCATCATGAGCTTGGTTTAAAGAGCACAGCATAGGTCCGTGGTGATCAACATACTCTGTTTCCCCCTCTACTTCTGTAATGTTTGCAGATTTGTATGTATCTGCATATTGAGCAAGTTTAGTCAGTTGATTAAACCTATCTACCATCCCTCCTTCAAATTCTTCCAAGAGGGTTCTCATAATTAGACAGATATCTTCCATAGTGAAAGTAATGTTCTTAGTTGCACAGTATCGTAGACTGCTGTTATTAACACAGGTTCCCGGGTGGGGGTAATATACGGTAGTCTGAGCCTGTGGTTTATATAGTTTGCAGGTCAAAGAGGCGGACGGTCCGAGATGTTAAATGGCGATATGGAGCCTTTAAGGCTGCTTCAGTAGTTGGCTCCGCCCCCCCCCCATTTTCTAGTTTTAATAAACAAGAATATATATCAATATGGTTATTGCAATTTAAAAATTCAGGTTTACCAGTTTTCAAATCTTAAAGCTTGTGGTTAATTAAGTGTAAAGATAAACCAGAGGATGTCACGTAAATGTCATACTTTTGAGGTTTAAATGTTAAGAGAAAATAGTAAACACTTACAGGGAGTGCAGAATTATTAGGCAAGTTGTATTTTTGAGGATTAATTTTATTATTGAACAACAACCATGTTCTCAATGAACCCAAAAAACTCATTAATATCAAAGCTGAATATTTTTGGAAGTAGTTTTTAGTTTGTTTTTAGTTTTAGCTATTTTAGGGGGATATCTGTATGTGCAGGTGACTATTACTGTGCATAATTATTAGGCAACTTAACAAAAAACAAATATATACCCATTTCAATTATTTATTTTTACCAGTGAATCCAATATAACATCTCAACATTCACAAATATACATTTCTGACATTCAAAAACAAAAAAAAAACAAATCAGTGACCAATATAGCCACCTTTCTTTGCAAGGACACTCAAAAGCCTGCCATCCATGGATTCTGTCAGTGTTTTGATCTGTTCACCATCAACATTGCGTGCAGCAGCAACCACAGCCTCCCAGACACTGTTCAGAGAGGTGTACTTTTTTCCCTCCTTATAAATCTCACATTTGATGATGGACCACAGGTTCTCAATGGGGTTCAGATCAGGTGAACAAGGAGGCCATGTCATTAGATTTTCTTCTTTTATACCCTTTCTTGCCAGCCACGCTGTGGAGTACTTGGACGCGTGTGATGGAGCATTGTCCTGCATGAAAATCTTGTTTTTCTTGAAGGATGCAGACTTCTTCCTGTACCACTGCTTGAAGAAGGTGTCTTCCAGAAACTGGCAGTAGGACTGGGAGTTGAGCTTGACTCCATCCTCAACCCGAAAAGGCCCCACAAGCTCATCTTTGATGATACCAGCCCAAACCAGTACTCCACCTCCACCTTGCTGGCGTCTGAGTTGGACTGGAGCTCTCTGCCCTTTACCAATCCAGCCACGGGCCCATCCATCTGGCCCATCAAGACTCACTCTCATTTCATCAGTCCGTAAAACCTTAGAAAAATCAGTCTTGAGATATTTCTTGGCCCAGTCTTGACGTTTCAGCTTGTGTGTCTTGTTCAGTGGTGGTCGTCTTTCAGCCTTTCTTACCTTGGCCATGTCTCTGAGTATTGCACACCTTGTGCTTTTGGGCACTCCAGTGATGTTGCAGCTCTGAAATATGGCCAAACTGGTGGCAAGTGGCATCTTGGCAGCTGCATGCTTGACTTTTCTCAGTTCATGGGCAGTTATTTTGCGCCTTGGTTTTTCCACACGCTTCTTGCGACCCTGTTGACTATTTTGAATGAAACGCTTGATTGTTCGATGATCACGCTTTAGAAGCTTTGCAATTTTAAGAGTGCTGCATCCCTCTGCAAGCTATCTCACTATTTTTGACTTTTCTGAGCCTGTCAAGTCCTTCTTTTGACCCATTTTGCCAAAGGAAAGGAAGTTGCCTAATAATTATGCACACCTGCTATAGGATGTTGATGTCATTAGACCACACCCCTTCTCATTACAGAGATGCACATCACCTAATATGCTTAATTGGTAGTAGGCTTTCGAGCCTATACAGCTTGGAGTAAGACAACATGCATAAAGAGGATGATGTGGTCAAAATACTCATTTGCCTAATAATTCTGCACTCCCTGTATATTGCTAAATTTGCCTGAGTATTCCCATCTTGTTAGCAAACAGCACACAGCTCCCACTCAACAAATCTAAATGGTAATGTACTATATATGTTACCGCTAAAGCTCAAAAGCCGTTAATATACACATTACCTAGCTAATCTGCAGATTAACTGATTTGCTCCGTTAACGTGCAGAATCAAGAGTTTTCCGCATTTTACCTAGGTAATGTGCACATTAACGGCTTCCGTATCGTTAAAGTTCAAAAATGTGTTTCTCTCATTACCTTTCCCTACACCTTCCCCCTCTCCCTCCACTTTTAGTTTGGTTTCGCCTGTTTCTCTCATTTCTTTTACCTACACCTTCCCCCTCTCCCTCCACTTTTAGTTTGGTTTCGCCAGAGTCTTGTCTTCGCCGGTTGTTTTTATTTCTCATAATTTGCGTCGGCTGCCAGTGCGTAGCATAGCTAATTCTGTTTTCAAATTACAGAAACGTTGCTGTTGTTCTAGCAAAGATCTTATTTCTGCACTGCGTACAGAAACGTTGCTGTTGTTCCAGCAAAGATCTTATTTTCCCTTTAACGAGTGCCTAGTAGGCAATGTGCAGATTATCTAGGTAATTTGCAGATTACCTAGGTCATTTGAGAAATTAAACAATTTTTCGGCACTTTAACGGATCACCCTAGTTAATCTGCACATTACCTAGATAATCTGTAGAATAACTGATTTCTGCACTTTAGTGGTAATATATACACCGACAATTAACCTCTTAACTGCACAGGACACCATGTCATCATTCACAGAATGTGTTAAGTGCACATGACAAACAGATGTCGTCATCCGGGGGGGGGGGGGGTCTTTCGGATTTTGGCATGGCTCCCCCCCCCCTGCACTTACCCCTAAATCCCTGGTGTCAACTGGACAGACATTGCCAGGGAAATATGGGGGTGCCAGAGACGTCACCACGCACTGGAAACCCAAAATTGGCAGGCAGCTGTATAGGACTAAAACCTCTCAATCTCGGCTCCCTTAAGTAAAGGGACAGTCAAGTCAAAATTAAACAAATTTAATCAATTATCCAATTCACTTCCATTATCTAAATGTGCACAATTGTTTTATATATACACTTTCTGAGGCACCAGTTCCTACTGAGCATGTGCAGGATTCACAGGATATACGTATATGCATTTAGGGATTAGCTCTCACATGATGCAGTAAAAAACAAAATGTAACTAACTTTGACGTGTGTCAGAAAAATCTACTACTCATTTCAAATTCAAACTAAGTGCTTTTGCATTCTCTTTTTATTCTGAATTTAATGATCATGCAATTCTACTGTGTTTAGTGGTCCTTTAAGTCCTAGAGACCCCCATGACCCACCATTTGAAAGGCATGTGCCAGTTTTTTCAAATTATATTATAATGCTAAAGCGCACATTTATATTTAAAAAAAATGCCCACACTTCCCAACACTGCAGGCTGCGGGTCTCTAGCCACAGATTATCAAAAAGGCCCTCATAACCCCATCTTTTAACACCCAGAAGTACCTCTTTAAAATAAAGCACCTTTACAGATTCTTATAACCTGGTGATCACTGTAATAGATATGCTACTCATTTCAAATTCAAACTAATGCCTAGATTTAGAGTTCTGCGTTAGCCGTCAAAACCAGCGTTAAGGGGTCCTAACGCTGGTTTTGGCCGCCCGCTGGTATTTAGAGTCAGTCAGGAAAGGGTCTAACGCTCACCTTCCAGCTGCGACTCTTCCATACCGCAGATCCCCCTACGCCATTTGCGTATCCTATCTTTTCAATGGGATCTTCCTAACGCCGGTATTTAGAGTCTTGGCTGAAGTGAGCGTTAGAACTCTAACAACAAAACTCCAGCCGCAGAAAAAAGTCAGGAGTCAAGAGCTTTATGGGCTAACACCGGTTTATAAAGCTCTTAACTACTGTGCTCTAAAGTACACTAACACCCATAAACTACCTATGTACCCCTAAATCGAGGCCCCCCCACATCGCCGCCACTCTAATAAAAAAATTTTAACCCCTAATCTGCCGACCGCACACCTAACATCGCAGACAGCTACATAATATTTATTAACCCCTAAAGCTAAGTCTAACCCTAACCCCCCTAAATTAAATATAATTTAAATCTAACTAAATAAATTATTTCTTATTAAATAAATTAATCCTATTTAAAGCTAAATACTTACCTGTAAAATAAACCCTAATATAGCTACAATATAACGAATAATTATATTGTAGCTATTTTAGGATTTATATTTATTTTACAGGCAACTTTGTATTTATTTTAACTAGGTACAATAGTTATTAAATAGTTATTACTATTTTATAGCTACCTAGTTAAAATAATTACAAAATTACCTGTAAAATAAATCCTAACCTAAGTTACAATTAAACCTAACACTACACTATCAATAAATTAAAAGTAGAAAAGATCTGGAGCGCAAAAAGAAAAGGGAACTGCAATAGTGTGAGATCCAACAACACTTTTTATTAGCACGCAATTAAAATCTACTCACAACATTTCCAAATAAGTCAAGCACATAGCATCAAACATGAAGAGTATTCCGGTGCTTCTCTCACGGCTGTATCCTTGCAAGACTCGGCGTGTGACGTCACCACCCGATCTACTGCCCGCGAGATTTCAATCACACGTCTCTACTTCGTCAACTGTCAAACAGTTCAGATTCAAGCATTCGGCGCCTCAACGCGTTTCCCCGCCCCTTCTGGCGGCTTTCTCAAGAGTACCAAATGCTTACTAAAGGCTCCTATTTGTACTAATGCGATACTAGTGCCCCCTGCTGTCAAAAGAGTAGCTCTTCAAATGAAAATTATACTTAATTTGATATTATCCTTTTGTATCAGCTTCGGGCAATACACCAATACATTTTAGTACAAAATATAATACATTATTAGCTCCAACTTAGGCAATAATTATAACATCATATATAGTACATTCAATTACATCATTCAATATACTTTAAAAACACCTCATTGAAAAAACATATTTTTTGGTGATTGACGTTGTGCATAAAAACACTCAATTGTACAACAATTAATATACACCAAGTGTTTTAAAAAATTATTTTAAAATAAATTCTAACTGTATGTTAATATGTACACGTCAATCCTATTAAAAAGTTAAAAATAATAAACTCATTTACAGAATTGATTTATAATCTAGATTTTGTGCAAAACATTAAAACATTAAAAGTATTCATTCAAAACAGAGTTAGAATATTTCATTTAAATAAGTTACTTATATTAAAATAAATAATAAATTATAAACTCTGAAATGTCAAAGAACTTTTTAAGGGATGTCCCATTGTACATATATCAATAAATTAATTAACTAAACTACCTACAATTACGTACAATTAAATCAACTAAACTAAATTACAAAAAAAACAAACACTAAATTACAAAAAATAAAAAAAGATTACAAGAATTTTAAACTAATTACACCTACTCTAAGCCCCCTAAAAAAATAACAAAGCCCCCCAAAATAAAAAATGCCCTACCCTATTCTAAAATAAAAAGTTAACAGCTCTATTACCTTACCAGCCCTTAAAAGGGCTTTTTGCGGGGCATGCCCCAAAGAAATCAGCTCTTTTGTCTGTAAAAAAAAAAACATACAATACCCCCCCAACATTACAACCCACCACCCACATACCCCTAATCTAACCCACCCAAACCCCCCTTAAAAAAACCTAACACTAAGCCCCTGAAGATCTCCCTACCTTGTATTCACCCAGCCGGGTATCACCGATCCGTCCAGAAGAGGGTCCAAAGTCTTCATTCTATCCAGCAAGAAGATGTCCTTCAGAGGGTCCGAAGACTTTGGCCTCGATGATTAAAAGTTCGTAATTGGCGGCGAGAAATGTGTATTTCTGACTCGCAACTCTCGCAAATTTCACGCCTTGCGTAATGATCGTATAAAGTGGGCAGTCCATTGTAAACAATACGTTACGCGATAAGCTGTCCATAGTAAACTATAGACTTCGCCTCCTTATATCATTTTCACGAACTTCTAAATAAGTTTCCATATATCATTGCGTCGCTTCGTAATTTTAATGATTCACTTTATTTCAGTTTGTGTTTGCATATTTCAAAATGTAAAACTACAGTTATAGTATATTGTCTAAATACGTTATATCGTATTATTTTTAAAATGAAATAAATATTGTAAATAATGTTAGTCATGTTATTTCGCCAAAGGATGGCTGGCGAGATATGTATGTGAGTTGAATGTGCGATTCGTATGGCGTATGGTTTTATATCATCGTAACATCTGTGAAACTTGCTAGATTTACTCAGGTTACGCCCATGGAACGCCCATCTTACGCCCTCTCCTTCGCAATGAAACTCTCCTTCGCAATGAATTCTGCTTTTACTGTTCTGGTTATATTTTGTTATTCTTTTTATTGAAATCGTACAATAAATATTTTTAAGCTCTTTATTTAGATATTTTCACTCATTTGTATTATTACGAAATTGTGTATATGTTTTAAACAATGTTCAATGTGCAATATTTGTTAACCAATCATATTTATTGTTATATTATTTCTGTTATCATAATACCTTGCAATACATTTATGTACGCATATTTATGAGTACTTCCTTAATATTCTCCAATCACAGCGTATTTTACATTTTACTCTGGTTACATGTATATTTATATAGATATCATATTTTATTCTGTGAGGCAGTTGATGAGATATTTGAAAATGGTTGCTGAGAGGTTTACAGTTGTGGAGAATGAAATCCTTGTATCTGCTTTGGAACCAAACTATGACATGCTTTTTGGACCACAGAGGCATGACACTAGTTTAAAGACAAGGGATGCAATCTGGGAAGATATTTATTTATAATATACAAATCTGAATTTCTAAGTTCAAAGTTGATAATCAATAGACACTTTTTAAAAAAATTACGAATACAGAATTACACATACGAAGTCGGTATTTAACATTACGCAAACCAAAAAAACCATTTGCAGCGTATGTCGAATTACGAAAAAACGCCCATTTCGAATACATACACGCAATCAATTTCGAACACTTTCATTCATTCCGATATTATATTCGCACTCCAGTGCGAACATCTTTACATCATATCATTTTAAAAACGAGCTTTCAATCATCGAGGCCTTTATCCTATCCGGCAAGAAGATGTCCTCCAGAGGGTCCAAAGTCTTCATCCAGGCGGCATCTTCTATCTTCTTCCATCCGGAGCGGGGCGGGTCCATCTTGAAGCAGCCGGTTTGGATCCATCCTCTTCTAACGACGTCCTAAGTCCGAATGAAGGTTCCTTTAAATGACGTCATCCAAGATGGCATCCCTCGAATTCCGATTGGCTGATAGGATTCTATCAGCCAATCGGAATTAAGGTAGGAAAAATCTGATTGGCTGATTGAATCAGCCAATCAGATTCAAGTTCAATACGATTGGCTGATTGGATCAGCCAATCAGATTGAGCTCGCATTCTATTGGCTGATCGGAACAGCCAATGGAATGCGAGCTCAATCTGATTGGCTGATTGGATCAGCCAATCCGATTGAACTTGAATCTGATTGGCTGATTCAATCAGCCAATCAGATTTTTCCTACCTTAATTCCGATTGGCTGTTAGGGTTAGACTTAGCTTTAGGGGTTAATACATTTATTAGAGTAGCGGGCGAGGTCCGGTTGGCAGATTAGGGATTAATAAGTGTAGGTAGGTGTCGGCGACGTTAGGGGGGGGCAGATTAGGGGTTAATAAATATAATATAGGGGTCGGCGGTGTTAGGGGCAGCAGATTAGGGGTTCATAGGGATAGCATAGGTTGCAGCGGTGTCCAGAGCGGAAGATTAGAGGTTAATAATATAATGCAGGGGCCAGCGATAGCGGGGGCAGCAGATTAGGGGTTAATAAGTGTAAAGTTCGGGGTGCTAAGACTCGGGGTTCATGTTAGGGTGTTAGGTGCAGACTTAGGAAGTGTTTCCCCATAGGAAACAATGGGGCTGCGTTAGGAGCTGAACGCTGCTTTTTTGCAGGTGTTAGGTTTTTTTTCAGCCCAAACTGCCCCATTGTTTCCTATGGGGGAATTGTGCACGAGCACGTTTTTCAAGCTGGCCGGTACCGTAAGCAACGCTGGTATTGAGAGTTGAAATGGTGGTAAATATGCCTGTACGCTCCCTTTTTGGAGCCTAACACAGCCCTTCAGACAACTCTAAATACCAGCGTTATTTAAAAGTTGCTGGGGGGGAAAAAACACGCGTAGCTAACGCACCCCCTTTGGCCGCAAAACTCTAAATCTAGTTGTAAGTGCTTTTGCATTCTTATTTTATTTTAGTTTTTTATATAGGGGGCTTTTTGGGGTTCTTTAGTTTTGGGATAGAGATTATACTGGTTGTAGGGGGGGTATTTTTGGTAAAAAATTTTTACAGCTAGTGTTTTTTTATTTCTTGTAATTTAGGGGGTTTTAGGTTATGGGTATTGGGTGGTTAGCTGCTAGGGAGTTAATAGAGTAGGGGGTTATTTTGGTGGGGGCAGTGGCAGTTTAGAGGTTAAGTAGCATAGGGGTTTATTACAGGAGGCGATTTGGGGGATTATGGATTAAGTAGAGTAGGATTATTGCCGTGGGGGTAGCAGCAGTTTAGTAGTTAATAAAGTAGTTGACTAGTTTGCAATGTGTGTATGATGGTTTAGACGTTAACAGTGTAGTGGGGTCAAAAGAGTAGGGTGATGTGGCAGTTTAGAGGTTTATTGCTATGGGGGTTAATGAGAAAGTGTAGTGTTTAAGTTTATTTTTTACATTGCTGCTCCATCAAAATGGGGGTGATATCGCAAATGGCAATATCCTCTGGTTAAAGGAACAATCAAGTCAAAATGAAACTTTCATGATTCAGATAGTGCATGAAATTTTAAAAAACTTTCCAATTTACTTCCATTAACAAAATGTTCAGTCTTTTTATATTTACACTTTTTGAGTCACCAGCTCCTACTGAGCATGTGCAAGAATTCTCAGAATATACGTATATGCATTTGTGATTGGCTGATAGCTGTCATGTGATACAGGAGGAGTGTAAATAGACGTAACTGAAATTTGTCAGAAAAAAAACCTCAACTACTAAGTTAAGTAAGGTCATTAGGTCAGAGCAGGATGAACTTTCGTTACAAAGAGATCTGCAAAAATTAGAAGTATGGGCAGGTAAATGTAGAATGAGATTTAATATCGGAAAATGCAAGGTTCTACATTTTGGAAGTAAAAAAAGCAGGCAACGTATTATTTAAATCGGACAAGACTTAGCCAAACAGAGAAGGAAAGGGATTTGGGAGTAGCAATAGATAACAAGCTAAAGATGGGTGCACAATGCAGGGCAGTGGCTACAAAGGCTAATAAGATACTAGCATGTATAAAAGAGGAATTGCTTCAAGGAAGGAAAGCATAATTCTGTCACTATATAATTCCCTGGTAAGACCTCACCTTGAGTATGGAGTGCAGTTCTGGGGACCGATCGCAAAAGAAGATATTGCAGAACTAGAAAAAGTTCAGAGAAGGGCCACAAAGCTAATAAGGGGAATGGAGAATTTTAGCTATGAGGAGAGGCTAGCCAAACTGGGTCTATTTTCTTTAGAAAAAAGGCGCTTAAGAGGTGACATGATTACTTTATATAAATATATTCAAGGCCCCATATACTGAGGATGGCAGAAGCTCTGTTTATTCCAAGAAAAAATTGTTTGTGACAAGAGCTCACACCTTTAAGGTTGGAGGAAAGGAGATTTTATCTCCTGCAACGGAAACATTTTTTTAACTGTAAGAGCAATAAAATTGTGGAACTCATTACCAAAGGAAGTAGTGAATGCCAATACCCTAGATACATTTAAAAATTGTTTGGATACATTTCTGCCTAGAAACAAAATTCATGGATATGATTGCTAGAATTAAATGGGTTTTAGTGGGATTATTTAACCTAAACTGGAGCTTTTTTTAAGTATTTTATATTGTATAGGTAGAACTCGATGGACTTCGGTCTTTTTTCAACCGCATCTAATATGTTACTCATTTGAAGTTCAGACTAAGTGCTATTGTTTTTACTGGTCCTTTAATATAATAATGTGCTTATAATTTTGTCACTGGCTTACCAGCTGTGTTGAGATAATTCACAGTAGTGCACCCCTTTAAATAAAGCCACATCCTCAGATGGCAACCACCAATTCATTAATTAATAAATAAAAGGTAGACCGAAACACAGAAAAGCACTTGGGGGGGAGAGGGAGAGAGAGACGGGGGGAGAGAGACACAGAGGGTTAGAGAGAAAGAGAGAGAGGACACAATCACACAGAGGGTTAGAGAGACACATAAGGGATTAAGAGTCAGAGGGGGAGGAAGAGAGACAGAGAGAGAAAGCGACCATCGGGGAGAACGACACATAAGGAGAGACAGAGGGAGTGGGAGAGAGAGCGAGAGAGACAGACGGATAGAGAAAGAGAGATGGATAGAGAGAGACACACACAGAGGGGAGAGAGAGAGAGACAGAGGGGAGAGACAGAGACACAGGGGAGAGAGAGAGAGATACAGAGGGGAGAGAGAGAGACAGAGGGGAGACACAGAGGGGAGAGAGAGAGAGACACAGAGGGGAGAGAGAGAGATACAGAGGGAGAGAGAGAGAGAGATACAGAGGGGAGAGACACACAGAGGGGAGAGAGGGAGACACACAGAGGGGAGAGAGAGACACACACAGAGGGGAGAGAGAGAGAGGGGGGAGAGAGACACACACAGAGGGGAGAGAGACACAGAGGGGAGACAGGAGAGAGAGAGACACACACAGAGGGGAGAGAGAGACAGAGGGGGAGAGAGAGACACACAGGGGGAGAGAGAGACACACAGAGGGGGATGAGAGAGAGGACACAGAGGGGGAGAGAGAGAGACACAGAGGGGAGAGAGAGAGACACAGAGGGGAGAGAGAGAGAGAGAGACAGAGGGGAGAGAGAGAGACACAGAGGGGAGAGAGAGACACAGAGGGGAGAGAGAGATACAGACAGAGGGGAGAGAGAGAGAGACAGAGGGGGAGAGAGAGACAGAGGGGGGGTAGAGAGACAGAGAGGAGAGAGAGAGACACACCAGAGGGGAGAGAGAGAGGACACAGAGGGGAGAGAGAGACGGAGGGGGAGAGAGAGAGACAGACAGAGGGGAGAGAGAGAGAGACACAGAGAGGAGAGAGAGAGACACACAGAGGGGAGAGAGAGAGAGACACAGAGGGGAGAGAGAGACAGAGGGGAGAGAGAGAGACAGAGGGGGGAGAGAGGGAAAGGGGGGGGAGAGAGAGAGACACAGAGGGGAGAGAGACACAGACGGGGAGAGAGACAGAGACAGGGGGGAGAGAGAGACAGACAGAGGGGGAGAGACAGACAGAGCGGGAGAGAGAGACAGACAGAGGGGGGAGAGAGACAGACAGAGGGGGGAGAGAGAGAGAGACAGAGGGGAGAGAGAGAGACCAGAGGGGGGGGGAGAGAGACAGAGGGGAGAGAGAGAGAGAGACACAGAGAGGAGAGAGAGACACAGAGGGGAGAGAGGACAGAGGGAGAGAGAGAGAGACAGGACAGAGGGGGGAGAGAGACAGACAGAGGGGAGAGAGACAGAGGGGGGAGAGAGAGACAGAGGGGTGAGAGAGAGACACAGAGGGGGGAGAGAGAGAGACACAGAGGGGGGAAGAGAGAGACACAGAGGGGGGAGAGAGAGACACAGAGGGGAGAGAGAGAGACACAGAGGGGAGAAAGAGAGACAGACAGAGGGGGGAGAGAGAGAGACAGAGGGGAGAGAGAGAGACAGAGGGGGGGAGAGAGACAGAGGGGAGAGAGAGAAAGAGACAGAGGGGGGGGAGAGAGAGACAGAGGGGGAGAGAGAGACACAGAGGGGAGAAAGAGAGACACACAGAGGGGAGAAAGAAGGAGACACACAGAGGGGAGAGAGAGAGACACACAGAGGGGAGAGAGAGAGACACACAGAGGGGAGAGAGAGACACAGAGGGGAGAGAGAGAGAGAGAGAGAGAGAGACAGAGGGGAGAGAGAGAGACAGAGGGGAGAGAGAGAGAGAAAGACACAGAGGGGAGAGAGACACAGAGGGGAAAGAGAGAGAGAGAGAGAGAGAGAGACAGAGGGGAGAGAGAGAGAAAGACAGAGGGGAGAGACAGAGAGACAGGGGAGAGAGAGAGAGACAGGGGAGATAGAGAGAGACCAGAGGGGAGAGAGAGAGAGAGAGACAGAGGGGAGAGAGAGAGACAGAGGGGAGAGAGAGAGACAGAGAAGAGAGAGAGAGAGACAGAGAAGAGAGAGAGAGAGACAGAGGGGGAGAGAGAGAGACAGAGGGGAGAGAGAGAGACAGAGAAGAGAGAGAGAGAGACAGAGGGAGAGAGAGAGAGACAGAGGGGGAGAGAGAGAGACAGAGGGGAGAGAGAGAGAGACACAGAGGGGAGAGAGAGAGAGAGACACACAGAGGGGAGAGAGAGAGAGACAGAGGGGGGAGAGAGAGAGACAGAGGGGGGAGAGAGAGAGACACACAGAGGGGAGAGAGAGAGACACACAGAGGGAGAGAGAGAGACACACAGAGGGGAGAGAGAGACACAGAGGGGAGAGAGAGAGAGAGACAGAGGGGAGAGATAGATAGAGACACACACACAGGGGAGAGAGAGAGAGACAGGGGGGGGGAGAGAAAGACAAAGAGGGGAGGGAGAGAGACACAGAGGGGAGAGAGAGAGAGGGGGGAGAGACAGAGTGACAGAGGGGAGAGACAGAGGAGAGAGACAGGGGAGGGAGAGACGAGAGACAGAGACAGAGAGAGGGGAGAGACAGAGGGGGGATAGAGAGATACAGAGGGAGAGAGAGAGACAGAGAGAGAGAGGGGATAGACAGAGGGGGGATAGAGAGATACAGAGGGGAGAGAGAGAGACAGAGAGAGAGAGGGGAGAGACAGAGGAGAGAGAGGAGAGAGACACAGAGGGGAGAGAGAGACAGAGGAGAGAGAGAGACAGGAGAGAGAGAGAGAGACAGAGGAGAGAGAGAGAGACATAGAGACAGAGGGAGAGACAGAGGGGAGAGAGAGACAGACAGAGGGGAGTCAGACAGAAGGGAGAGAGAGGGAGGAGAGACACACATAAGTGAGGAGAGAGAGAGAACACTGAAATGGGAGAGGCACCACTGAATGTTTAAGTAATATTTTAAGTGACTATGAAATGCTAATAGTCAATCTATTTTAAATATCTGAAACAGAACAGCACATATGAATGGGAGCATTCATAAATTATTATTTGTTATCTACATCAGGCTTGTCCAACATACACCTAAGGAATCACTGGTTTAAATGAAATGCTATAGCTACAGGAGCCATGGAGAATATTTGCTATAACTCATTCTAAACTGCTTGGTTTCATTTTACATTACCATGCTTTTGGTCTAGCTTGTAAAGTTTGAGTAAACTAAATAGAAAAATGATCCGTAAACTGCTGTAAAAGAGTAAAAACAAAAAAAACACTTAACCACATTCATTAAATTATCATTTTCACTAACAGAATCCTTTTCAGCAAAATCTAAGGTTGCAGAACTTACTTCAATAAAATGTGGCTAAAACACTGCTCCTCTGCAAGTCTGCATCTCTTCCTGCTCTGTAAGGAAGTGACAGTGGAACATTCCACTGCACTTGGAGGGGAAGTAAGGAACTCTCTTTTTATTGAATCAAAGCTGGCAGCTGCACAGGGCAGCAACAAAATAAATGAAAGTATTTTTTTTCCGTTTTTGTTTTGTTGTATATGAATTAACATCCCCAACCCTAAGTTCCCCCTGACTGATACCTCTCACTGGATTGGGTCAGCCCTAAAGAGGCCTGCCTCAAATAAGCACTTATGGGCCATGCAATGATCTTAACCACTTTCATCCAGTAGGTGGCACAGCGTGTTGTGTAATGGAGGGCAGACCTGCTTATGCCTCTCCATTGCACAACATGTAGCTGTGAAAAAAAAATGCTGGGAAAAAAAAGCCAATAAAAATATATATTTTTGCCCATATGAGAGGTGAAGCCCTGCCTCACCTGCCTCTAGTGACTGCACATCACTGCCCTAAAAGGTTTAAATTAGCCTCATGACTTGAGGCTTGTATGAGCTGAAACTCGTTGTCATTGTTTTGGCCATGGTGGGAGTGGTAGTATACCGGCAATCAGTCCAGAAGTAATCACAGAGAGATTCACTGAAAGTGTTTCATTTGGAAGGTAACAGTCAGGAGGGTGGAGAAAACCAACGTGCTACAGGACAACGGGTGTGCAGCTGTCATTTCAATAGAAGGAGCAGTTCTCTAGTCACCAAATTTTTGGATAAACTACAAGGCTTTTTGAGTTTTTAATTTTGTAATTTTTTTTTTTTAAACAAGCTTTATTTGTGAACATTTCAAAATTACAACAAAATGAAAATACAGCAATATAGCATAATTACTTCCCATATTATAATCATATACATCATCAAGTTTGGTGTATGTGAGAAATTCAAGCTTCAAAGAAAACGATATTTTGCTTATCAATATCACACAACTTTATGCTTTGTACCATGCCATATGCAAGGTGTATAATAAACATGGTGCGATAAATATATTTAATAGAATGTTCACTTGCAATTTTCAGTATTGCAGTCTATAGAAGAAAAAGAATAGGGGGAAAGGAACAGGAAGTAAGAGAAAAAAAACAAGGGGGGAAAAAGAAGGGGGGGGGGGGGACGAGGGGGAAGGAGAGGGAGGAACATCAGAGTCAGCACACAACCCCATTCACATCAAGATCAGCTACACTTCTCTACTAATGTCTGTATATTATAAACCTTTACCCTTCCCAGATTAGTAACATATATTCATGTGTTTCAATTTTACCAGAACTCACATAGTGGTACCTCTCTAGACTCAGCAGATCCCCAACCCCAGCCCTCCACTCCCTCAATGTCGGGACCTGCGGGGATTTCCAGCGTCTCGGGATGAGACTCTTGCGCAATTCAAGAGCAAGAGAAACAGATGTCGCTTCGCTTCCTCAATAATCCTTGGTATTTCGTGATAAATGAGGTATTTGGGTTCAGGAGGTATAATCATGTTCAAGAGCCTGTGGCTTCACCAAACACCCCCTGCCAAAAGGGCCGTATGAGAGGGCACCGTCACCACAGGTGCAGCCAAAGTACCCTCTTCTCCACAGCCCCTCCAGCACTCCCCGCTCAGATGGTGATATATCCTCCGCCAATCTCTGTGGCGTCATATAACCACCTACTTAGAAATTTAAAATGCCATTTCCTGGAGTCTCATTGATACCGACGCTTTGTCGCTTTTCTTAAAAATAGACCGCCAGGTTTGTGCATCTAGCTCTGTGTCCAATTCCTTATGCATGAAGTTACATAAGAAGGCCTAGTCTCTCCGTCTCCTTCCAATAGCATTATATATAATAAAGAGACCAAATGTCTCGGTATGGATGTTGAGGTACAAAGTTCCTCAAATGGGTCTTTTGTCTAGTCAATGCTCTCTGTCTCGCGTAATATTGAAAAAATGTGTCAACTGTGCCACTCTGAACCACTAGGAGAAAAACTCAGGATCCCAAGCAACAAGCTCTGCCTGACGTTTGATTCTGTTTTGAGCAATCACATTAGATATGGTTACTTTAGATAGAGAATAGGAGGACCCAGAAGAATACTTTTTTATGTGCTATTCCATTATCCGGGTTTTCACATATAGGGGTAACTGGCGCCGTCGCTGAAGAGATATAGCTTTTGGTTTTGATAAGCTTATCCCCACACCTGGAACACATCATCTATCAGAGGGTAGTGAGAGATGCATTTTGGGCGACGCTCCGGGCTTATCCAAGCCAAGGAGCCAACATTGCCTCTCTGAAGGATCTCTCTGTCCAGTCCAATCCAGGCTTTGTTTGTCGATCCATGGCACCATTCAACCAATTCGCTGGAGGATCATCGCTCTATGGTATTCCAACAAGCAACGGCACTCCAGCTCCTCCACCATTCCTAGGAAGGTACATTGTTTTTTTGCTTATCCTTGGCCTCTGGCCATTCAGATATAGGTTTCTATTATCATTTGCACCTGGTGTATTAAGTGCTCGGCCGAGGCCAGTGGCACCGTCTGCATAATATATAGCATTCTGGGTAGCACATTCATTTTTGCTACATGAATTCTCCCCATCCAGGAGATGGTTTTGTTTTTCCACGATTTTAGATCCCTTTCAATAGAGTCTCTAATATTTTTTATAGTTGGTATTCACTATCTCCCCAAGTGAAGGGGCAAGCCAAATGCCAAGGTATTTCAATTGTTTCGCAGTGACTTTCAGTGGGCACCCTTGATTTTGTGTGACAACGCTTCATGTGGCATATATATATTCAAAATTTCTGATTTTGATGGGTCCCCCAGTGAGCCGATTGAACAGATATAGTAAGCGAGGCACTAAAATGTCCGCAAAAAGTTTGTAATAGCGAGCCCCCAATTCCATCAGGGCCCGGGCTCTTACCAATGTGGAGGTCTTTAATGGCCTCCTTGATCTCCTCTGCCACAAAGGGAGCATCCAGTTGTTCTGCCTCCTCATCCGACAGTCGTTGCATATCTATCTCCTCTAAATAATCCATGACCTCTTGTTCAGAAGCCTGGACATTAAGCTGTTCTCTCCTCCTCTCACCAGCCCCATGAATGTTGTAGAGGGATTCATAAAATCTTCCAAAGGTGTTAGCAATAGACTGTCCATCTTTATGGACTGCCTCATGTTCATCAACTAGCTCAAAAACATAGGAGTTTAGCCTTTTTCGCGCTATTGCCCGAGCCAGTAGCCTCCCCGCCTTATTACCATGTTCGAATGAGTGCTTTTTTCTGCTGTCATCTTGCAAGTGCCTCAGCAAAGCTGAACCTAGCTTCAGATAGCTCTTCACGCAGCCCAGTGTCATTAGGATTATTCTTATGCGCTACTTCTTTCAGAGTTACCTGCGCCAGTAAGGCCGCATATAATTCTCTTTTAATTCTGCGCATTTTAGCGCTGTGCTTCATCAAGATGCCCCGAAGCACACACTTGTGGGCCTCCCAAACCGTAAAGCTGTCTACCAAAATCATCTGTATTTAGACGGAAGTACTCCTCCAAGCGTTCGCGTAATTCCTGGACACAGGAGCTGGTCATTCAAAAGAAATTCATCTAACCTCCAAACAAAAGGTGTTATTGGAGAGTCAGGCCAGTCAATCGTGCATCTCACCGGAGCATGATCCGACTATGTAATGTGTTGATACTACTGCCTGATGTAATTGCTAATCCCGCAGAATCCCGCAAAGATATAATCTATCCTCGTATATTTCCTATGAGGATGTGAATAAAATGTAAAATTTTTGGTTAAAGGATGGAACGCCACGCCAGACGTCATGTACTACCAGGTCAGTCAAAGATCCAATAAGATGTTTTATTTACTTTGTGGGGAGTGCTGGAGAGACCATCAGAGGCATCCAGAGCCGGGTCCAAGGAAACATTTAAAATCCCCACCATGTAAAGAGTGCCCCTTTTGTATCTCCAAAATCTTGAGCATAACTTTTTTAAAAAACAGGTCTTGGGCCTTGTTCGGGAGATAGAGGTTAACCAGGGTCAAGGGTCTGCCATGTAGCATGCCAGTCAGGATTAGGTACCTACCATCTGAATCTCTGACTATCTGATCCACCTGAAGGGTACTGTGGGGCGGATCAGGATTCCACACCATTCTTTTTTGAGTTATCTGAGGCAAAGTAAGCTGTTGGATATTGTCTATAAACCATTTCGGTTCTCTTAGTTTGGAAAAATGTGTCTCCTGAATGAGCACTATATCGCCACCCATCCTATGTAGGTCACGGGTAACAATAGATCTTTTATCAGGGCTATTAAGGCCCTTGACATTAATGGAAACAAGTTCAATGGTGTGTCGCCTAACTTGTGGTCGTAATCTTGCCATTTGTAAACTATAGGTTGTGTGCACTCAAAAAAAAAGGGGGGAGGGGAGGAGGTGAAGGAAGGTTGAGGGAGAGAGTAGCTATGCAAAATATTCCATTATATCAATATAGAATACTCTCACCCAAAAAAAGGAAAGGTTAGGTTCAAGACAGGGATAGATGAAGAGAAGAGCCAGAGGGGAAGGAAGAGAGTAGGGGCCTATAACAGGCCAAGATTAAGAAAGAGGGGGAGACCCACCTTTCCCAACGAGAATAAGTGGACTAGGTTTTAAGCTAGACAGAGTAGTTTCCAAGTAAAGGATTACCTGAAAATAATATTCAACTGGAGGTAGTAACCTCATCACTCTCATATATACTATATCATCAGAAAAATATACTTTGTAGGTAAGGATGACCCAACAAACACATTGAAAAGTTAATATTTAGAACCGAACATACACATAATTAAACCACCAAAAAACCCAGTGCAACACCCCCCCCCGCCCACCCAGGGAACCCAATAACAAAAGAGAAGCTCCTTGTCCCAGGGAGTCTTTAAGTCATGGCACGGTGCAAAATGGGCTTAAAGCATATAAGGCTAATGAGTAAGCTGTATCCCTTCTGTTTAAGCCTCGAAGGCCACCAATACCCAAAGCTCCCATTCCCATCAGTGCCAAAAGAGGATAGCAATCATAGGTTACTCTTAATCCCAACATATGGGGGTCACATTACATTGATGACTCTCACGTGTCTCCAGCCAGCAGCCAGACGTACAAACCAGGTGATATAGAACTATATAATGTGCCGTTATTGTGGCATTAATACCCATCAGGCCGCAGGCTAGGACCAGGTTTCAGAGAGCAGGCCTGTTATTAAGATAATACATAGTATCAACTAATAGCTGTGGATTCAATATGTAAGGCAGGCAATGCAGAGACAAATTAGTTTATGAGGTTGCAAATAAACAAATGATTCTACCTGTGTTCTAGTAAGCTGCTGGACCTCTCCGAACCGTCCTTTTCTCTGAGGGCTGTTTCTAGGCACCAATGGGGGGGAAACAGGTCAGTAACAGGAGACAACTCCCCCCAGAAGAAGCTAACAATACATTTTTTTAAACTAAATACTGCACAAATAAGTATAACAACACTTGTAAATTAAATTTGAGTTCCCTAGGCCTAGCCGGGGTTCTTCAAACATAGAATAACAAGCAGTCCTGTAGTCTGGGTAGATTGCGGTTACTCCCCCTTCTCTCTCCCTCTCCAGGGCCAGGCAGACCATGATATTTGGAGGATTAATCTGGATGCCCAAAGCCTGGCTGAAGGCGGGGAGGTCTGCGGGTGTCCTGAAGATGGCAGACGCGCCGTTTCTAGACGCAATTAGGCATGTGGGGAACCCTCCCACCTGTATGGGATCTGTTGTTCCTTCAATCTTGAAGTTATGAAGCGAAGATCTCTCCGTTTCTGGAGAGTGTCCGGGCACAAATTGGTAAAAAACTTGTATATCCGCCCCCTCAAAATGCAGGGATGTTTGCTCCTAGCTTGTTGAGGATCTCTTCTTTATCTTTGTATGATAACAATTTTATGATAATGTCCGAGGGGGTGCTCTAGCTGGAGGGCCTGCGTCTGAGCGCCCGGTGTGCTCTCTCTACCTGCATCTCCGCTGCATCTGGTGCATTTCTAAGGAACTTGAAAATTCTTGAATATAGTGATTTATGTCAGGCGGTCCCACTGTCTCAGGCACTCCACGGAGCCGCAGGTTATTCCGCCTGCTCCTATTCTCTAAATCCTCAATTCTGTCAGTGAGGGACTGTACTGTAGCTTCCTGTGATTGTATGCAGCTGGCTTGTTGCTGTAGGTCTGAACGCATGACTTCTTGCGTTTCTTCCACTTGCGTCACCCTACGCTCCATCACTACTATATCTTTTTTTAGTTCACCAAACATAAGCTTAACATCTACAATTGCCCTCTTTGATATCATTTTTAGATGATAAGTGCTTAATATCTTCTTTGGTGACATAGCTTGACTGTATAGATTCTGCCACACCATGTTCTGCATCACAGTTGTTTTGTTTGCTGCTTTCAGGAGCTTCCCCTGCTTGCCCCTGGGGCTGGTTCAGAGGGGATCAAATAATGTTCCAGATTAGAAGACTGAGAGCCTTTGGAGGGCTTCGGGCCTTTTCTATTAGCCATTTTCAAATCTAAAGCAGTAGGAGATCCAAGGACCCTCTCTGTCCTGTTAGGGACTACAGTAGTATTAAATGTTGTGTGCAGGAGAGTTTCTGTCTCTGCGAGTGACACAGCCTCTGTCCAGATCAAACTCACCAAGTTAGCAATCCCCTACAAAACAGATTTTTATATCTTTCAATAAAGTGTTGTGATCCCCTTTATAAACTCTTAAGTTGTGGTGTTATAGGTGCAGACAGCAAGTACTTGACACTCAGATGTTGCTACTCTGCGGCCCTGTTCTCTCCACCAAACAGGGGATGTAACATAATTCTGATAGCTGTCAGTACACCAGGGGTGGCCCAGACAACAACCAGTCACTCACCGGAGCTGCAGATCTTATATCCTCCACCACTACGGCTGCGACTGCTTTAGATCTTTCGTGCCACTCTGCTCCGGTAGTGGTTGCGTCACAATCTGTGTAAGGCCCTAAATTCGGCCCGCTGCAGCTCCGCTTATGTCAGATGCTTCTCCGCAGGTGTTAGTGAGTCCAAGCTGGGCGATCCGGTGACACAAGCTAAGGCCAGATCCCCAGGTCCAACCAGGCACCCCGGTCCTCTTTGTCAGTCCGGTGCAGATGTACTTGCGCCTCAATATTTCAGGTCCCTCCGATCAACGGTATAGGGGTCTTAAGGGTCAGTTTCTGTTAGCCACGGCCACCAGAATGTTGTGGCTGTAGTTCTCGTGGTTCTTAATAGCTACAGGTCAGCCAAGCCTTATATGAGAGCTTTAAGGCTTCAGAGCTCAACTTGTGTGCGGCCATCAGGCTAGCGTGGCCAGGCTCCCGCCCCCCTGAGTTTTTAATTTTTAATATTATGCTTGATACATAGAACATTTTTTAGAACCTATTGACTTTTAAAGATTCTAATTATGATTAATTCATATATATATATATATATATATATATTTATATATATACAGTGGGGCAAAAAAGTATTTAGTCAGCCACCAATTGTGCAAGTTCTCCCACTTAAGAAGATGAGAGAGGCCTGTAATTTTCATCATAGATATACCTCAACTATGAGAGACAAAATGTGGAAACAAATCCAGATAATCACATTGTCTGATTTGGAAGAATTTATTTGCAAATTATGGTGGAAAATAAGTATTTGGTCAATATCAAAAGTTCATCTCAATACTTTGTTATATATCCTTTGTTGGCAATGACAGAGGTCAGACGTTTTCTGTAAGTCTTCACAAGGTTGTCACACACTGTTGCTGGTATGTTGGCCCATTCCTGCATGCAGATCTCATCTAGAACAGTGAAGTTTTGGGGGCTGTCGCTGGGCAACACAGACTTTAATACTGCCTCCAAAGGTTTTCTATGGGGTTGAGATCTGGAGACTGGCTAGGCCACTCCAGGACCTTAAAATGCTTCTTACGAAGCCACTCCTTCGTTGCCGGGCGGTGTGTTTGGCATAATTGTCATGCTGAACAGATCCAGCCATGTTTCATCTTCAATGTCCTTGCTGATGGAAGGAGATTTGCACTCAAAATCTCACGATACATGGCCCCATTCATTCTTTCATGTACACGGATCAGTCGTCCTGTTCCCTTTGCAGAGAAATAGCCCCAAAGCATGATGTTGCCACCCCCATTCTTCACAGTAGGTATGGTGTTCTTTGGTTGCAACTCAGCATTCTCTTTCCTCCAAACACGACGAGTTGTATTTCTACCAAACAGTTCTACTTTGGTTTCATCTGACCATATGACATTCTCCTAATCCGCTTCTTGATCATCCAAATGCTCTGTAGCATACTTCAGACGGGCCCGGACATGTATTGGCATAAGTAGGGGGACACGTCTGGCACAGCAGGATCTGAGTCCCTGTCGGCCGAGTGTGTTACTGATGGTAGCCTTTGTTACGTTGGTCCCAGCTCTCTGCAGCTCATTCACTAGGTCCCCCTGTGTGGTTCTGGGATGTTTGATCACCGTTATTGTGATCATTTTGACCCCACGGGGTGAGATCTTGCGTGGAGCCCCAGATCAAGGGAGATTATCAGTGGTGTTGTATGTCTTCCATTTTCTAATTATTGCTCCCACAGTTGATTTCTTCACACCAAGCTGCTTGCCTATTGCAGAATCAGTCTTCCCAGCCAGGTGCAGGTCTACAATTTTTATTTCTTGTGTCCTTCCACAGCTCTTTGGTCTTCACCATAGTGGAGTTTGGAGTGTGACTGTTTGAGGTTGTGGACAGGTGTCTTTTATACTAATAACAAGTTCAAACAGGTGCCATTAATACAGGTAATGAGTGGAGGACAGAGGAGCTTCTTAAAGAAGAAGATACAGGTCTGTGAGAGCCAGAAATCTTGCTTGTTTGTAGGTGACCAAATACTTATTTTCCAACATAATATGCAAATAAATTCTTCCAAATCAATGTGATTTTCTGGATTTTTTTTCCACTTTTGTCTCTCATAGTTGAGGTATACCTATGATGAAAATTATAGGCCTCTCTCATCTTCTTATGTGGAGAATTTGCACAATTGGTGGCTGACTAAATACTTTTTTGCCCACCTGTGTGTGTGTATATATATATACAGTCCTTAAAACTTTTATCAGTGTAATGTAGAAAGTATTAGGGCTGACGCAATGTTTAGATTCCCTGACGAAGTGCCGTAGCAGCACGAAACATGTTTGAGTAGGGTGAACAGTTGCAGGCTGCTTCACTGGCTGTGATATTGCTTTATGCTTGATTTCTTGAGGAGAATATTTACTAGCATTTACTAATAAAAGTTCCATTTTATATTTTCCACTCTTGGCACATTGGACTGCTGGTTATTTCCACCATTGCAGTGAGAATTTATATATATATATATATATATATTATATATATATATATATATATATATATATATATATACAGTGGATTAAAAAAAAGTCTACACATCCCTGTTAAAATGTCAGGTTTCTGTGATGTAATAAAATGAGACAAAGATAAATCATTTCAGAACTTTTTCCACCTTTAATGTGACCTATAAACTGTACAACTCAATTGAAAAACAAACTGAAATGTTTTAGGTAGAGGGAAGAATAAATATAAAAATAAAATAATATGGTTGCATAAGTGTGCACACCCTTAAACTAATACTTTGTTGAAGCACCTTTTGATTTTATTACAGCACTCAGTCTTTTGGGTATGATTCTATCAGCATGGCACATCTTGACTTGGCAAGATTTGCCCACTCTTTTTGCAAAAAACACTCCAAATCTGTCAGATTGTGAGGGCATCTCCTGTGCACAGCCCTCTTCAGATCACCCCACAGATTTCAAATCGGATTCAGGTCTGGGCTCAGGCTGGGCCATTCCAAACTTTAATCTTCTTCTGGTGAAGCCATTCCTTTGTTGATTTGGATTTATTCTTTGGGTCGTTGTCATGCTGAAAGATGAAGTTCTTCTTCATGTTCAGCTTTCTAGCAAAAGCCTGAAGGTTTTGTGCCACTATTGACTGGTATTTGGAACTGTTCATAATTCCCTCTAGCTTAACTAAGGACCCCAGTTCCAGCTGAAGAAAACAGCCCCAAAGCATGATGCTGACACCACCATGCTTCACTGTGGGTATGGTGTTCTTTTGTTGATGTGCAGTGTTGTTTTTGCGCCAAACATATCTTTTATGGCCAAAAAGTTCAACATTGGGGACTTTAGATGTGTTTTTGCAAAATGTAGCCTGGCTTGGATGTTTTTCTTCGTAAGAAAAGGCTTTCGTCTTGCCACTCTAGCCCATAGCCCAGACATATGAAGAATACGTGAGATTGTTGTCACATGTACCACACAGCCAGTACTTGCCAGATATTCCTGCAGCTCCTTTAATGTTGCTGTTGGCCTCTTGGTAGCCTCTCAGACTAGTTTTCTTCTCATCTTTTCATGTTCAGCTTTCTAGCAAAAGCCTGAAGGTTTTGTGCCACTATTGACTGGTATTTGGAACTGTTCATAATTCCCTCTAGCTTAACTAAGACCCCAGTTCCAGCTGAAGAAAAACAGCCCCAAAGCATGATGCTGACACCACCATGCTTCACTGTGGGTATGGTGTTCTTTTGTTGATGTGCAGTGTTGTTTTTGCGCCAAACATATCTTTTATGGCCAAAAAGTTCAACCTTGGGGACTTTAGATGTGTTTTTGCAAAATGTAGCCTGGCTTGGATGTTTTTCTTCGTAAGAAAAGGCTTTCGTCTTGCCACTCTAGCCCATAGCCCAGACATTTGAAGAATACGTGAGATTGTTGTCACATGTACCACACAGCCAGTACTTGCCAGATATTCCTGCAGCTCCTTTAATGTTGCTGTTGGCCTCTTGGTAGCCTCTCAGACTAGTTTTCTTCTCATCTTTTCATCAATTTTAGAGGGACATCCAGTTCTTGGTAATGTCACTGATGTGCCATATTTTCTCCACTTGATGATGGCTGTCTTCACTGTGTTCCATGGTATATCTAATGCCTTGGAAATTATTTTGTACCCTTCTCCTGACTGATACCTTTTAACAATGAGATCCCTCTGATGTTTTGGAAGCTCTCTGTGGACCATGGCTTTTGCTGTGGGATGCGACTAAGAAAATATCAGGAATGACCAACTAGAGCAGCTGAACTTTATTTGGGGTTAATCAGAGGCACTTTACATGATGGCAGGTGTATGCTGACTCCTATTTAACATGATTTTGAATGTAATCGCTTAATTCTGAACACAGCTAAATCCCCAGTTATGCAACCACATTTTTTTTTTCAAAAACTTTATTTGTTATCCAAAAGAACAATACAACATGAAAAAAAAAGAATAAATAACAGAAGCCAACAAGTGAGTCTTTGGGGCTCTGCGTACAATAATCAATGTGAATGGTGAGAGAGTATTCTTCTTCAAGCTTTGTTGATGACCTCCATGGTATCTCTTGTCTTTATATCTCAAGCATCTCTGAATATTTAGCGGTGGATAATACCAGTGCTCTCTCAAGGTTCTTATGTGGTATTTATTGTCTCTATGCTTACAATAAACTTGGTCATCAAGTATTTATTCCCCCAAAGACTCTCATATACATGTACTGATCTTAACAAATGCCATTTGCAAAAATAAAAATTGTGAGGTGTTGTAACGCACACCAAATGTTATAATCCTGTCCCGACTTGTGCCAGGTTTTGACCCAAGTCGGTGAATAATAATGAAAGTGAAGAGGGAGAGAAAGAAGAAGAAAAAAGAGGGGGAGAGCTGAGGGATTGTGGGCAAGTTTGAGGAGGGAGAGGGTGGGGGAAGGGGGAGTCCTACGGTCTAGGTTGTATTTCAGTCGTGCCATGAACCTGAGAGCATGCTGAGGTATTTAATCATCTAAGAGGGTTGGGAGCCCCATATTTCCAGCATATATTCGTGTATCTCAGCTTTGTCATCTCTAAGATATCTAAACCTTTCTAACTGCAAGTGTCTATCAACTTGGGTTTTCCAGTCATTAAGCATTGGAACCTTTATTGACTTCCAATGTCTGGGTTATCAGTGATTTTGCGCTATTGAGCATTATATACAAAAGATGTTTTTTCGGTTTTTCCGAAAGTTTGGGGAGGTCATGAAAAAATAGGAGACTTGGTCTCCTGTCTATTGTTATCTGTAGTTTAGAGTCTATAATATCCAAGACGTCCTGACAATATTCATCGATTAGGCTGCAGTGCCACCATATATGTGAGAGTGTTCCCTGTTCCCCGCATCCCCTCCAGCACTTCCAGTCTGTGTGTTTATATACCCTTTTGATTTTATCTGGGGGGAAATACCAGCGGGAGAGAAATTTATAATTAGACTCAAGGAGTCTGGCTGAGATCGAGGCCTTAGTATGAATATGAAATATTTTTCCCCATTCTGCAGTTGTAAGGGAAACCCCTATCTATTTATTCCATTGTCTGGTGTAGTTAGGCAAGGGGGCCTCTTTGTGTGATGTTAATAAACGGTGAAGTATGGAGATGAGGTGGCCCGGGGTGCTGGGTAGAAGGCAAAATTTTTCTAACAATGTGGGTTGCCTAGTAAGTTGTCCCTGTTTTTTGTGGGTTTGTAGATAGTGTTGCAGTTGTGTATGAAGAAACCAGGGGATTTTTAGTCCATTGCGTTCTAAGTCAGTTGTTTTTTTAAGTTTGTTGTTTAGGAATAGTCTGTTAAACGCTGTTTGAGTCAGCTGTGTTTCGTCCAGTTGCACTTGATGCACACTTGTGAAAGGTATGTCTGGGTTATTTACAAAAGGGGTCAGAGGAGAAGGATTTGAGGAGATATGAGGATGTTCTATTAATGTCTTGTCCCATTGTGCAAAGAATTCCCTGAAAAAGGGGTATATTTCGATAATCTTAGGCCTATTTCTAGGGGAGATCCATCCCAGGGATCCCATATTTTGTACCTTCAAAATTGCGCGTCCTATCTGTACCCATACATCCCTTTTGAGTTATTGCTCCACTCTACCTGGTGTTGAAGATTTATAGCTTTTTTATATGTGTAAAGGTTGGGAACACCAAGGCCACCTCTATCCTTTGCAAGATAAAGTGTGCCTATCGCCACTCTAGGTTTTATGCCGCCCCATATGTATTCTTCTATTATGCGCTGTAATTTCTGTAGAAAATGTGTCGGGAAAGGAGTCGGGAGGGTTTGTAGGTAATATAAAATTCTAGGAAGGATATTCATCTTAATGATACCTATTCTGCCTAACCATGAAATTTTTTTATTTTTCCATGAGGAGAGGTCACATGATATTGCGGAGAGTAAAGGTTTATAGTTAGCCTCAAAGAGGGTTTCTGCAGTTGAAGTGAGATTTACCCCTAGGTACCGAAGTGAGCGAGTTTGAATCCGTAAATTACTTTTACCAGCTAATTGGGATAATTCCTCCTGTGAGAGGTTTATATTCAGGATTTCCGACTTGGATTGATTCAAGTGGAAATTGGACACCTTGCCATATTCTTCAAATTCGCGAAGAATCTCTGGTAATGAGGTCAGGGGATTTGATAGTATTATCCCTGGCTTCTCGTCCAGGGACGAAACCCACCTGGTCAGGAGATATCAGCTGTGGTAAGAATTTATTTAATCTATTCGAGAGAATTTTGGCATAAATTTTCAGATCCACGTTCAGTAATGATATCGGCCTGAAATTTTCTGGGCGGTTAGGCGGTTTGCCGGGCTTCGGGATGGTGGTGATGTGTGCCAGTAACATGGAAGGTGGGAACCCTTGTGTGTCGTCTAATGTGTTAAATAGAGATGCCATGTGTGGTGATAATATGTGCTTAAAGGTCTTATAATATTTAGCACTGAAGCCGTCAGTGCCTGGGCTTTTGCCTGATGGTAGCGCGTCCACAGTATGTGCTACCTCTTCCTCTGTAATAGGTTTCTCTAACTCAGCTGTCTCTTCTCGTGTTAATGAGGGTAGTGTTAGAAAGTCTAGATATGTGTCGATTTTTATGCCTATGTGGCTGCCGTCTATGTCTCCTTGAATGTCCTTAGGGTTTTGTATATTATATAGTGTGTGGTAATATGTTCACAGTACCTCCATTATTGCCGGACTATCTGAGCATGTGTGGTTGTGCTGGTTTTTAATGCTATGAATAAGTGTTTTAAGCTGTTTTCTTTTAATGGCTCTGGCTAAGAGTTTGCCTGGTTTATCTCCATATTCAAAGTATTTTTGTTGTAGTCTTAGAGCTGTCTTTTGTTGGTCAATTAGGTGTTGGTTCTGTATTTCTATTCGTGCCTGTTGAAGTTCTGCTTTAATTAAGGGGTCTGTGGGCCTTTTTTTGTGTTTCACTTCTAGGTCATGTATTTTGGATAATGTGGCGGAGTATTTGATCCTTTTTTGTTTCTCCCCTTAGGACGTACTTGTGTGCTTCCCATATTATGTGTGTAGGTGAATCCCTTATATCGTTATGTTGGAAGTATTCCTTAAGTGTATTTTTGATCTGGGTTTTGGTAATTTGGCTGTTTAACATAAAATCATCAAATTTCCAGATGTAGGGATAGTTAGGGATTGTGGGCCATTTTAATTTGCAAAGAACTGGAGCATGATCGGACCACGTCATAGGCAGTATCTGTGTTTTTGTAACCAGGGCTAGTGTAGATTTGTCTGTGAAAATGTAGTCTATTCTTGTGAATAGATCATGTGGGTGTGAGAAGAAAGTATAATCTCGTTGTATTGGATGTAGTATTCTCCATGTGTCATGGACCGCTAGTTCCTCTAATCTAGCATTACACTGTTTTATTTATTTTTTTGAAGTGGATGCTGCTGCTCTAGATGTATCTAGCTGTGGTTCTAGTGGGAGGTTAAAGTCACCACTGATGATCAGTGCTCCTTTTTTTAATTCCAAGATTTTGTTAGTAAGGGAGGTCATGAACTTGTTTTGGTGTTGATTTGGGAAATATGTATTGACCAGAGTGACCATTTTGTTATGCAGCCTACCCACGACTACTAAGTACCATCCCTCTGTGTTTTTTTCTATGTGTATTGGGGAGAAGGGGGTAGAGCGGTCAATTAGTATACCTACCCCGTTTTTTTTGGTGGGCCTGATGCAAAGAGGTTGGAAATTTAGGGTTGTGCCAAGTGGGCTCTCTGCCCTTCTTGAAATGGGTTTCCTGGACAAATAGTATATTACAGTGGAGTCTGATAGCATCTCTAATTAGATGTGATCTCTTTTCTGGGATGTTAAGCCCTTTAGTAATTAGGGTCACTATCGTCAGGTCATGGACACTGTGTGAAGGCATTATGTCGTAGGAGGGGGGAGGTGGGGAGGGTTAGAAGGGAAGGGGGATAGTATGAAGGGGTTCAGATGCAGATACAGAGGGAGGTATGTGAGAAAACAAGTGTTTTCCCCAGGAGTCCCTGTCCCCAGGCGTGTATGCAAGTTTAGCGGGACTGATGAACTTTAACAGAGGTCACTGGTATAGCTAAAGTAAGTGTTGACAGGGGAGGGGGGACTGTGAGTGACTTGGGGAAATGGGAGAGAGGAGGAGAGTATAAGAAGAGAGAAGAAAAAGGGTAGATAAGCAAAGAAAGCAACCTATCACGGTTGTGTCAGTATTTAGTAGCTTAAATAAGACAAGAGAGTGTGGGATCAGTATCCCCACACCCGAAAATGTTAGTATTTTTCAATATAAGGCAATAGGATCACATATTCATATGCAGTATATATTAAATACGAAAAGAAAAATAAAATGTATAAAACAAAATGTATAAGACATAGCAGCAAAGTATATGGACCATTTGTCTATATTAGAGGCCACTTGTTTACATTATGTAGATTGACTTCACCTAGCAGTGTAACCATGAAGCTAAGGGAGTTTCCCTAATTACAGCATTTAAAAGGTGTTAGTTATTACACATTCTAATTTAATGGCTAAAGGTGATCGTTCCTACATATCCATAGAGCGCCTCAATAGCGGTAATAGCGGCTTAAGAGTATGCCGCAGAAAACAGATACATTTTTCCTATATATATATACTAATCATGTAAACTCAAACAAATTAACATAACATATAATCAACAGAAGCACAATATACTATACCCAGCAGAAATGCTCTTGAAGGGTTATTGTAGAGAAAATGTGAGGCACTGGAGACTATCTACATTATAATAGTCCTTCCCCAATTCCGTCAGTCTATTTATTTTGACCCTGTGAGGAGCTTGTCCCCCATCTGGCGTCGGGATGTTAATGTCCAATGCCTTGCAGAAAGTCGGCAGATCAGATGGTGTCCTGTAGATGGCATGTGTTCCATTTCTCGTAGTGATTATGCTCACTGGGAATCCCCATTTGTATTGTATTCTGTTTGATTGGAGTTCACTTGTGATGAACCTGAGTTCCCTTCTTTTTTGTAAGGTGATTTGACTCAGGTCTGAAAAGATTTGTATGGGCGTGCCTGCATGCATCACCTCTTTAAGGGCTCTCGCTTTTTGGGAAATGGTGTCCTTATCTTTATAGTTTAGGAATTTGACTATAATGTCTCTTGGGGTGCCTTGGGGGGAGGTTTTGGTCGCAGGGGCCCTGTGCGCCCTTTCTAGTGGTACATCCGCTGAGCTTGGTGTGCCTTTTATCGTTCTAAATAATGCCTGCAGGTAACCTTCTAGAACAGTGTTGCCAACTGTCTCAGGCACGCCCTGATTCGCATATTGTTCCTTCTCCCTCTGTTATCCAAGTCTTCAACTTTTGACAACAGAAATTGTATATTCTCTGCTTGATCTTGCATTTGTTGAGAGTTAGAGGTGACCTGCAGCTGCAAGGCTTCATGTTTGTTCTTCAGTCTGAACCTGTTGGCTGACGTGATGGAGGTCTTTCTTTAAGACAGCATGTATGGCAGCCTTTGAAGAAATAACATTGAGATCCTCTCTAGTCAGAGGTTCTGTGTGTAGGGGGTCAAGTGTGGAATCTTAATTTAGTGATAATGGTGCAACTGTTGCTGTGTCTGTATTTGCTGTCTCTGTCCATAATATAGATGGCCTGA
The DNA here is from genome assembly GCF_027579735.1 of Bombina bombina. Lineage (NCBI taxonomy): Eukaryota > Metazoa > Chordata > Amphibia > Anura > Bombinatoridae > Bombina > Bombina bombina. Next base: position 888,991,907 of record NC_069502.1, read on the forward strand.
GAAAGCTATCCAGGCCCGTGCTCTTTGGGCCCTTATCTGTTTTGCCGTGTTTTCTGGCCGACATAGTGTAATATTAGGCTAATGGCGTGCACTATTTGAAATCCCTCATGACCAAGGCTCTTCTTTATCTATGATGTATTATATTTATTCAAATATTTGGCTTCTTCCCCAGGTGCAGTACACTACTTGTTTGTATAACTGTTTGTTTATCTGCTTCAGTATGTACTCCAACCCGTTGCTGGGTAGCCAAAGGAATTGTCTTTTACAATGCTGCAGCTGAGGTGTTTAAAGTTCTTTATGTTTAGCCAGGTGTCCGTTCTTAGTTTTTATTTCTTAAGTTATGGCCTCGTTTTTTATTGTTTGTTAATCAGCACTCCCCACTGTGTATTTGTGCATGTAGCCCATGTGAGTTTGACCTTAGGAGCGGTCTTACCTCTGTTTGTAGTGTCTAATGAGGTCCTCTCCAGCCGATGCTCGTTATTCTCTCTTCCCGTGTGAGCTAAACCGGCCGTGGGTATGTGTCGCCTGTGTGCTAGTGCTGTGACCCGGTCCGAGGACCACACGCTCCCTTGTCTCTCAGTAAGTGCCTAGGCCTCACACGGTCTCCACGTCACCTGACTGCCGTGTGTGGATGTACAGCCCGGTGTTCTATAGCGTGTCTCCTCGATCGAGTGCACCCCTCCAAACCTCCTATGTCTGACCTGGGTGTGTGGTGTCGAGGGTGAGGCTTCAGTGCTAGGCAGGCCGCAAATGTTCCGGAGCGCCAGATGGTAACTTCTGCACTTTTCAGGATAAGTTGAGCTGTTGCTAGTCGTTCAGTCAGGTTCTCTGCCCTATTTTAATCATTAAATGTGCTGCCTATTACCATTTTATTAAGTTTATTTCGGGTGTGGGGCTTAAGAGCCAAGGTTCAAGCAGCCATCTTCCTGCATGGCCAGGCTCCGCCCCCAGAAACTTGACATTTTAACAGGGGTGTGTAGACTTTTTATATCCACTGTATATATATGTATATATATGTATATATATATATATATATATATATATATATATATACATAAAACATTATTATTATTATTTTATATATTTGGTTTTATTTTATGCTTCGGTTTACGCTTTTTTTAGATGCACACATGCTATTTCTTTTTTTTTATGGTGCTCCTTCAACAAAGAATACCAAGAGAACAAAGTAAATTAGATATTAGAAGTAAAATTGCATGTACTATCTGAATTATGCAAGTTTAATTTTGACCTTTACTGTCTTTTTAAAGGTACTTTAAATACAAAGCGCTTCTGTCAGACATCTGAAAGAGCAGTAATTAAATGTCTTAAAATATTTTTGCATGGAAAAGGTTAAACTGAAGTAGTTTAAATCGATGTCAAAACAGGAAATGTATCTTTTTGTATGATTGATACCAAAATCACAGTTGGTCATTGACTGATGAAGACAACTCCCTCCCTCGGCTTTAATCATTTAGATACAAGGCCAGATTTGCCTCTGGTGACCCCCAAACAATGGTTTCTCAGGCGACCAACCACCCATATACCTATATTTCTTTTCTATAGGTGGTAAGAGTCCACAAGCTTGTTACTAATGGGATTACATTCCTACCAGGAGGGGGGAAAGTTTCCCAAACCTCAAATGCCTATAAATACACCTCCCACCTCACTCATACCTCCGTTTTAAAAACTTTGCCTCCTTAGGAGGTGATGATGTGAAGCATGATGTGCTTGATTTCTTCAGTGAAAGGCGCTTCTAAGCATATTAAAGCCCAGTTCCTCTCTAAGTGCAGTCTGAGGGATGTGAAGGGAGTATTGCCTGATGATACCTTGTTTTCACGTATGGGAAATCTATTCTAAGGCTTTCTGTAAATTGGTTGCAGGGATTCATCTGCTGCCTCCCTTTATAGATCGACATTATACTCTTGTTGTTATTATTATTATTATTACCTCTGCTGCTATGTTTCAGTACTAGTTTGGCTGTCTGATATATGTGGATGGGTGTCTTACACGGTAAGTATATATTTATTTATTCTCAAGTAAAAGTTGTTTTATATATTGTTTATATATATACTGTATATGCCTTGAGTCAGTAATTCAGTGCTCTATTTTTTAGTAACTTTAATCAGTGACTAAAATATGTCTAAAAAGGACATATTTACAAGGTTGATAGAGTTTGTGACACATACATGGATTATTTGGGGGCTATTATTAAGAGTCCACGAGCTTGCTACTAATGGGATATACATTCCTACCAGGAGGGGGGAAAGTTTCCCGAACCTCAAATGCCTATAAATACACCTCCCACCTCACTCATACCTCAGTTTTAAAAACTTTGCCTCCTTAGGAGGTGGTGAAGCATGATATGCTGAGAAGTGCCGAAGATCAGAGTAGACTCTTATGGAGGGTAGTACTCTTCGCATTGGGACTGGAGTTTTAAGTAGTCCTGTCAGCCTCTCAGTGAGAACCTGGGTGAAAGTTAGAGTCCGGAGATGCAGGGAGAGTCTTTCTGTGAAACCATCCTGACTCATATTAATAGCTCCACAAGCAATCAGCGTTGATGAGTTTTGCTGCCTGCTTTCTGCACTCAAGTCCATGTCAAGAGCGAGGGTACTAACCTGTCACACTTGAAGGGTCGTGTTCCTGTTCCATGACGTAGATTCTGGTAAGATTGTTTCATTTTTTTATTACATAATGATAACACGGAAGAAAGGGTTCAGGGGATTATTGAAAAGTGGGGGGTTTATACATGATATTGTTTATTGTGTTATTGCTGCGTTATGTGCGAGATGAGGCTCTGGAAATATGTGGAGCTTTCAGGTTACTTACGGGAGTATTGTGTGGCCCTTTTTTTGGCGCGGCACAGGAGACAAAGCGGTTTCTGTAGTCCGGGTCATAGGAGGCGGGGAGTACCCAGGCTATTGGAGGTTATAAAGGTGCCTATTAAGTTAATCTAGTCCATCATAAAAGTGCAAGCTATGGAGGACTCTGACCCGTTAGAGGGTTCTCCCTCTTTAACAAGGTCTCATTCCTGTGTTTATTGTGAGGAGGTTCTGGTAGAACAGCCTGCTCAACAATGTTCCACATGCCTTGATAAAGTTACGACATCTAAAAGTAAACAGATGTCTAGTACTACTGAGCCGTCCACCTCTGAGGGTTCACCATCCCGTGAGGTGCGTTCCCTGCATTCATCTCCAAGTGCACATGCAGCGCCCCAGGGTCACCAATTCTTTCATCTGTGATGCCAATATGCAAATTATTCGCCTGAGTGCTAAGGTGTCAGGTTTTTTCCGTTTTAGCTCGCAGGGCTCTGTGGCTAAAGTCTTGGTCTGCAGACATGACCTCTAAGTTGAGGCTGTTGTCCCTGCCTTTTCAAGAAAAGATTCTGTTCAATTCAGGATTGTATTCGATCATATCCATGGTTACGGGAGGCAAGGGAGCTTTCCTACCGCAGGATAAGAAGGCTAAGCCTAAAGTGTTGGTCTGCAGACGTGACCTCTAAGTTGAGGCTGTTGTCCCTGCCTTTTCAAGGAAAGATTCTGTTCGGTCCAGGATTGGATTTGATTATATCCACAGTAACAGGAGGCAAGGGAGCTTTCCTACTGCAGAATAAGAAGACTAAGCCTAAAGGATCTACTTTTCGTCACTTTCGTGCGGACAATGCCCAGCGCCAGCAGCCCGTCGGGAAAGCAGACCAGTCCAAGGGAACTTGGAAGCCGGCTCATTCTTGGAACAAGTCTAAGCAGAGCAAGAAGCCCACCGAGATATAATCGGCATGAAGGGGCGGCCCCCGACCGGTCTCCGGACCAAGTAGGGGATAGATTATCTCTCTTCTCAGAAGCCTGGTTGCAGGAAATTCAGGACCCTTGGGTTCTGGAAATTGTCGCCTAGGGTTACAGGATAGGGTTCAGATCCTATCCGCCCAGGGGCAGATTCCTCACAAATCTTTTGTGGTTCCAAGGAAAGAGGGCATGTTCCGCCCGATTCTGGACCTAAAGTGTTTAAACAAGTTTCTGAGTGTTCCATCGTTCAAAATGGAAACAATGAGATTGATTCTGCCTCTTGTTCAAGAGGGACAGTTCATGACAACTATAGGTTTGAAGGACGCTTACCTTCATGTGCCAATTCACAGGGACCACTTCAAGTTCCTAAGATTTGCGTTTCTGGACCAACACTTCCAGTTTGTGGCCCTTCCCTTTGGTCTGGCGATGGCCCCGAGAGTCTTCACAAAGATTCTGGGGGCGCTACTTGCAGTGACCAGATCCAGAGGCATTGCTGTGGCTCACTATCTGGATGACATTCTAGTCCATGCGCCGTCGCTCAGTCTCACAGGGGATCATTCGAGGGCACTTCTTCTTTTGCTCCAATCTCACGGTTTGAAGATCAACTCAGGAAAGAGTTTCCGAAACAGGGTGGAGTTTCTAGGCATGATAATAGACTCTATATCCATTAAAATATTTCTCACAGACCATTGATGCAGGAAGATTGCATCCTCTTGTCTTGCCCTTCAGTCCTCCTCAAGCCCCTTGGTGGCTCAGTGTATGGAGGTGATCAGACTCATGGTTTCCAGCATAGACATCATTCCATTCTCCAGGTTCCATCTCAGACCTCTTCAATTGTGCATGTTGAGACAGTGGAACGGTGATCATTCAGATCTATCACAGCAGATATCCATGGATGCTCAGACTCGGATCTCCCTCTCTTGGTGGATCCGTCTGGGACATCCTTCTTGAGACCATCCTGGGAGATTGTGACTATGGATTCGAGTCTGGCAGGATGGGGAGCTGTTTGGGGTGCCAGGATGGCACAAGGAAAATTGACCCGGGATGAGTCTTTCCTTCCGATAAATATTCTGGAACTCTGAGCAATCTACAATGCTCTGAAGGCATGGCCTCCTATGGGGTCATTCAGCTTCATCAGATTCCAGACTGACAACATTACCTCGGTGGCTTACATCAACCATCAGGGGGTACGAGGAGCTCCCTAGCCATGAGAGAGGTGTCTCGGATCTTGGAGTGGGTGGAGTCCCACAGCTGCTTGCTCTCAGTGATTCACATTCCAGGTGTGGACAACTGGGAAGCAGACTTTCTCAGCAGGCAATCCTTCCATCCGGGGGAATGGTCTCTTCACCCCGAAGTGTTTGCAGAGATTTGTCTCAGGTGGGGAAGATAGATCTCATGGCGTCCAGACTCAATTGCAAGCTACCCCGATACGTGTCGCGGTTCAGGGATCCCCAGGCAGAGCTGATAGATGCCTTGGGGGTTCAGCCTAGCTTACATTTTTTCACTGTTACCAATTCTACCTCGTGTGGTGGCACGCATCAAACAGGAGTGAGCTTCGGCCATTCTGATTGCTCCATCGTGGCCACGGAGGACGTTGTTTGTGGATCTGGTGTGGATGTCATCCTCTCCACCGTGGAGGTTACCCTGTCACAGGGATCGCCTGGAACAGGGTCCTTTTCAACATCAAAATCTCGATTCTCTGAGGCTGACTGCGTGGAGATTGAGCGTCTAGTCTTGGCCAAGAGAGGCTTTCTGAAAGTGTGATTGATACTATAATTCAGGCAAGGAAACCAGTCACTCGTCGCATCTATCATAAGGTGTGGAGGACTTGTCCTGGTGTGAGAAGCATGGATATCCTTGGCATAAGGTGAAGGTATACAGGATTCTGTCCTTTTTCCAAGATGGTTTGGTGAAGGGTCTTGCCGCCAGTTCCTTAAGGGGACAGATTTTGACATTATCAGTCTTGTAGCATAGGAGACTCGCTGAGCTCCCTGACATCCAATCTTTTGTTCTGGCTGTGTCTAGAATCAGGCCTATCTTTAGACAGCCTGCTCCCCCATGGAGCTTAAACTTGGTCATTAGGGTATTGCAGAAGGTTCCGTTTGAGCCTATGCATTCCATTTGCATTAAGATCCTGTCCTGGAAGGTTCTCTTCCTGTTGGCCATTGCATCGGCATGCAGAGTATCTGAAATGGCTGCCTTGCAATGTGAGCATCCTTATCTGGTTTTCCATGCAGATAAGGCTGTGCTTCGCACTGGTTTGGGGTTTCTTCCCAAGGTGGTGTATAACCGTAACATCAATCAGGAAATAGTTGTTCCTTCTTTGTGTCCTAACCCTTCTTCTTCTAAGGAAAGGTTACTTCAAACCCAGATGTGGTTCATGCTTTAAAGTTCTATCTTCAGGCTACAAAGGATTTCAGACAGTCTACATCTCTTTTTGTGTTGTATTCAGGGAAGCGCAAGGGGAAGAAAGCCTCTTCTACTTCTTTGTCCTTTTGGTTAGGGAGCTTGATTCGCTTGGCCTATGAGATAGCGGGACATAAGCCTCCTCAGAGGATCACGGTTTATTCAACTATAGCTGTGGCTTCGTCTTGGGCCTTCAAGAATGAGGCCTCTATGGAGCAAAATTGTAAGGCAGCTACCTGGTCCTCCTTACACACTTTTACAAAGTTTGACAAATTTGACGTTTTTGTTTTTGCGGAAACTGTTTTTGGGAGAAAGGTTTTGCAGGCTGTGGTGCCCTCTGGGTTTCATTCAGTGTCATCTAGAGCTTTGGTATATGTTTCCCAACAGTAATGAATGAAGCCATGGGCCCCTAGTTATGAAAGTCTGGCGGACCTAATCCGCCAGTGCGGATCAGGTCTGCCAGACCTCGCTGAATACGGCGAGCAATACGCTCGCCGTATTCAGCATTGCACCAGCAGCTCACAAGAGCTGCTGGTGCAATGCCGCCCCCTGCAGACTCGCGCCCAATAGGCCACCAGCAGGGGGGTGTCAATCAACCCGATCGTACTCAATCAGGTTGATTTCCGGCGATGTCTGTCCGCAGGCGGACAGGTTATGGAGCAGCAGTCCACCGCTTGATAAATATTCCCCATGGACTCTCCTCCCCTTTAGATGGAAAACATAAATTATGCTTACCTGATAATTTAATTTCCATTGTGGGGAGGAGAGTCCATGGATCCCGTCTGTATCTCCGATGGGCGGACCTAAATTTAATTAATCTTCTGGCAACATTTATACCCTGATATTTCTCCTACTGTTCCTTGTTCCCTCGGCAAAATGACTGGGGGATGAGGGAAGTGGGGGGAGGTATTTAAGCCTTTGGCTGGGGTGTCTTTGCTTCCTCCTGGCGGCCAGGTTTTTAATTCCCAACAGTAATAAAAGAAGCCATGTACTCTCCTCCCCACAATGGAATTGAAATTATCAGGTAAGCATAATTTGTTTTTTCAAATTTGCGCTCACAAGATCACGTGATGAGGCAAAATTTTCACGCCTCTTTTAACATTATTAGCTCTGGCCCCAGACCACTCAGTGCTCTCAGAAAACGCTAAGAAAACTTTTGTGCAACATTGATTTTATAATCAGTTAATTCTTTTTATTATTTGCTCTGTTTCCCATTCTCTCAGGCCTGTTTTATATATTATATATAGGAGCATTTATATAAATTTGCAGAATTAATATCTTTATTAGTTTTTGTTTTTTGCAATTATGTCTCAAATTGAACCTGCCTCAGATGTTACAATAGGATTTGAGCTGCATGAACATGTTTCTACCAAAGCTAAGTGTGTTTGTGGCTCTTGTTTTGACAATTTATTACATGCTGATAATATCTCTATGAGTAAAAATGTACACACTGTTATTTAACCTCAGTCTATTGTACAAAGCATTCCTGCAGAAATAAAATATTTTATTGCTGCAGCTATAGAGAAGGCAATTACTGCTACTCCTCCTTCAAATAAGCTTAAAAGGGTTTGCACACTTTTCCTAAATCTAGTGGATTTTTTACTGACCATCAGCATACTGATGTATCTTCTATTGATGGGGTTTCCTCTAATTCAGGGGATGCCACGTCAGAGACAGAAATAGACAAATCTTTTTTATTTAAGATAGAACATATTCGCTTTCTTTTAAAGGAAGTATTGTTTACTTTGGGTTTTGAGGAGTCTAAACCTGATGATAAAGCTAGTAATCATTTAAATTCTGTATTTATGACTACTGTTATTACTCCTGAAGTTTTTCCTATTCCAGATGCTATCTCTAATGTGATTGCTAAAGAATGGTCTAAACCTGGTTCTTCTTTTAACCCTTCTTCTAAGTTTAAGAAATTGTATCCTTTACCTGTGGCTAATCTAGAGCTTTGGGAAACAATCTCTAAGGTTGATGGGGCTATTTCCACTCTTGCCAAATGTACTACTATTCCAATGGAAGATAGTACTTCTTTTAAGGATCCTTTAGATAGGAATCTTGAATCTTATCTAAGAAGGGCATATATACATACTGGCTATATTCCTAGACCAGTTATATCTATGGCTGATGTTGCTGCTGCTTGTACTTTTTGGTTGGACAGTTTAGCACAACAGTTGTCTTCAGATCCTGAATAATCTAACATTATTCTTTTAAATCAACATGCAAATCATTTTATTTGTCATGCTATATTTGATGTTATGAAGACCAATGTCAAATCTATGTCTTTAGCTATTCTAACTAGAACTTTATGACTTAAATCTTGGAATGCCATATAGAGCTTGAAGCCCCTTGTTTCCGGCAAGCCTGGAAACAGAAGTTATGAAGCAGCGGTCTAAAGACCGCTGCTCCATAACTTGTCTGCCTGCTCTGAGGTGGCGGACAGAAATCAAACCGATCGAATATGATCGGGTTGATTGACACCCCCCTGCTAGCGGGCGATTGGTCTCGAATCTGGGGGCGGCATTGCACCAGCAGTTCACAAGAACTGCTGGTGCAATGATAAATTCCGGCAGCGTATGCTCGCATATTGATAAATATACCCAATGGTGTCTAAAACTAGATTGTTATTATTGTCCAAAATCAGTGGATTAAGAATATTATTTTTTAAGGGTATCGAATAGGATTTCAGAATAAGACTTCCCATGGGAAGATTATTTCTCACCCATGTAACAAAAAAAAAAAACAGTAAAAGCACAAGCATTTTTTAAATGTGTTTCAGATCTAAAACTTTCTGGGGTAATTGTCCCAGTTCCTCAGCAGGAACAGGGATTGGGTTTTTATTCAGATCTATTCATTGTCCCAAGGAAGGAAAATTCTTTCAGACCAATTTTTGATATGATAACTTTAAATCGTTTTATAAGAGTCCCAACTTTCAAGATGGTGACTATAAGGACTATTCTGACTTTTATTTAGCAAGGTCACTTCATGCCCACAATAGACTTACAGGACACTTACCTTCACATTCTGATTCATCCAGATCACTATTCATTTCGGAGATTCTCTTTTCTAAACAAGCATTACCAATTTGTTGCTCTTCCATTTGGCCTAGCAACAGCACCAAGAATATTCTCAAAGGTTCTCGGTGCCCTTCTATCTTTAATCAGAGAGCAGAGTATTGCGGTGTTTCCTTATTTGGACGATATCTTGGTACTAGCTCAATCTTTTCTTTAGGAGAATCTCACACAAAACAACTATTTTTGTTTCTTCAAAGACATGGTTGGAGGATAAATTTACCAAAGAGTTTCTTGATTGCTCAAACAAAGGTCACCTTTTTAGGTTTACAGATAGATTCAGTGTCCATGACTCTATCCCTAACAGAAAATTGATGATTGAGATTGGTTTCAGCTTGTCTAATTATTCCCTTCAGTGGCTATTTGCATGAAAGTTTTAGGTCTCATAATTGCAGCATCGGACGCGATCCTCTTCAGCTTTGCATGTTGCACCAATGGTGCAGGGATTATACTCAGATATCACAACTGATATTCTTAAATCCCAACACTCAACTCTCTCTGACGTGGTAGTTAAACCATCACCTTATTTTTCAAGTAGCCTCCTTTGTTCGTCCTGACTGGACTGTGATCACAACAGATGCAAGTCTCACAGGTTGGGAAGCTGTCTTGGGGGTCTCTGACAGCACAAGGAGTTTGGAATCCTCAAGAGGTGAGGTTACCAATCAAAATCTTAGGACTCAATGCTATTTTCAGAGCACTTCAGGCTTGTCCTCTATTAAAGAGAGAACTATACATTTGTTTTTAGACAGACAATATCACAACAGTGGCATATGTCAATCATCAAGGGGGGACTCAGAGTCCCCTAGCAATGAAGGAATTATCTCTAATACTTTCTTGGGTGGAATCGAACTCTTGTCAAATCACTGCGATTCATATCCCAGGTGTAGACAATTGGGAAGCGGATTATCTCAGCCGGCAATCTCTACATCCAGGGGAGTGGTCTCTCCACCCAGATGTATTCTTTCGAAATGTACAGATGTGGGGTTCTACAGAAGTAGATATGATGGCCTCTCGTCTAAACAAGAAACTTCCCAGATACCTCTCCAGGTCCAGGCATCCTCAGGCGGAAATGATAGATGCTCTAGCAATTCCTTGGTTTTACCAATTTGCTTACATCTTTCCACCTCTGGTTCTTCTTCCAAGAGTGATCTCAAAGATCATAATGGAACAATCTTATATGTGTCTTATAGCACCAGCATGGCCTCACATATTCTGGTATGCAGACCTTGTCCAAATGTCCAGTTGCCAACCTTGGTCACTTCCTCTAAAACCAGACTTTCTGTCTCAAGTGTCAGGGTTTTTTCCCTGTTGTTTGCCATGTGCTGCTGGCAGCCATTTTACTCACCTCTCTTCCTGACTATGGTGCATTGTGGGGGATGCTGCTCATTTCCTACACTTCCTTTTATGGCCAGACTGGTGTGCATCATCCATGTGAGACAGGATGCAGTCTCAGAATTGTGATGTCATCACTTATTATTTAAAGGGCCTCTGTTCAGTATGCTTTGCCTTTGCATTGTCTCAGACCTGTTTGTGAGAGTTCCTGTGTATTACCTGGCTGCCTGACGTCCTTCCTGGTTCCTGATCCCTGGCTTGTTCCTGACTCTGCTGTTTTCCTTGTTCCTGATTCCGGCTCGTCTGACTATTCGCTTTGGCTTCTGACTCGGCTCGTCTGACTACCAGCTTTGGTTTTGACTCCTGGCTTGTTATTTGACTTGTGGACTTTTTTATTATTTTTTGCTATGAATAAAGGTGTGATTATTTTTGCACTTCTCGTCTCAGTCTGATTCCTGGCACCCTGACATCAAGGTCCGTTTTTCCATCCGGATCTCAAATCTCTAAATTTGAAGGCATCGAAATTGAACGCTTAGTCCTTAGTCATAAAGGTTTCTCTGACTCAGTGATTAACACTATGATACAGGCATGTAAGCCTTTTTCAAGGAAAATATATCACAAGGTTTGGAAAACTTATATTTCATGGTGTTCCACTCATGATTATTCCTGGAATTCTTTTAGATTTGTCTGCCAATACTTTGAAAGAACAAATCTCTGCTCTTTCTGTTTTATTTCACAGGAAGATTGCTAATCTTCCTGATATTCATTGTTTTGTCAATGCTTTGACACATATTAAAACTGTTATTAAATCTATTTCTCCTCCCTGGAGTTTTAAATTTGGTATTAAAGACTTTGCAGGCTGCTCCTTTTGAACCTATGCATTCTTTGGACATTAAATTACTTTCTTGGAAAGTGTTATTTCTCTTTGCTATCTCTTCTGCTAGAAGAGTTTCTGAACTGTCTGCTCTCTCTTGTAAGTCTCCTTATCTGATTTTCTATCAAGATAAAGCTGTTTTGCAGACTTCGTTTACATTTTTGTCAAAAGTTGTGAATTCTAACAACATTAATAGGGAAATTATTGTTCCTTCCTTGTGTCATAAACCTAATGTCACGCTCAGCTGCTGGGAAGCTCTGCAGTCCTCTCTGTGTGCTTGATTGACAGGTGTCTGAGCCACCCCTTCCTGATGATGTCACAACCAGGCTTTTTATTCTGGCTTCCTGTTTCTCCTGTGTCCGTTTGTTTGTTAACTTTGAGGCTTCTGTTAGGATTTCGCTGAGGAATCTCTCTAACTGCTGCTTTTCTGTTGCCAATCTCTTCAAGGACTTACTATGCTGGATTAACCTTCAATCTCCTGAATACCTGTCTCCAAACAATACAAGTACTGTTTGTTTTGTGAAAATTTCAAACTTCCTGTTTACCTGCTGCAAACCCTGCATATTCAGACTACTCTGTGTAGTTCAAACTATTCAAATACTGTTATTTCTGTGAATCCTTCAATCTGCATGTTTACCTGTTTCCAAACTATGCAAATACTATTATTCAGTGTAAACCTTCAAACTGCTGGATATCCTGTTGCCAATCTCCACAAGTACTGATTATCTGTGTTAACCTTCAAACTACCTGATTACATGTTATTAATTCTGCAAGTTCTGACTACACAGTGTTTACCCTCAAACTGCCTGATTACCTGTTGCATACTCTGCAAAGACTGTCTACACAGTGTTAACTCTCAAACTGCCTGATTACCTGTTGCATAATCTGCAAAGACTGTCTACACAGTGTTAACTCTCAAACTGCCTGATTACCTGTTGCATACTCTGCAAAGACTGTCTACTCAGTGTTAACCCTCAAACTGCCTGATTACCTGTTGCATATTCTACAAAGACTGTCTACACAGTGTTAACCTTCAGACTGCCTGATAACAAATGACCTACTCCTGCATTATTAACTGTTTCCTGTTTTACCCTTCTTCTGTCTGAGTATAAGTGACTATCCCTGCTCTCCTGATTCTGTGGAAGGCATTTCCTGAAACCAGTTCCTTATTCAGAAGTCTATCTGGCTGATATCATGAATTACTTTGGCACAGGCTAACCCTGCTCCATATCGTGAGTACTTTGTTTTTTGGAGGTTGTCGTGGGGTCACGTCCTGGATTAAACTCAGAGTGCAAGGGTGTTGTTTAAGTTCGCCCTTGCATTTGGGTCTACTTCTGGATATTTCCTAACCTGACACCTAAGAATACTCTTAAAAGATCTTTGCATTCTTTGGATGTGGTAAGAGCTTTGAAATATTATGTTTATGCTACTAAGGTTTTCAGAAAGACTTCTAGTCTATTTGTTATTTTTTCTGGTTCTAGAAAAGGTCAGAAAGCCTCTTTCATTTATTTGGCATCTTGGTTGAAACTCCTGATTAACAAAGCTTATTTGGATGCGGGAGAGTCTCCGCCTCAGAGAATTAAAGCTCATTCTACAAGATCGGTTGCCACATCTTGGGCTTTTAAGAATGAGGCTTCAGTTTATCAAATTTGCAAAGCAGCCACTTGGTCTTCCTTGCATACCTTTACTAAATGTTACCATTTTTATGTTTTTGCAAAGTAGCTTAATTAGTTTCAGCTATTGGGAAAGATGAGATAAGTTGATTGACAGCACCTTTATTTTAAGGTTAGTACCCAAAATACATTTTTTTCTTTTCTACAAGGCCAACCTTATTAACCTCTTAAGGACATATGACGGAATTTTTCCGTCATAAAACAATTGAGCAAACAGAAAGCTGTGTCCTTAAAGGGTTAAAGGGCCATAATAGTTGAAATATTACATTTCAACTCTAAACTACTGTGGGCCAGGTTACAGCATTGCACTACTGGCAGCTAGTCGAACACATCTAGTTAGCCAATCATTAAAGACAAATATGTACAGGCACCAATCGGCAATTAGCCCTCACTAGTGTAGGATATGTGTATATTCTTTTTCAACAAGGGATACAAAGAGAATGAAGCACATTTGAAAATAGAAGTGAATGTAAAATTCTCTTAAAATTACATGCTCTATCTGAACCAATCAAGTTTAATTTTTACTTTCCTATCCCTTTAATTTTCCCAAGACGCTAAGAGTGAGTCTAAAGCCTCCCCTTAAATCTTGAACATTCTGCATTAAATTGTGTGTCACTCTCTGCTACAGTTACAATTTAATAACCCTAACAAGCTATTTTTTGCAGTAAACTAGAGTAGGAGATGAAGTATGGGGGATCAAAAGTTGGCCAGTGTATTTATTTGTATTATTTTTAAAAAATAATTGTGAGTCAGGGAAAAACAAGGGATAGAAAAGTGAAGAGAAATTGGATTTTAGTTCATCTGAAAAGGGGGTATCCTTGTCAATAACACAAGCTTCTTAAAGCTGGAAAAATAGACTAAGGTGAACTTCAAGTTTTAAAGATAATTGTTTTACAGACAAGGCATTATTAGATTACCCAACTAGCACAGTATTTGGATTTGATCTGTTTATTAATTTATTTTTTTATTAATTCAGCACAACATTTATTTAGTGTCCTACTTGGGAGCCATATAGAACTGACGGTCACACGATCAGCAGCCGTATTTGCACAGCTGGCTTGTTCAACTGCAGCTTCTAACTTGAGCCCTGATATTCAAAGGTTCTCCAGTTTGGAGAGAAATTGTAGTTCAGACTTCACAAATTTTCAAAAGAAAAAGGGTGGAACTCTCCAGCATGGCGAGATCTCTCTTATTTCTGTATGTGAAGCAGATACGAGCACAGTGCAATATAGCACTGCATGATATGAGAGTTTTGTTACATTTACACTTTGTGCATTGTATTTCATATTACTTACGTTTCAGATTGGGTCCTCTCAGTATTATTGCATTTAACCCATTAACGACCAGCATCGTTACTACGCTGCTGTCCTGGGCCTCTCTCTGCCGCGATCTCGCTAATAGCGAGATTGCGCTATTTCTGCATGCCCCTAGAGTGAGGCAGTACAGAAATAGACGGGCAGAAGTACCTGCATCTTGCAGCGGTGGTGCCAATCATTGGTGGTGTGGGAGAGTTAGAAAAGAGGCAGATGGGCGGCCCATCGCTGCAGAGGGACAGGAGGGGGCGGGAGCAGGTGGAACTGCTACGCTACAGAAAATATATTTTAGAGCGACAGTGAGTGGGAAGGAGGCAGAGGGAGGAAGGAGAAGGAGGGGGATCTTATAGTAGAGGGGGGATTAGAGGGTGGGAAATCAATCGGGGAGGGTAATGAGGGGGAGACAGCTACACTACTGAAAAATATGTTTTTATTTTAAAAATAAAATTAAAAAAATGACAGATAACTGGGTACTGGCAGACAGCTGCTAGTACCTAAGATGGTGGGAGTTAGTTAGCAGGGGGAGGGTTAGAGAGCTTTTTGGGAGGGATAAGGGAGGTGGGAAGGTAAGGGGGTATTCCTACACTAAGGAAAATAATAATAATTAAAAAAATAAAAAAAAGTGTAAAACTGCAAACTGACAGTCTGTCTGCCAGTACTTAAGATGGGGGTGACCAATGTTGGATGGGGAGGGAAAAGAGCTGTTTGAGAGGGATCATGGGGTGGGAAGTGTCAGGTGAGAGGCTAACCTCTACACTAAAGCTAAAATTAACCTTACAAGCTACCTAATTAACCCCTTCACTGCTGGGAATAATAAAAGTGTGGTGAACAGCTGCAATTAGCGGCCTTCTAATTAGCAAAAAGGAATGTTTGCTATTTCTGAACTAAGGGGGTCCCAGAGAAGGTTTTACAATCAATCGGTCATGATTGCACAAACGGTATGTAAATCATTTCAGTGAGAAACCCAAAGTTTGTAAAAAAGTTAAAGTTTTTTTTAATTTCATCGCATTGGGCGGTGAACCGGTGACATGAAATATACCAAAATGGGCATAGATCAATATTTAGGGTTGTCTACTAAAAAAATATATAGTTTTGATAGGTAAATAAAAAAAACAAGGCTCTATTTCTGTTTAAATGTAGTGATGGCAAAAATGGTAAAAATGCTCTCGTCTTTTGGGGAAGTCTTAGGGGCCGATTTATGAAGTGTCTGGCGGACATAATCCGCTGTACGGAATCATGTCCACCAGACATCAATTCTGGGGAACTGCTTGTGCAATTCCTCCCCCTGCAGATTCTGAAAGCTCCCGCAGAAACAGTGGTATACGGCCCCATTCGAGCCGTGATAAATCGGCCCCTTAGTCTGAACTGCCCGGTCCTTAAGGGGTTAAGCTTTGAACTTTCTCATTTGTTTTTTTGTTTTACTCTTTTTTATGTTCTATCTTCTTTATTGAGGTTTAATTTGCAATAATACAAGCATGTAGTGTTTCAAAAATCATAAAAAATTAATTACAAAAAGAAAAGGATAAGGTTAATCATAATAAAGCAAATATACCATCATGATTGTTACATCACAAGTAAATTTACATAACCAGAAAAGTAAGTTTCACGGTTTCTAATTCTTCCGTTTTCTACGAGCTAGTCTCGTATTGTACCTGGAAACAGCAAAACCATGTTGCTTTCCCTTATCTCTCCCTCACTCTAGTCTCCCTTGGAGAGTTACCTCCCCTCGCTTAGAGGAACATTCTTGAACCTATCTAAACTTCTGATCTCATGGGGAGGTGAAATAAAAAAAATAAAAAAAGTAAATCAATTTCTTTTGAGCATATGCAATACATATCATTATTAAACCAATGCGGTATTTGATATATATTATGCAAATTTTATTTCATAGACTATATAATAGACATGTGCGATTCGGTTTGGTCCGAATCGAAATTCAGACGAATTTTGTCAAATTCGGAGATTCGGATCGATTCGAATTTCCGAATTGCGGTAGTGCCGAATCTACCGAATAAATCCGAATTGATTCGAATTTATTCGGTAGATTCGGATGGATTCGGATGGCCGTGTGTTACACTAGTATTGTACAGTATACTAGTGTAATACACAGCACATCCCACTTAACACTGACCGAAATTCCGAATCGATTCAAACCGAATCGAACCGAATTTCCCATGAATCCGAAACAAATTCATTCGATTTCTTCCGAATTCGAATCGATCCGGACCGAAATTCGAATCGGTCCGAATTGATCCGAACCGACCCGAATTTTTCAACGCTGCACATATCTACTATATAAAATAATTGACTCTATAAGCTAAGAGAAGAAAAAACTGAAAAAAAGGGGGGAGAGGCCTGAGAAGGGGGTAAGGTAGAAATTTTTTTTTGACAGTTACCAGATCCCTAATAAGACTATTTCACTATTTCTAAAGGGGTATATAAGGTATTCTATTTCATTAGTGGTGAAACTTTTAACGAATAAGGACCATTTTTCAAAGAAAATATATATGTCCCTGTCATTATTCATGTCTACGTTTATGTTGATCCAATATGTATTGTTTTTTTAAGTGATTTTTTACTTCAGGGATATTGGGGACATTTGTCAATTTCCATTTCCTGAATAGCAGATATCTGACTGCCAATATGATCATATTAATCAGTTGTTTTTTTTGTTTTTTTTTTTGGTTCAATAATTTTTATTGGGTTTGCATATGACACAACAAAATATTTTCAACATAACAGGATGTAAAGACATATATAAAAAAAAAACATAATTTGTCCCATAAGTTTTTAAAATTTTTTATACAGAGAAGGACAGAAAGAAAACAGCACGGAAAAAAGAGAGGGCGATAGTAATGAGGGTTTAAATCTCTACAATTCTAGTAAGGAGAATGATTTTAGCATATATTGATAGACTGTAGTCCTTGTTCCCAAAGGAAATAAATATCTGTTATAAAGTCGCGCTTGCCCATATAACAAAAATATTGCTTCTCAAGTGTAAAAATGTGTTCTATCTTGGATACCCACTGTGCATGTGTGGGGACTGTTTGGGTCTTCCAAAGTCTCGGGATTAGCCTTTTAGCACAAGCTAGCATTAGTTGGAGTAGTTTCAGTCGGTAAGCACAATGAAGTGTGGGCATGATATTCAAAAGAATAAGACTAGGT
The DNA here is from genome assembly GCF_027579735.1 of Bombina bombina. NCBI lineage: Eukaryota > Metazoa > Chordata > Amphibia > Anura > Bombinatoridae > Bombina > Bombina bombina. Next base: position 889,009,523 of record NC_069502.1, read on the forward strand.
TTAAGGGTTATGTGAGTGCCTAAGATTCTATTATTAATCAGTTTTTTATGTACGGGCTTGTGTGTATCTTCCCATAAGAAAATTATATGTGAAAGATGAATGTCTTGCAGGGGAAGGTTAATGGTATTAATTGCCCAGAACATTATCTTATGCCACATCTGACAAATTTTGGGGCAATCACAAATCATGTGTATCAAATTAGCCCTTGGGTATGAACATTTAGGGCAGGCTTTAAAAAGCATGTTTCCCCATCTAGCTCCTCTTTCTAGTGTGTAATATGTTCTATAAAGTAAGTTTATGTGCGACTCTATCCATGTAATAGATAGTGTGGTCTGAGAAACCAGTTCAAGAGACTTTCGAACCCGTTCAATGTTTATATTTTCTGACATTAAATTGCTCCACTGTTGAGTTATTTCTTTCAAATTAACCTCATCTTTCTGGGCAGCAAGAATTTGATATCCCATGGATATAGATAGTATTGCATTTCTTTCATGTAATTTTCAAGAGTCCATGAGCTAGTGACATATGGGATATACAATCCTACCAGGAGGGGCAAAGTTTCCCAAACCTCAAAATGCCTATAAATACACCCCTCACCACACCCACAATTCAGTTTTACAAACTTTGCCTCCTATGGAGGTGGTGAAGTAAGTTTGTGCTAAGATTTCTACGTTGATATGCGCTTCTCAGCATGTTGAAGCCCGATTCCTCTCAGAGTACAGCGAATGTCAGAGGGACGTGAAGGGAGTATCACTTATTTGAATATGATGATTTCCCTAATGGGGGTCTATTTTCATAGGTTCTCTGTTGTCGGTCGTAGAGATTCATCTCCTACCTCCCTTTTCAGATCGACGATATACTCTCAATTTACCATTACCTCTACTGATAACTGTTTCAGTACTGGTTTGGCTATCTGCTATGTGTGGATGGGTGTCTTTTGGTAAGTATGTTTTTATTACTTAAGACACTCTCAGCTATGGTTTGGCACGTTATGCAATTATATAAAGTTATAAATATATGTATTGTACTTATATTTGCCATGAGTCAGGTTCATGTATTTCCTTCTGCAGACTGTCAGTTTCATATTTGGGAATGTAAACACTTTAAGAAATTTATTTCTTACCTAGGGTTTAGTCTTTTTTTTCAATTTGACTACTTTTTGCAATTGCAGGTGTTAGGCCCGCGGGTGCGTCAAATGCTAGACTTTATTGCGTCATTTTTGGCGCAACTTCGTCATTTCCAGCGTCATACGTGATGCAGAGACCTTTCACACGGCAGCGTCATTAGTGACGCAAGTGTGTCATTTCCAGTCAAATTTTTTTCATTATTTCAATACTCCATTGATGTTTGCCTCCTGTTTTTTTCTCTATCAAGAGGCCTATGCTTTTGCATCTTTTCCCATTTCTGAAACTGTCATTTAAGGGAATAGATAATTTTGCTTTATATGTTGTCTGATCCTGTCTCTGAAGTTTCTGCTGGAACATTGCTGCCTGACATCGGTTCTACCAAAGTTAAGTGCATTTGTTGTAAAATTATAGAAATTATTCCACCGAATGTCATTTGTAATAGTTGTCATGATAAACTTTTACATGCAGATAGTGTTTCTATCAGTAATAGTACATTGCCAGTTGCAGTTCCTTCAACTTCTAATGTGCATGATATACCTGTAAATTTTAAAGAATTTGTTTCTGAATCTATTATGAAGGCTTTGTCTGCATTTCCACCTTCTAATAAACGTAAAAGGTCTTTTAAAACTTCTCATTTAGCTGATGAAATTTCAAATGACCAACATAATAATTCATCCTCTTCTGATGAGGATCTATCTGAAACAGAAGATCCTTCCTCAGATATTGACACTGGCAAATCTACTTATTTATTTAAAATAGAGTATATGCGTTCTTTATTAAAAGAAGTGTTAATTACTTTGGATATTGAGATAACCAGTCCTATTAACGTTCAGTCTAATAAATGTTTAAATGCTGTTTTTAAACCTCCTGTGGTTTCACCAGGTGTTTTTCCCATTCCTGAGGCTATTTCTGATATGATTTCTAGGGAATGGAATAAGCCAGGTACTTCCTTTATTCCTTCTTCAAGGTTTAAGAGATTGTATCCTTTACCAGCAAAATCTATAGAGTTTTGGGAAAAGATCCCCAAAGTTGATGGGGCTATTTCTACTCTTGCTAAACGTACCACTATTCCTATGGAAGATAGCACTTCCTTTAAGGATCCTTTAGATAGGAAGCTTGAATCTTATCTAAGGAAGGCCTATTTATATTCAGGTCATCTACTCAGACCTGCTATTTCTTTGGGTGATGTTGCGGCTGCATCAACTTTCTGTTTGGAAAATTTAGCGCAACATGAATTGGATTCTGACATATCTAGCATTGTTCGCTTACTGCAACATGCTAATCATTTTATTTGTGATGCCATTTTTGATATTATCAAAATTGATGTTAGATCCATGTCTTTAGCTGTATTAGATAGAAGAGCTTTGTGGCTTAAATCTTGGAATGCTGATATGACATCTAAATCTATATTACTATCTCTTTCTTTCCAAGGTAATAATTTATTTGGTTCTCAGTTGGATTCTATTATTTCAACTATCACTGGAGGAAAAGGAGTTTTTTTGCCTCAGGATAAAAAACCTAAGGGTAAATCTAAGGCTTCTAACCGTTTTCGTTCCTTTCGTCAGAATAAGGAACAAAAACTCAATCCTCCTCCCAAGGAATCTGCTTCCAGTTGGAAGCCTTCCTCAAATTGGAATAAATCCAAGCCATTTAGGAAACCAAAGTCTGCCCCTAAGTCCGCATGAACGTGCGGCCCTCATTCCAGCTCAGCTGGTAGGGGGCAGATTAAGGTTTTTCAAGGATTTTTGGATAAAATCTGTCCAAAATCATTGGATTCAGAGCATTGTCTCTCAAGGGTATCGAATAGGATTCAAAGTAAGACCTCCTGTGAGAAGATTTTTTCTCTCACACATTCCTGTAAATCCAGTAAAAGCTCAGGCTTTTCTGAAGTGTGTTTCAGACCTGGAGTCTTCAGGGGTAATCATGCCAGTTCCTCCTCAGGAACAAGGTTTGGGGTTTTATTCAAACCTATTCATTGTACCAAAGAAAGAAAATTTGTTCAGACCAGTTCTGAATCTGAAAATTTTGAATCGTTATGTAAGAGTACCAACTTTCAAGATGATGACTATAAGGACTATTCTGCCTTTTGTTCAGCAAGGACATTATATGTCCACAATAGACTTGCAGGATGCATACCTTCATATTCCGATTCATCCAGAACACTATCAGTTTCTGAGATTCTCTTTTCTAGACAAGCATTACCAATTTGTTGCTCTTCCATTTGGCCTAGCAACAGCTCCAAGAATCTTTTCAAAGGTTCTGGGTGCCCTACTATCTGTAATAAGAGAACAGGGTATTGCGGTGTTACCTTATTTGGACGATATCTTGGTACTAGCTCAGTCTTTACATAGTGCAGAATCTCACACAAATCAACTAGTGTTGTTTCTTCGGAAACATGGTTGGAGGATCAATTTACCAAAAAGTTTCTTGATTCCTCAGACAAGGGTCACCTTTTTAGGCTTCCAGATAGATTCAGTGTCCATGACTCTGTCTCTAACAGACAAGAGATGTTTAAAATTGGTTGCAGCATGTCGGCTCCTTCAGTCTCAGTCATTCCCTTCAGTGGCTATGTGCATGGAAGTTTTAGGTCTCATGACTGCAGCATTGGACGCAATCCCCTTTGCTCGTTTTCACATGAGACCTCTCCAGCTTTGTATGCTGAATCAATGGTGCAGGGATTATACAAAGATATCACAATTAATATCCTTGAATCCCAGTGTACGACACTCTCTGACATGGTGAATAGATCACCATTGTTTGGTTCAAGGGGCTTCTTTTGTTCGCCCAACCTGGACTGTGATCACAACAGATGCGAGTCTTTCATGTTGGGGAGCTGTTTGGGGGTCTCTGACAGCACAAGGGGTTTGGAAATCTTAAGAGGCGAGATTACCAATAAATATTTTAGAACTCCGTGCAAATTCTCAGGGCTCTTCAGTTCTGGCCTCTACTAAAGAGAGAACCATTCATTTGTTTTCAGACAGACAATATCACAACTGTGGCTTATGTCAATCATCAGGGTGGGACTCACAGTCCCCAAGCTATGAAAGAAGTATCTCGGATACTTGCTTGGGCGGAATCCAGCTCCTGTCTAATCTCTGCAATGCATATCCCAGGTGTAGACAATTGGGAGGCGGATTATCTCAGCCGCCAGACTTTACATCCAGGGGAGTGGTCTCTCCATCCAGATGTGTTTTCTCAGATTGTTCAGATGTGGGGGCTTCCAGAGATAGATCTCATGGCCTCTCATCTAAACAAGAAACTTCCCAGATACCTGTCCAGGTCCAGGGATGTTCAGGCGGAAGCAGTGGATGCGCTGACACTTCATTGGTGTTATCAACCTGCTTACATCTTCCCGCCTCTAGTTCTCCTTCCAAGAGTGATTTCCAAAATCATCATGGAACAGTCTTTTGTGTTGCTGGTGGCTCCAGCATGGCCACACAGGTTTTGGTATGCGGATCTGGTTCGGATGTCCAGTTGCCCGCCTTGGCCACTTCCGTTACGGCCGGACCTGCTATCTCAAGGGCCGTTTTTCCATCAGGATCTCAAATCATTACATTTGAAGGTATGGAAATTGAACGCTTAGTTCTAAGTCATAGAGGTTTTTCTGATTCAGTGATTAATATTATGTTACAAGCTCGTAAATCTGTCTCTAGAAAGATTTATTATAGAGTTTGGAAGACTTACATTTCATGGTGTTCTTCTCATAAATTCTCCTGGCATTCTTTTAGAATTCCTAGAATTTTGCAGTTTCTTCAGGATGGTTTGGATAAGGGTTTGTCTGCAAGTTCCTTGAAAGGACAAATCTCCGCTCTTTCTGTTTTATTTCACAAAAAGATTGCTATACTTCCTGATATACACTGTTTTGTACAGGCTTTAGTTCGTATTAAGCCTGTCATTAAATCAATTTCTCCTCCTTGGAGTCTTAATTTGGTTCTGAGGGCTTTACAGGCTCCTCCATTTGAACCTATGCATTCTTTGGACATTAAACTACTTTCTTGGAAAGTATTGTTCCTTTTGGCTATCTCTTCTGCTAGAAGAGTTTCTGAGCTATCTGCTCTTTCTTGTGAGTCTCCTTTTCTGATTTTTCATCAGGATAAGGCAGTTTTGCAGACTTCTTTTCAATTTTTACCTAAGGTTGTGAATTCTAACAACATTAGTAGAGAAATTGTTGTCCCTTCTTTATGTCCTAATCCTAAGAATTATTTGGAGAGATCCTTACATTCTTTGGATGTGGTAAGAGCTTTGAAATATTATGTGGAAGCTACTGAAAATTTCAGGAAGACTATTTGTTTTATTTTCTGGTCCTAGGAAAGGTCAGAAAGCTTCTGCTATTTCCTTGGCTTCTTGGTTGAAACTTTTGATTCATCAAGCTTATTTGGAGTCGGGTCAAACCCCGCCTCAGAGAATTACAGCTCATTCTACTAGATCAGTCTCCACTTCATGGGCTTTTAAGAATGAAGCTTCAGTTGATCAGATTTGCAAAGCAGCCACTTGGTCCTCTTTGCATACATTTACTAAATTCTACCATTTTGATGTATTTGCTTCTTCGGAAGCAGTTTTTGGTAGAAAAGTTCTTCAGGCAGCTGTTTCAGTTTGATTCTTCTGCTTTTTGATTTGTTTTTTTCTTTCAAAAGTGAAAATAAACTTATTTTTGTGTTGTGGATTATTTTCTCAGCGGAATATGGCTGTTTTTGTTTTATTCCCTCCCTCTCTAGTGACTCTTGAGTGGAAGACTTCACATCTTGGGTATTGATATCCCATATGTCACTAGCTCATGGACTCTTGCCAATTACATGAAAGAAAACATAATTTATGTAAGAACTTACCTGATAAATTCATTTCTTTCATATTGGCAAGAGTCCATGAGGCCCACCCTTTTTATGATGGTTATGATTTTTTGTATAAAGCACAATTATTTTCCAAATTTCCTTTGTTGATGCTTTCTACTCCTTTCTTTATCACCCCACTGCTTGGCTATTCGTTAAACTGAATTGTGGGTGTGGTGAGGGGTGTATTTATAGGCATTTTGAGGTTTGGGAAACTTTGCCCCTTCTGGTAGGATTGTATATCCCATATGTCACTAGCTCATGGACTCTTGCCAATATGAAAGAAATTAATTTATCAGGTAAGTTCTTACATAAATTATGTTTTTTTGCCACTGAAATCCATTCCTCGATCCCCTCCCAGTGCCATGCCCAACCACATTTCACAACCAAACTAGAGATATAGGCCTCTAGTTATCAACGTGTCTACTTACCTGCCATCGCCGGCCCCAATACGCCCGCCTAAGCTCGCCTACCATCGCCGCTGCGGACCTGAATACGCTCTCCAAAGTTATCAATAAATCTGTCAAAAAGCCGCGCACCAAGTACGGGGCAATGAGCAGTGGAATGTGATAGTTATCACTCATCCGATCTCGCTGCTCTTCGGCTTTTTTACAGCTTTATTGACAAGCTGTCACTAAGCACCCACACTAACTATACTGTTCTACCCCCTATACCAGTGCCCCCGGAGCCCCCCGCAACTAAATAAAGTTATTAACCCCTAAACCGCCGCTCCTAGACCCCGCTGCAACTCTTATAAATGTATTAACCCCTAAACCGCCACTCCCGGAGCCCACGCCACTCTAATAAACTGATTAACCCCTAAACCACTGCTCCCGGACCCCGCCGCCACCTACATAATACCTATTAACCCCTATCCTGCCCCCCTATACCACTGCCACCTATAATAAATGTATTAACCCCTATCCTGCCGATCCCGTACCCCGCCGCAACTAAATAGTTTAACCCCTAAACCGCCGCTCCCGGACCCCGCCACCACCTATATTAAACGTATTAACTCCTAATCTGCCCCCCCCACACCGTCACCACCTATAATAAATTTATTAACCCCTATCCTGCCCCCCTACACCGCCGCAACTATAATAAAATTATTAACCCCTAAACCTAAGTCTAACCCTAACCCTAACACTCCCTAACTTAAATACTAATTAAATACATCTAAATATTATAACTCTTATTAACTAAATTAATCATATTTAAAAATAAATACTTACCTTTAAAATAAACCCTAATATAGCTACAATATAAATAATAATTATATTGTAGCTATCTTAAGATTTATTTTTATTTTACAGGCAAATTTCAATTTATTTTAACTAGGTACAATAGCTATTAAATAGTTAATAACTATTTAATAGCTACCTAGTTAAAATAAAGAGAAATTTACCTGTAAAATAAAAACTAACCTAAGTTACAATTACACCTAACACTACACTATACTTAAATAAATTATTCCTATTTAAAACTAAATACTTACCTGTAAAATAAACCCTAAGATAGTGACAATGTAATTAATAATTACATTGTAGCTATTTTAGGATTTATATTTATTTTACAGGTAACTTTGTATTTATTTTAGCTAGTTAGAATAGTTATTAAATAGTTATTAACTATTTAATAACTACCTAGCTAAAATAAATACAAAATTACCTGTAAAATAAATCCTAACCTAAGTTACAATTAAACCTAACACTACACTATCATTAAATTAATTAAATAAATTAGCTACAAATAACTACAATTAAATACAATTAAATAAACTAACTAAAGTACAAAAAATAAAAAAAACTAAGTTACAAAAAATAAAAAAATAAGTTACAAACATTTAAAAAATATTACAACAATTTTAAGCTACTTACACCTAATCTAAGCCCCCTAATAAAATAACAAAGCCCCCAAAATAAAAAAATGCCCTACCCTATTCTACATTAAAAAGTTAACAGCTCTATTACCTTACCAGCCCTTAAAAGGGCCTTTTGCGGGGCATGCCCCAAAGAATTCAGCTCTTTTACCTGTAAAAAAAAATACAACCCCCCCAACATTAAAACCCACCACCCACATACCCTTAATCTAACCCAAACCCCCCTTAATTAAACCTAACACTACCCCCCTGAAGATCATCCTACCTTTAGCTGTCTAAAGCCAGCCGACCACCGATGGAACAGAAGAAAACATCCGGAGCGGCAGAAGTCATCATCCAAGGGGCGCTGAAGAAGTCTTCCATCCGATTTAAGTCATCATCCAAGGGGCGCTGAAGAAGTCTTCCATCCAATTGAAGTCATCATCCAAGGGGCGCTGAAGAAGTCTTCCATCCGATTGAAGTCATCATCCAGGCGGCGTCTTCGATCTTCATCCATCCGGAGCGGAGCGGAGCCATCTTCAGACGAGCCAACGCGGAGCCATCTTCCTCCACCGACGACTGAACGATGAATGACGGTTCCTTTAAGTGACGTCATCCAGGATGCCGTCCCTCGAATTCCGATTGGCTGATAGGATTCTATCAGCCAATCGGAATTAAGGTAGGAAAAATCTGATTGGTTGATTAAATCAGCCAATCCGATTGCAGTTCAATCGGATTGGCTGATCCAATCAGCCAATCAGATTGAGCTCGCATTCTGAGTTAGTTTATTTAATTGTATTTAATTGAAGTTATTTGTAGGTAATTTATTTAATTAATTTAATTATAGTGTAGTGTTAGGTTTAATTGTAACTTAGGTTAGGATTTATTTTACAGGTAATTTTGTATTTCTTTTAGCTAGGTAGTTATTAAATAGTTAATAACTATTTATAACTATTCTAACTAGCTAAAATAAATACAAAGTTACCTGTAAAATAAATATAAATCCTAAAATAGCTACAATGTAATTATTAATTACATTGTAGCTATCTTAGGCCTAGATTTGGAGTTCGGCGGTAAAAGGGCTGTTAACGCTCCGCGGGCTTTTTTCTGGCCGCACCATAAATTTAACTCTGGTATCGAGAGTTTAATCAAATGCTGCGTTAGGCTCCAAAAAAGGAGCGTAGAGCATTTTTACCGCAAATGCAACTCTCGATACCAGAGTTGCTTACGGACGCGGCCGGCCTCAAAAACGTGCTCGTGCACGATTCCCCCATAGGAAACAATGGGGCTGTTTGAGCTGAAAAAAAACCTAACACCTGCAAAAAAGCAGCGTTCAGCTCCTAACGCAGCCCCATTGTTTCCTATGGGGAAACACTTCCTACGTCTGCACCTAACACTCTAACATGTACCCCGAGTCTAAACACCCCTAACCTTACACTTATTAACCCCTAATCTGCCGCCCCCGCTATCGCTGACCCCTGCATATTTTTTTAAACCCCTAATCTGCCGCTCCGTAAACCGCCGCAACCTACGTTATCCCTATGTACCCCTAATCTGCTGCCCTGACATCGCCGACCCCTATATTATATTTATTAACCCCTAATCTGCCCCCCTCAACGTCGCCGACACCTGCCTACACTTATTAACCCCTAATCTGCCGAGCGGACCTGAGCGCTACTATAATAAAGTTATTAACCCCTAATCCGCCTCACTAACCCTATCATAAATAGTATTAACCCCTAATCTGCCCTCCCTAACATCGCCGACACCTAACTTCAATTATTAACCCCTAATCTTCCGATCGGAGCTCACCGCTATTCTAATAAATGGATTAACCCCTAAAGCTAAGTCTAACCCTAACACTAACACCCCCCTAACTTAAATATAATTTTTATCTAACGAAATTAATTAACTCTTATTAAATAAATTATTCCTATTTAAAGCTAAATACTTACCTGTAAAATACATCCTAATATAGCTACAATATAAATTATAATTATATTATAGCTATTTTAGGATTAATATTTATTTTACAGTTAACTTTGTAATTATTTTAACCAGGTACAATAGCTATTAAATAGTTAAGAACTATTTAATAGTTAAAATAGTTAAAATAATAACAAATTTACCTGTAAAATAAATACTAACCTAAGATATAATTAAACCTAACACTACCCTATCAATAAATTAATTAAATAAAATACCTACAATTACCTACAATTAACCTAACACTACACTATCAATACATTAATTAAACACAATTCCTACAAATAAATACAATTAAATAAACTAGCTAAAGTACAAAAAATAAAAAAGAACTAAGTTACAGAAAATAAAAAAATATTTACAAACATAAGAAAAATATTACAACAATTTTAAACTAATTACACCTACTCTAAGCCCCCTAATAAAATAACAAAGCCCCAAAATAAAAAATTCCCTACCCTATTCTAAATTAAAAAAGTTACAAGCTCTTTTACCTTACCAGCCCTGAACAGGGCCCTTTGCGGGGCATGCCCCAAGAAGTTCAGCTCTTTTGCCTGTAAAAAAAAACATACAATACCCCCCCCAACATTACAACCCACCACCCACATACCCCTAATCTAACCCAAACCCCCCTTAAATAAACCTAACACTAATCCCCTGAAGATCTTCCTACCTTGTCTTCACCATCCAGGTATCACCGATCCGTCCTGGCTCCAAGATCTTCATCCAACCCAAGCGGGGGTTGGCGATCCATAATCCGGTGCTGAAGAGGTCCAGAAGAGGCTCCAAAGTCTTCCTCCTATCCGGCAAGAAGAGGACATCCGGACCGGCAAACATCTTCTCCAAGCGGCATCTTCGATCTTCTTCCATCCGGAGCGAAGTGGCAGGATCCTGAAGACCTCCAGCGCGGAACATCCATCCGGACCGACGACTGAACGACGAATGACTGTTCCTTTAAGGGACGTCATCCAAGATGGCGTCCCTCGAATTCCGATTGGCTGATAGGATTCTATCAGCCAATCGGAATTAAGGTATGAATATTCTGATTGGCTGATGGAATCAGCCAATCAGAATCAAGTTCAATCCGATTGGCTGATCCAATCAGCCAATCAGATTGAGCTCGCATTCTATTGGCTGATCGGAACAGCCAATAGAATGCGAGCTCAATCTGATTGGCTGATTGGATCAGCCAATCGGATTGAACTTGATTCTGATTGGCTGATTCCATCAGCCAATCAGAAAATTCATACCTTAATTCCGATTGGCTGATAGAATCCTATCAGCCAATCGGAATTCGAGGGACGCCATCTTGGATGACGTCCCTTAAAGGAACAGTCATTCGTCGTTCAGTCGTCGGTCCGGATGGATGTTCCGCGCTGGAGGTCTTCAGGATCCTGCCGCTTCGCTCCGGATGGAAGACCATAGAAGATGCCGCCTGGATGATGACTTCAATCGGATGGAAGATCCTCTTCTGCCCCGCTTGGATGAAGACTTTGACCGGATCATGGACCTCTTCAGCCCCCGCTTGGGCTTGGATCAGGACATCGGAGGAGCTCTTCAGGACGGATCGGTGAACCTGGTATGGTGAAGACAAGGTAGGAAGATCTTCAGGGGCTTAGTGTTAGGTTTATTTAAGGGGGGTTTGGGTTAGATTAGGTGTATGTGGGTGGTGGGTTGTAATGTTGGGGGGGGGGGTATTGTATTTATTCTTTTACAGGCAAAAGAGCTGAAATTCTTGGGGCATGCCCCGCAAAGGGCCCTGTTCAGGGCTGGTAAGGTAAAAGAGCTTGTAACTTTTTTAATTTAGAATAGGGTAGGGAATTTTTTATTTTGGGAGGCTTTGTTATTTTATTAGGGGGCTTAGAGTAGGTGTAATTAGTTTAAAATTGTTGTAATATTTTTATTATGTTTGTAAATATTTTTTTATTTTCTGTAACTTAGATCTTTTTTATTTTTTGTACTTTATCTAGTTTATTTAATTGTATTTATTTGTAGGAATTGTGTTTAATTAATTTATTGATAGTGTAGTGTTAGGTTAATTGTAGGTAATTGTAGGTAGTTTATTTAATTATTTTATTGATAGGGTAGTGTTAGGTTTAATTATATCTTAGGTTAGGACTTATTTTACAGGTAATTTTGTTATTATTTTAACTAGGTAACTATTAAATAGTTATTAACTATTTAATAGCTATTGTACCTGGTTAAAATAATTACAAAGTTACCTGTAAAATAAATATTAATCCTAAAATAGCTATAATATAATTATAATTTATATTGTAGCTATATTAGGATTTATTTTACAGGTAAGTATTTAGCTTTAAATAGGAATCATTTATTTAATAAGAGTTAATTTATTTCGTTAGATAAAAATTATATTTAAGTTAGGGGGGTGTTAGTGTTAGGGTTAGACTTAGCTTTAGGGGTTAATACATTTATTAGAATAGCGGTGAGGTCCGGTCGTCAGATTAGGGGTTAATAATTGAAGTTAGGTGTCGGCGATGTTAGGGAGGGCAGATTAGGGGTTAATACTATTTATGATAGGGTTAGTGAGGCGGGTTAGGGGTTCATAACTTTATTATAGTAGCGCTCAGGTCCGCTCGGCAGATTAGGGGTTAATAAGTGTAGGCAGGTGTCGGCGACGTTGAGGGGGGCAGATTAGGGGTTAATAAATATAATATAGGGGTCGGCGATGTTAGGGGTAGCAGATTAGGGGTACATAGGGATAACGTAGGTGGCGGCGATTTGCGGTCGGAAGATTAGGGGTTAATTATTTTAAGTAGCTTGCGGCGACGTTGTGGGGGGCAAGTTAGGGGTTAAGAAATATATTATAGTGGTCGGCGGGGTTAGGGGCAGCAGATTAGGGGTACATAAGTATAACGTAGGTGGCGGTCGGCAGATTAGGGGTTAAAAATTTAAATAGAGTGGCGGCGATGTGGGGGGACCTCGGTTTAGGGGTACATAGGTAGTTTATGGGTGTTAGTGTACTTTAGGGTACAGTAGTTAAGAGCTTTATAAACCGGCGTTAGCCAGAAAGCTCTTAACTCCTGCTATTTTCAGGCGGCTGGAATCTTGTCGTTAGAGCTGTAACGCTCACTTCAGAAACGACTCTAAATACCAGCGTTAGAAAGATCCCATTGAAAAGATAGGCTACGCAAATGGCGTAGGGGGATCTGCGGTATGGAAAAGTCGCGGCTGAAAAGTGAGCGTTAGACCCTTTAATCACTGACTCCAAATACCAGCGGGCGGCCAAAACCAGCGTTAGGAGCCTCTAACGCTGGTTTTGACGGCTACCGCCGAACTCCAAATCTAGGCCTCAGGGTTTAGTTTACAGGTATTTAGTTTTAAATAGGAATAATTTATTTAATGATAGTGTAGTGTTAGGTGTAATTGTAACTTAGGTTAGTTTTTATTTTACAGGTAAATTTCTCTTTTTTTAACAAGGTAGCTATTAAATAGTTAATAACTATTTAATAGCTATTGTACCTAGTTAAAATAAATTGAAATTTGCCTGTAAAATAAAAATAAATCCTAAAATAGATACAATATAATTATTATTTATATTGTAGCTATATTAGGGTTTATTTTAAAAGTAAGTATTTATTTTTAAATAGGATTAATTTAGTTAATAAGAGTTATAATATTTACATGTATTTAATTAATATTTAAGTTAGGGGGGTGTTAGGGTTAGGGTTAGACTTAGGTTTAGGGGTTGATAATTTTATTATAATTGCTGCAGTGTAGGGGGTGCAGGATAGGGGTTAATAAATTTATTATAGGTGGCGACGGTGTAGGGGGGCAGGATAGGGGTTAATAGGTATTATGTAGGTGGTGGCGGGGTCCGGGAGCGGCGGTTTAGGGGTTAATCAGTTTACTAGAGTGGCGGTGGGCTCCGGGAGTGGCGGTTTAGGGGGTAATACATTTATTTAGTTGCGGCGGTGTAGGGGGGACAGATTAGGGGTGTTTAGTCTCGGGGTACATGTTAGGGTGTTAGGTGCAGACAGCTCCCATAGGAATCAATGGGATGTCGGGCAGCAGCGAACATGAACTTTCGCTATGGTCAGACTCCCATTGATTCCTATGGGATCCGCCGCCTCCAGGTACGCTGGGCCGGAAGAGTGCCGAGCGTACCTGCTAGTTTTTTGATAACTAGCAAAAGTAGTCAGATTGTGCCGAACTTGTGTGCGGAACATCTGGAGTGACGTAAGAATCGATCTGTGTCGGACTGAGTCCGGCGGATCGAAGCTTACGTCACTAAATTCTACTTTTGCCGGTGTGTAGGGCTTGATAATTTAGGCGAATCAGCCTCGCCACCAATACGCTGCGGAATTCCAGCGTATTTGAGGTTGACGGGTTGATAACTAGAGGCCATAGTGTCTAATTTGTAAATATGCAAAGAAATCTTTGTTTGGAAGATTAAATTCATGTTTTAGTCCTTCAAATGTCTTAATTGCCTGCCTTTCTGTCTCTAACACTTGCAAGATTCTAGTTAACCCTGCCTCCTTCCACCTCTGAAATACTTGGGACTGGGTGCCTTGTTGGAATTCAGTGTTTCCAAGAATAGTTTGATATTTAGATACATCTGTTTTTTTAAAGATTTTGCGCCAGGCTATAATCAGTATATATATGGTATATATCAGGGATATTGGGAGGTACGGATAAGTCATACTACATTCAAGATCATTGATGGTGAAGTAATCAGCTCTGACTATCCAGTCTACCACTATCCGAGATAGAGATATTAAATTATATTTTTGAATATCCGGCAGTGTTAAGCCTCCACTCTTTTTTGGAAGGCAAAGTTTCTTAAGTGAAATTCTCGGCTTCTTACCCTGCCATATGAACCTTTGTAATGCCGTATTTAAGTTTCTTAAGTCTTTTCCCTTTACTAGAACTGGTGTGTTTTGCATGACATATAAGATTTTCGGTAGAAGGACCATCTTAAAAAGCGCTACCCTCCCAGATATAGAGAGTGGGAAATGTTGCCAATTTTTCATATGTTCTATAACTTTATCCAAAACAGGGCGTATACTTAAGTTGTACCAGTTTTCTGGATAAATTGAGATAAAAATAACTAGATATTTAAGTGCCTTAGTTAATGCTTTGAAGGGATTGTCACTGCTGATTCACTATTTTTCCTTATCCAAAGGATCTCTGATTTTGAAGTGTTTACTTTATAACCTGAAAAAGATCCAAACATCTCAATAATTGATATTACTTTTGGTATATTGCTCCTTGTATTGGACATATATAACAAGACACCATCTGCCTACAGAGTCATTTTTAATTTTTTGTATCTAACTTTAATTCCTTCCTGATATTGTCGGATCATAATCGCTAGAGGTTCGATAGATAGATTGAAAAGAAAAGGGGACAAGGAACATCTTTGTCGCGTGCCTCACTTAAGAGTTATGGGTGATGATAGGTTATTACTTATTATTAGTTGTGTAGTAGAATTTCCATATAAATTCTGAATAAAACTGACAAAGTTTTTTTTAAAATCCAAATTTGCGCAAAGTGAATATCAGATGATCATGTTGAATGGAATCGAAAGCTTTTTCTGCATCAATCGTTATAATTGCTAGGTCTGATAGAGATCTGTCCACCTGACTCATAGATCCTTTCAGGGAATTGAAATAGTCAATAATCAAAAAAGTTTCTCTAATTTTAGAAGCCGAGTTTCTTTGGTGCATAAATCCTGCCTGATCTTTATATATATAATGTTTGGGAGGATGTTTTGAAGACGATTGGCCAAGATATGTGTGAGGATTTTATAATCAGAGTTGAGGAGTGCTATAGGCCTATATGATTGTTTTTTTACCGGATCCTTCCCAGTTTTTAAGATTAAAGTAGTCATAGATGCAGAGAAATTGGGGGAAATGGGTTTATTCTCAATATAATAATAATTGAATAAGTTCTCTAAATAAGGGGTAATGTTTTGCTCCAGAATTCGTTGGGTAGGGCGTCTGGCCCAGGTGTCTTATCCATTGGTAAATTTTTAATAGCTTTCTTAATTTCTGTTTCAGTAATGGATCTATTAATTTCTTTGAGTGCTTCTGAAGAAATAATGGGGTTTTGAATCTTTCCCCAGAAGCCATCTCTATTTTGCATCTTGGAATCATGTCTCTCTTTCTTTTCCCCCTGTTTCTAATAGACGTGTGAAAAAAGCTTTTAACAATAACGAAAGTGTTACGTGTAGTTTAGTCAGAACTTATGTTACAAAGCGGTAATGAAATGTAGCGAGCTTAAGTATGCACAAATATTTTTAAATGTGTTATCATGTTACAAAGTCATGTTTAAAAAGCTTAATATGCAATACTTGCTATTTCGTTTCACCCAGGTGGATTTCAGGTGCAGAATCCGTGGTGTTATTTCCTTGACATTTGCAGTATCTTCCCCTTCCACCGCCGTCTTCGTTTGTCAGGTTTTGACCATCTGAGATTCAGAGCAAATCAGGGGGGTTCCGTATTCGTTACGATTTTGTGCCTTTTATCTGCAGCTGACCCCCTGTCCTGATCTCCAAAAGTTACCAACTTTCTCATCCGGTTGCAGGGTTTTCAAGAGATATGTGTACTGAGCCCCCTTCATGCAGCATCGGTGGGAGGGGGATGCCAGGCTGAGAATTTGTGCTTCAATTACCAAAAGGTGAAACAAACTTGGTGCTCTGGGTATTTTTCCAAGATCCCCGTAAAGTATAACTGGTGGCGCTGCTGGGTGTAGCAGTAGGAGATCTTTCTTTTCTTTTTTTTTCCTAATAGAGTTACACTATGCTATAAACTGTGTCAGAGAACTTTATCCAGTGTCCATTTTCAGCTTATAGAAGTTAAATGAATTGTTTGATGTACACATCCACAGACCTAATAAATAATAACAAGCATACCTGTATATATTATTTAATAATATTTCAAATACCTTGACATAAATCCCCCCTTCAAATTCAAATATATGTAGGACACATGTATTTGAATTGGATCAAAGTCAATGGTTTTTGGTGAGGATGTTGGCTGTATACATCATAGTCTCTTTTGCAGAGAGTCCGTCATTTTTTTTTTTTGACCCTTCACGTTCATCAGCTAGGCATCTTTAAACTACAGTATATTTTTAGTACATTTGGGGATATGACACTTCATTCTCCCTCTATGACTTGTAGCTGGGACCTAGGATGACATGCCCGCAATTGATTGATATGAACCCATTTATCTATGAAACTTTCATTTTTGGGGATCCATATTTTATAGGCCACTGGAGATATTTTGTCAGTAATGACAAAAGGACCTTTCCATGAGGGAAGAAATTTCTTCTTCTTAACATGATCTATTCCAAAGTTATAAAGATAAACTTTATCATTTATTTCATATTCCTTTTTGGACGTCTTGAGATCATAATAGGTTTTAGTGGCAGTTGCGGATTTCTCTAAATTCCTTTGAGCAAATGCAAAGGCATATTGCAGGTGTTTTCTTAGGTTCTCCACATACTGATGGGTATTGGCAGCGTTTATCAAATTTTGGTCTGATGTACGGTACAGCAGATGCTGAGGTAGAACCATTCTTCTACCAGTCATCAGTTCAAAAGGTGACATCTTGGTAGCACTACTTAGAGTTGCTCTTAATGCCATTAGGACTAGAGGTAGTTTTACATCCCAGTCTTTACCCACAAACCTTTTGAGGATTTTAACAATGGATTGGTTGTAACGCTCTACACCCCCACTTGAGGCAGCTCTATAAGCAATATGGAGCTTTCTTTTTACCCCTAGTATTTTCCACATTTTGGTCTTCACTTCGCTAGTGAAGTGGGTTCCCCGATCTGATTCGATTCTTTGGGGCAAACCAAATCTGGAAAATAAGTGGTTGATGAGCAAAGCCGTGCATGTTTCTGCACTAATGTTAGGTGCACTAATGCACTCTACCCATTTAGTGAACAGGCATGTTACTGTCAACATGTATTTGTTACCTCTTGATGACCTAGTTACTGGACCAATAAAATCAATTTGTATATCTGACCATGGCATTACCATCCCCCTTTCCTGCAATGGTGCTCTATTCGTTGGTGCAGTGGGTTGGAACTGTGGACAGATTAAACAACCTTGACAGTAGGTTTGAACATCTTTCAACATGTGTGGCCAAAATGGATAATCACGCAATATTTCATACGTGAGTTTGGCACCACGATGACCAGATGTGGGAGCATCATGGGCATGTTGAAGCATTAGACCTCTGAACTTGGTGGGTACTACCCATTGCTGAATGCCAGTTTTGGAGGTTCTAATTAACAAACCATCCTGTAACCATCTTATTAACAAACCATCCTGAATTGTGATCTAGATTTTATTAAGATTCTAAGATCTTCTTTGCCAATACAATCATCTTTTGAGATGGGGTTGCTTTCAGGATCTTCTATGTGTTTATAGAAGATGCCTACAATGGGGTCTTCTTTTTGACTAGTGATCAGGTCCTCACTAGGAGAATCCTGACTCCATTGTACCAGGTTAGGTGCACTCTGTTGTTTTGCCTGGTTTCTGGTAATGGCTTCTACCTGAATTGCACCCATTAAGTGGTCAATATTAAGGAGTTCTCCAGTTATGGCTCCTTGTTTGGCTAATGAATCCGCAAGATCATTGCCTTCCTTATCTGGGCCTAGAACCCTGGAATGACCCCTGGTCTTTTTCCAGTGTATGGTTAAATCATTGGATACCACCAGATTATCAATCTCGCAGAACAACTTGTCATGCTTGACTGGTTTGTTATTGCTTTTCTGCATGCCATTTCTTTTCCAAGTTGGCAGGTATTCAACAAAACTGTCACGCACATAATTTGAGTCAGTTATGATCACAAATTCATGAATACCATGTTCAATAGCCATTTCAATGTTTTTTAGAACAGCAGTGAGTTCTGCAACTTGACTGGATCTTGGTCCAATGTTGAAACCTATAGATATATTTGGGAATCCATTTGCCCAAGTTATTCCAATGCCAGCAACTAATCTGTGCTCATTATCAATAGTGGCATGGTAAGAACAACCATCAACATATACCCAAGGTAAAGTTTGACAATGTTCCTCATTGTACATTTTATATGGGGAAAGCAATTGTTCCTCCAGGAAATCATCTTCTGATAATTCTTCCCCAGGATCTCTAGCAGTACAGTCGTGGAGCTCAGTGAGCCCCTGTGCGACTGGATTCTTTTTATTCTGCTTGTAGCGAATTTCTAAAGGCCAGCCTTGTAAGGAAAGAGTCCACGCTGTTATGCGGCTATTTGACAAATTCCCATCTCTTATTCTTTCGCTTTGCAAATATAGCAAAGGCTGGTGGGCCGTTTCTACAATAATTTTCTCACCCTGTATATAGCTGCGGAAATTTTGTAGAGCCCATACAGTAGATAAGAGGGCTTTTTCGCAATCGCTAAATTCTATTTCTACTGGGGATAGAGTTTTGCTCGCATAAGCAATGGCTTTGCTTAAATTATCATGCTTTTGGTATAAAACAGCACTCATGCTTATATCTGTGTAACCTGTCTCTAAGAAGAAAGGTTTACCACCTTCTGGGTACGCTAAGCAAGGTGCTTGAGTGAGTTTTCTCTTCAGCTCTCTTATGGCTGTCTCTTGAGTCTCACTCCAGTGCCATTTCACATCCTTCTTTAGAAGAAGTAGTAGTGGCTTAGCTAACTCTGCATAATTATCAATGAATTTGCGAGAATAATTTGTCATACCCAGGAAGGATCTTAATTCCTTTAAGTTAGTTGGGTTTTTAGAATTTACTATAGCTTCCACCTTTTTCTTCTGAGGATTTGGTCCTTCAGAAGTAACTTCATGTCCCAAGAAGTTTACACGAGTGGGGCACCATTGAGCTTTTTGTAGGGATAATTTGACACCTGCCCTTTTAAGTTGGCTGAGGACGTGTTTAAGCTCTGCGATGTGTTTTTCAAAGTCTGTGCTTTTGATTAAAACATCATCAACATAAGATAAGGTCCCCCTTTCCAGTGCATCAGGCATAGCCTTATGTATGAATACAGCAAATTCATGTCCAGAATTTATGTATCCAAAAGGAAGTCTCTGAAATGCATATTGGACCTTTTGGAATGAGAATGCCAGATTATACTGGTCCTCCTCATGTACCTTTATGGTCCAATATCCCTATGCACAATCAATGGGAGTGAATATTTTGGATCACTGCATCTGCGCTAGGCATTGGTCAATGTATGGTACAGGCCAGCCAGACATGTACACTCGTTTGTTTAGCTGTCTTAAATTAGCACACAAACGCCATTGTCCATTGGGCTTAAGAACACCTAGAATAGGATTGTTGTAAGAGCTGTGCACCTGTCTGATAATACCTCTTTCTTCCAGGTTCCTTATGATTTCTGCAAGAGAATCATATGAGGCTAAAAGAAGTCTGTATTGTTTAACAAAGACAGGTGGTGCAATGGGATCTGTTTGTATTCTTGCAATGTGCAAGTCTGTAGTACCACAGTCGTAAGAATCCCTAGCGAAAATATCCTTGACTCCAACAGGAGTTCTCGCAGCAGTTGGCGTTCATCCTCGCTGGAACAGCCATTAGCTAAGGATATTTGCTCTTCGACTATTTGTTGAAATCCTGAAAAGATTTCAGGCTGTCCTATTTCATAGGCTTCTTCCAACCTAGAGGTGAGATCCCCTTGATTATAATTTACCTTGCCCCCATGACTCTGGGTATTGGGGTAATCTTGCTGTTTGATCGGCTAATCAAACACTAGAGAGGCTTATTCAGTTTTACAGATGCCTTCCTCTGAGCTGAAGGGATAAATAGATTGAATATTAAATAGACCCTCTGGCATAGATGTAAAGGATTGTTCTATTAATTGTTCTTCAGTTAAGTATCCTTCAGGTATTAGCCCAATTACATTATTCTGGAATCCAAAAGTGTAATAACTTGATTCCAGCGCGTATCCTATGGTAGTCCCCTTGGATAAGTTTATATCCTGTGGGGTCATGTTATGCACAATAACATGTATTGGAATAGTTCCAATATTTACCAAAGGAGTGTAGGTCACTGTGACACCCAGATTTTGTATTCTATGGGAGAGGCAAATTAGTGTTTCAGAAGTTTTTAATTTCTGACCTCTCTTTACCTGTAGGGGTAAAAGAAATTTATCAGCCCCAGCAGGATTTATAACATCGCTAGACACCTGCATATTCACAGCATATGGCAATTGCTGGTTTGATTTCAGGGTCCCCCTTTAACCTGCTCCAGAGGCAAGAGTTAATCAAATCTATTTGTATGGCATATCTATGTAAGATATAATTTCCAATGTATATTTGATTTTGGGGAGTATTTAAAACTAAAAACAGGTGCTTCACTGACTTATTACCTATAGATACAGATAATAAGCACTTAACTGTGATGTTATAGCTTTCAAACCTGTTATCCAGGTTGTGGACCCAGTGGTCTTGGGGAGAAAGATATTTAATCACTTTAGGTTCAGCTATCTGTGCTAACATGCCTTCGCTTATATAGCTAGCTTCATGTTTTAAGTTCAATTTGGCATATTTTGTTGTGCCAAGGTCATGCACTTGTATAGGGATAAATAGATCCTCTTTAACTCTCTCAATCCCTGCAAGGTATTGAGCGTGCCCCCCCTTAGGGATTTTATGATCCCTCTTGTGGAGAGATATGGTTAATATATCGCCATCAAAGGAAATATTCGCTATCTTTCCAGGCGAAATTTTAAACGTATTACCATCAGAGCCACTTAAAGGAGTCTGATCATCTATCTGTAAAATAGTGATTTCAGGTACAGAGTTATTCCTGAAATGAATCTCCACAGCATCTGGTTTCTCTTTCACCACGTGACAGTTAGGTCGGGGGCGAGATATACCAGATTTTTCATAATTGATAGGCCTTTTAACTTGTGACCAAATTACATTATTTATTCAATCAATTATGGTGCTTAGTTGCTTCAGGAGATCACTACCAATAATTAAACAATCAGTTGGCAGATCCACTTTAATGACAGGGTGTTTTATGACCCTGTTCCCCAGTTTAAAATTTTAACCAGGCAGTACCATAAACTTTTAGGGAGTCACCCCCAACTCCTATTAGAGAACCATTAAATTCTTTTATTTTAGGTTTGTGGGGTGTTAGCTTGTTTAACTGTGTGCAGTACCTGTGGGATAAGATAGTTGCCTGAGACCCAGTATCAATTAATCCCATGATAGGGTTGGAGACTGAACCTTGCAGCTCAGCTAATACATAATATCTCCCTGCAGTTTCTATCATTTCACACATAAAAGTGGTATTATCATACTTTTGTGGGCTTTGCCACATGTTACCTGAATCTGCCATGTTTTCCCATGCAGAAGGAACTTCGTACCTACCGGTTCCCCCCATGATAGGATCGGCTGGATTCTTGTGTACCGCATCTGTGGAAATAAGGTTAGGAGAGTGCTGCAAAGGAAGAGATTTGTTAATTTTTCCCGGATGAGGTAGCTTGTCATCACAACTAAATCGTCCGTTTTTGGTCTGTGGGGAGAGAACATGATTAGTACCATTTTTGACAGTTATCATTTTATTTTGCATATCTCTCCCCTCCCTTTCAGGTGATACTGCAGTGTCTATGACTGTGCCTATGGCCCACTGCTGGCCACTGGCTGTACCCCTAAAAAAGTATTGTTCGGTTGCTGAGCCGTAAGTTTTTTACTCATATTAGCGACTTGTTCGCTCAACCGAATTAGCTGGGTACTAAGCTGATCTACTTGATTGTACAAGTTACCCCTACTCCTGGGCCTATCCCTTGATGCCCCATAATAATGATTATTTGACCATTGGTTCCCCTCAGAATTAGAGCCGCTATTTCTATCCTGGCGTGGTTGCCGCTGGGGTGCAATTTGTTCAGCATTATTATTTTGGGGAGCATTATTTACTTGGGGTGCCTGGTTATCCTGAGAATACCTTTGCCATTTATTGTATCTACCTTTGCGTGGTTACCAATTATTCTGTGGGTATTCTCTTTGGGAGTAACTATTCACCTGAGTATGCCCCCCCCCCCTTTGATTATAGTCTCTCTGCGCCTCAGCCTGTGTTGGGGGAGGGGTAGAGTTAAACCTCTGTGGAGATGGCCTGTTTTCTCTGGCCACTTCCGCATAGGTTTTCTTTTTAGACTCCAAATTTAGGGGGCTAGGTGACACCCTAGTTTCGGCCACTATTTTAGGACTGGGCTTTTTCTCCCTTTTATCCCCCTGTTCACTGGACTGCTGAATAGAGTATAATTTTGTACTCTCTTTCATCAGCCATTCCAATGAGCAGTTCTCATCAAAATCTCTAGCTAAGTAAATTTTGATGGGTGTGGGCAGTGCTTCAAAAAATAAATTCACAAATTCTGAGCCTTCAAATATGGGATCATCTTCAGCCATGCTGTACGCATTCTTAAATACAGAAAGGAACTCGATTGGACTTTGATTCGCACTACATTTCAAACCATATACAGCTATTTTCGCGGCAGTTTTAGTGCAATGTTGCCCGAATTCTTTTCCGCATTGTCGCTTTATTTCATTCCAGGAATGAATATTCATATCCTTTAGTGAAGCAAAGAATTTGTGATGTTTACTTTCAAATACCCAGGGTAGAAATTCAATTTTTAACTTCTCACTTGTAACACTCATTATAGATAAAGTGTTTTCAAAGGCCTCTAAGTGGTCAATTATGGAAGTTGACCCCCCTTTGGAAAATGGGCGTACTGTATTCTTTAGTAATTTAATTATTGTGGGGGTGTCATACACTTTATTTGGTATATCACTGGATCTTACTGGGGACTTATTGTTTGAGTTAGGGTGCCTTTCATCTGAGGCATAATAATTTTCTGGTCCCCCAGAGTTAGGTAATTGCCTAGGGGAAAAAGTTACCTCTGGGCATGAATTAGGGCTATAGTTTGGGTATCTTTGTCTATCCTCCCGCCTGGTATCTTGAAACCCATTTCTGTCCCAGTCCTTATAACTGCTAATTTGTTTCTTTAATTTATCGATTGCCTGTTCATACCCTCTTTCAGCCTCACGGTATCTAATTTTTAGAGTTTTATTTTCATCTTGGCCTTTTTCATGCTCTTCTTTGAAAGCTTTAAAATCAGCCACTAATTTCTGATTATATTTATTTAAGTCAGAAGCCTTTTGGCTAGCGTGGAAAACCTCTACCTTTGCCTGAATAAAAGCATCTTGAAATTCTCGTAATGAATCATTTTCATCCCTTAGCTGTCCTAATTGTCTGTCTTGTCCTACCATTTGGTTAGACATCTCACAGCTAAAATACATTAGGATTGGCCAAGTTTCGAAAATTAATTCATCACGCCCCCTAAGTTCCGTGCATTTATTAAGTTGCAGTAACATTTGGTATAATTCCCCATAAAACCACATATCTCTAACTAAATCTTTGGCCTTATCTTTACACCCATTAATATACATGGAGACATCGTCCTCAATGTCAAGTCTATTCATGATGTGGTTCATGGCTTCTAATTTGAGCGTTTTTTCCTGCACCACTTCATGGACAAAGTATTTGGGGAGGGCACAATTTCATCTTGTACAGAAATGCTAGCATTACTTTTTGCTGAAGACATCATTATTTGAGTGTTGTACTTAATAAGATAAAACGCAAATACAATTTTGACTAATAAGAGAGAGGAAAACCTTTAATACATTTTTAAAATATCAATATCAGTTTTGAAATATGACAAAATTAATATTTTTTTTTAATTTTGAAATATGAAAAATTAATATTTCTGATTAATTTTGAAATATGAAAAAATTATATTTTTATGAATTTTGAAATATGAAAAATTAATATTTTTATGAATTTTGAAATATGAAAAATTTATATTTTTATGAATTTTGAAATATGAACAATCAATATTTTTATGAATTTTGAACTATGAAAAATTAATATTTTTATTAATTTTTCAAAAATGAATTTTTAATAATATTTCAAAATATTTATATCAATCTTGAACATGAAAATCAATATTTCAATTTAAAAAAAAATTCTATATTTTCAAAATATCAATTTGAAATATGAAAATGTTTCTCTCTTCTATAATAATTTCTATTTACCACAAATATACTATATCAATATGATAATTATTTATAATATCTCGCGCAATGCCTCCATATAATATGTCAGTATATTTATAAGAATCTTAGCAGTACTCTCCAAATAATATGTGGGTATATGGCAGGGTTATAACTGAATATATTTAGCAATCTTTCTTTAAACTAAACCCACAATCACATATGCATATATGATACAATAAATTAATATAAATATCTGAATTCTTTATTATTAGTAAATAACTATGAACACATTGATATATATATATATTTGTAAGAATTAAAATATGAATCAATATTACGTGCGTTTAAACAAAACTATTCAAATATGCTATACAGAGTTCATACAACTTTCTCTTATTTACAGTAAAATTTTACCCATTTAATACAGTGAGATTCCAAGATCTTTAACAGCTAAACACCCAAGCAATACAATTCTAATAATGCTTATTTAAACAGTAGGACAGTCTATATATTTGCACAGATAAACAACTTAAAACTTAGGATTAGCTTAACCATACACAGGCTGAATATAATCTAAAATACAAACTGCTCTTTAAATCTATTAAATACAAATTGACTATTTTCTCACCAGTACCCTTTTGTTTCAAGTTTTGAAAATTAGAACAATTATACTTCACCAATTTTGAACCAATTCGTAGCGGTCTTTAAGTCATCTCATTTGAAGGAAAGTTATTGCATATATCAAGGTAAAGTTTTCAGCTCCTTACTTAGTGAAATGTTCCCAAGGATGGCAGCCAAAATCAGATCACTAGCCTCAGCAAGTTTCAGAACAACTGTGCCTTGTGCATTCACTACTCCTATTATATAATCATTGAAGACCTGTTTCGTTCACGCCCTTTTTTGCTTGTCCCTTGTCATTGGATAATTGGTTTAGTATATATTGTTGTTAGGGAAACGCATCCTTTAAACAGTTAAGTCTCTTAACTGCTGTACCGGGTTCTGGCCCTTCGGTGGCAGCGTTTCAGCACAAACAAATTCACATTTAACCATTCCTACACATTTTTTAACAACTTAATTATTCTTATAAAATGATTATTTAATCAGACCATAACTTTTTGCATCAATCACATGCAACCCCAATTATAGATGGGTAGTATCAGATCATTTTTCTGATTATTCTGATACCAAATATGTTATATTATTAACATTGTATTATATTAAAGTAACATATTGCTAACTATTCAAGATTGTTAATATTTAAATCCTGACATTTTATTCATGTAGATACAGCATGCTTCACATTTTACAATTTCTGTATGTATGAATTGATGCCTGCAATAGAAAGGGAAATAATTGTTAGAAATGATTCAAGCATTCATATGTCTATTTGCAATATTATCAATGTAGTTATTATTCAATACAGCAACTATTTATTTAATATAATATGTTGTCTGAATATATGTACATGTGTATGTGTATATATATATATATATATATATATATATATATATATATACACACATGTATTAATTTCTCTGCTGTCTTCAAAACCATACAAAATCCAGCAGATTACACATTGTCATATATTCATTTATCCAGATATCTCATTAAATCAGTTGCTCTTATAATTTTCATTAGATTTCTGGAAAACAGAGAGAAAAAGAAGATGTTTTTATTTTTGTCCATGGTTCAGTCTTTGCATATCCCCCCCCAGATGCAGTGTCTGCATTACGTGTATCTAAGTGTCAGAGTCACACAGCAGGGTTACCTAACAAGCCTGTGTTAATTATCAGTTCCTTTGAAAGATGTGTATAGCTTCATCTAGTTTATGCTCAGAAAATTGTCTCCATCCATTCTCTGTTTGCTACCCCCCTACAAAGCTATGAATTTCAAAACTATGTTATCTTTAAATTATGGTATAAACATGTTTTAACCCAGCCAAAACTATTTGGCAAGGGGGGTTTTATAGTAAATAGAATAGAACTGATGTCTCCAAGATTTATGAGAGGCAATATAGATGGCTTCAGAGCCATAAACCTCTGCACATAATAAACATGGTCATTGAGTTACAGTTTCTTTAGGAAAATGTTTGTATGCTAATTAGAGCAAACATTTTCTCTAAGGTTATTTGGAAACATATCTTTGTTCTACAAATGATCCATTTGATGAGAGAGGGGGTTGTTTTCTATCCAGTGTCCATTTTCAGCTTATAGAAGTTAAATGAATTGTTTGATGTACACATCCACAGACCTAATAAATAATAACAAGCATACCTGTATATATTATTTAATAATATTTAAAATACCTTGACACTAAATTATCTATATATTCACAGGAAAACTTAATTATAGCCGGGGACTTCAACCCGACACCAGACCCTAGGCTGGATAGGCTCGACAGGGGTCTTAAGACCAGGAGAAATAGGGAAGTTAAGATATTTCGAAATGTTTGCAATTCTCTGATGGTCAAAGATATATGGCGCCTGCAGAACCCCGATCTGAGAATGTATACGTGTGAATCTAAAAGCCAATTTTTCTTCCCTAGGTATCTCCTTCATAATGTTACATTTAAAAACTGGCTTAAAGCTAAGTGGACCGAATTTTATAATTTTAACAAGGCTTATATAAATAAACCAGAAATTTTCTGGGAAACTGCGAAATGTTTCTTAAGAGGAGAAATTAAAGCCTATATGTGTAAATGGAAACCGAAGAGAAAACAGAGGGAGACCCAACTAGCTAATGCCCTTAAGAATGGCTATAAAACATATATTGTATCACCTAATACACAAAACTGGGATAAATACATTAAAGCAAAGGCAGAAAGAGATATATTGTTGAAACAAAAAAACAACTAATGATGAATTGAGGCAGAAAGAACTATACGGAGGCTACACAGGACATTCTGCTAAATATTTAGCAAGAATTGTTAAAAAAAAGATCTAACAATAGAATCCTGGCGGTCCAAACAGGATCTCAGAGCTATACTAATAGTTGTGATATCAAAAAAGTTTTCCTGCAGTTCTACCAAGAATTATATGCAGAAAGAAAGTTACACCCTGAAAATAAAAAGCCTTTCTAGCTAAACGTTAAAATCCCAACAATATCGCTGGACAAATTAGAGGAGTTAAATCAATTTATTCCCTTGGAGGAAATTAAAGAAAGTATTAAGAATGCTAAATTGAATAAAGCACCTGGTCCTGACTTCCTGCCTGCAGAATATTACAGGATTTTGCAGGACCAAATAACCCCCGTTTTGTACAAATTATTTAATGTATACTATCAGGAAGGCAAAGATTGTTCCCATAACTTTACAGTTTCAAATATTACACTGATACTAAAAAAAGATAAAGACCCAGAAAATCCTGCCTCTTTTAGACCTATATCCCTACTTAATGTAGACTATAAGTTGCTAATATTCATCTTAGCTAAGAGACTACAAAAATACTTAGATACTTTAATCCATCTACACCAAGTAGGTTTCATGACAGGCCAAAGTTTGGTTAAAAACTTACGTAAGGTTACGCTGATCTTGTACTGGCTTTGGAATAACTTTAACTCACAGAAAGTGCATTGTAAAAACGATTTAGCAGTTCTTACTGTCGACACAGAAAAGGCATTTGACTCAATATCCTGGGATCATTTACTTACCTCCTTGGATAAATTTGGATTTAAGGGGCAATTTAAGCAATTTGTGCATATGATCTACAAAAACCACTGTTCTTTGCTAATCATTAACGGTGAAATATCGGAGAGATTTAAGTTAAATAAAGGCACTAGACAAGGGTGTCCTCTCTCACCACTCCTCTTTAATCTTTCGTTGGAGCCTTTGGCAATATATTTAAGACAGGAATTGAAAGTGATTCATATAAGGAAAAACATTATGAACATTTTATTATATGCGAATGATCTCCTGATTTTTCTTAGTAATACCTCTCAGAGCTCAGAGTATCCCCCATTTAATTCACATTATAGATATCTATAGTTCTATTTCGGAATATAAAGTCAATACAACCAAATCTGAATTACTTTGGATTGTAAGAACTCCTTCTATCTTAGAGAGCCACCCCTTTAAAGAAGTTCTGACTTTTAAATATCTAGGAATAAATCTTAGTTCTAATCCATTACAGTGGTATGCCCTTAATTTCCCTAGTTTCTTTGATTACTGTAGAAGGAAACTGGAACAGTGGATGAACTTACCCCACTCTTTGGGGGGGTAGTTATCAAGCCGTCAACTTTTCTGCCTTCGCCGGCCCAATACGCCCGCCTAAGCTCGCCTACCTTCGCCGCCGCGGACCTGAAAAAATACGCCTAAGTTATCAAAAAAAGCTGTCAAAAAGCCGCGGGGCGATGAGCAGTGGACTGTGAGAGTTATCACTCATCCGATCTCGCTGCTCTTCGGCTGTTTGACAGCTTTCTTGCTAGCCTGTCACTAAGCACCCACACTAAACTACACTGCTCTAACCCCTATACCGGCGCCCCCGGAGCCCCCCGCAACTAAATAAAGTTACTAACCCCTAAACTGCCACTCCTAGACCCCGCCGCAACTCTTATAAATGTATTAACCCCTAAACCGCCGCTCCTAGACCCTGCCGCAACTATTAAAAATGTATTAACCCCTAAACCGCCGCTCCTAGACCCTGCCGCAAGTCTTATAAATGTATTAACCCCTATACCGCCGCTCCCGGACACCGCTGCCACCTACATTATACCTAGTAACCCCTATCCTGCCCCCCCCTATACTGCCGCCCTCTGTAATAAAGTTATTAACCCCTATCCTGCTGATCCCGCACGTCGCCGCAAATAAAAAAATTGTTTAACCCCTAAACCGCCGCTCCCTGAACCCGCCGCAACCTATCTTAAATTTATTAACCCCTATCCTGCCCCCCCTACACCGTCGGCAACTATAATAAATTTATTAACCCCTATCCTGCCCCCCACTACACCGCCGCCACTGTAATAAAATTATTAACCCCTAAACCTAAGTCTAACACTAACCCTAACACCCCCCTAACTTAAATATTAATTAAATACATCTAAATCATATTTATATTATTAACTAAGTTAATCCTATTTAAAACTAAATACTTACCTGTAAAATAAACCCTAATATAGCTACAATATAAATAATAATTATATTGTAGCTATCTTAGGATTTATTTTTATTTTACAGGTACCTTTCAATTTATTTTAACTAGGTACAATAGCTATTAAATAGTTATTAACTATTTAATAGCTTACCTAGCTAAAATAAAGAGAAATTTACCTGTAAAATAAAAACTAACCTAAGTTACAATTACACCTAACACCACACTATACTTAAATAAATTATTCCTATTTAAAACTAAATACTTACCTGTAAAATAAACCCTAAGATAGCTACAATATAATTAATAATTACATTGTAGCTATTTTAGGATTTATATTTATTTTACAGTTAACTTTGTATTTATTTTAGCTAGTTAGAATAGTTATTAAATAGTTATTAACTATTTAATAACTACCTAGCTAAAAGAAATACAAAATTACCTGTAAAATAAATCCTAACCTAAGTTACAATTAAACCTAACACTACACTATCATTAAATTAATTAATTAAACTACCTACAAATAACTACAATTAAATACAATTACATAAACTAACTAAAGTACAAAAAATAAAAAAAGCTAAGTTACAAAAAATAAAAAAAAGTTACAAACATTTAAAAACATATTACAAAAATTTTAAGCTACTTACACCTAATCTAAGCCCCCTAATAAAATAACAAACCCCCCCAAAATAAAAAAATGCCCTACCCTATTCTACATTAAAAAGTAAACAGCTCTTTTGCCTTACCAGCCCTTAAAAGGGCCTTTTGTGGGGGCATGCCCCAAAGTTCAGCTCTTTTGCCTGTAAAAGAAAAATACAACCCCCCCAACATTAAAACCCACCACCCACATACCCCTAATATAACCCAAACCCCCCTTAAAATAACCTAACACTAATCCCCTGAAGATCATCCTACCTTTAGTTGTCTTCACTCAGCCGAGCCACCGATGGAACTGAAGAGGACATCCGGACCGGCAGAAGTTATCCTCCAAGGGGCGCTGAAGAAATCTTCCATCCGATGAAGTGATCCTCCAAGCGGCGCTGAAGAAATCTTCCATCCGGGCGAGGTCATCTTCCAAGAGGCGCTGAAGAAGTCTTCTATCCGGGCGAGGTCATCGTCGAAGCCGGGTCTTGAATCTTCATCCCGCCGACGTGGAACATCCTCCTTTCCTGACGAATTACCGACGAATGAAGGCTCCTTTAAGGGACGTCATCCAAGATGGCGTCCCTTCAATTCCGATTGGCTGATAGGATTCTATCAGCCAATCAGAATTAAGGTAGGAAAAATCTGATTGGCTGACGGAATCAGCCAATCAGATTCAAGTTCAATCCGATTGGCTGATCCAATCAGCCAATCAGATTGAGCTCGCATTCTATTGGCTGATCGGAACAGCCAATAGAATGCGAGCTCAATCTGATTGGCTGATTGGATCAGATTTTTCCTACCTTAATTCCGATTGGCTGATCCAATCGGAATTGAAGGGACGCCATCTTGGATGACGTCCCTTAAAGGAGCCTTCATTCATCGGTAGTTCGTCAGGAAAGGAGGATGTTCCGCGTCGGCGGGATGAAGATTCAAGACCCGGCTTCGACGATGACCTCGCCCGGATAGAAGACTTCTTCAGCGCCTCTTGGAAGATGACCTCGCCCGGATGGAAGATTTCTTCAGCGCCGCTTGGAGGATCACTTCATCAGATGGAAGATTTCTTCAGCGCCCCTTGGAGGATAACTTCTGCCGGTCCGGATGTCCTCTTCAGTTCCATCGGTGGCTCGGCTGAGTGAAGACAACTATAGGTAGGATGATCTTCAGGGGATTAGTGTTAGATTATTTTAAGGGGGGTTTGGGTTAGATTAGGGGTATGTGGGTGGTGGGTTTTAATGTTGGGGGGGTTGTATTTTTCTTTTACAGGCAAAAGAGCTGAACTTTGGGGCATGCCCCCACAAAAGGCCCTTTTAAGGGCTGGTAAGGCAAAAGAGCTGTTTACTTTTTAATGTAGAATAGGGTAGGGCATTTTTTTATTTTGGGGGGGTTTGTTATTTTATTAGGGGGCTTAGATTAGGTGTAAGTAGCTTAAAATTGTTATAATATGTTTTTAAATGTTTGTAACTTTTTTTTATTTTTTGTAACTTAGCTTTTTTTATTTTTTGTACTTTAGTTAGTTTATGTAATTGTATTTAATTGTAGTTATTTGTAGGTAGTTTAATTAATTAATTTAATGATAGTGTAGTGTTAGGTTTAATTGTAACTTAGGTTAGGATTAATTTTACAGGTAATTTTGTATTTCTTTTAGCTAGGTAGTTATTAAATAGTTAATAACTATTTAATAACTATTCTAACTAGCTAAAATAAATACAAAGTTACCTGTAAAATAAATATAAATCCTAAGATAGCTACAATGTAATTATTAATTATATTGTAGCTATATTAGGGTTTATTTTACAGGTAAGTATTTAGTTTTAAATAGGAATAATTTATTAAAGTATAGTGTAGTGTTAGGTGTAATTGTAACTTAGGTTAGTTTTTATTTTACAGGTAAATTTCTCTTTATTTTAGCTAGGTAAGCTATTAAATAGTTAATAACTATTTAATAGCTATTGTACCTAGTTAAAATAAATTGAAAGGTACCTGTAAAATAAAAATAAATCCTAAGATAGCTACAATATAATTATTATTTATATTGTAGCTATATTAGGGTTTATTTTACAGGTAAGTATTTAGTTTTAAATAGGATTAACTTAGTTAATAATATAAATATGATTTAGATGTATTTAATTAATATTTAAGTTAGGGGGTGTTAGGGTTATTGTTAGACTTAGGTTTAGGGGTTAATAATTTTATTACAGTGGCGGCGATGTAGTGGGGGGCAGGATAGGGGTTAATAAATTTATTATAGGTGGCAACGGTGTAGGGGGGCAGGATAGGGGTTAATAAATTTAAGATAGGTTGCGGCGGGTTCAGGGAGCGGCGGTTTAGGGGTTAAACTATTTATTTATTTGCGGCGAGGTGCGGGATCGGCAGGATAGGGGTTAATAACTTTATTACAGAGGGCGGCGGTATAGGGGGGGCAGGATAGGGGTTAATAGGTATAATGTAGGTGGCGGTGGGCTCCGGGAGCGGCGGTTTAGGGGTTAAGACATTTATTATAGTTGCGGTGGGCTCCGGGAGTGGCGGTTTAGGGGTTAATAGGGATAGAGTAGCTTGCGTTGGGCTCCGGGAGCGGCGGTTTAGGGGGTAATACATTTATTTAGTTGCGGCGGTGTAGGGGGGGTCAGATTAGTGGTGTTTAGACTCGGGGTACATGTTAGGGTGTTAGGTGCAGACAGCTCCCATAGGAATCAATGGGATATCTGGCAGCAGCGAACTTGTACTTTCGCTATCGTCAGACTCCCATTGATTCCTATGGGATCCGCCGCCTCCAGGCTGGCGGTTTGAAAACCAGGTACGCTGGGCCGTAAAAGTGCCGAGCGTACCTGCTAGTTTTTTGATAACTAGCAAAAGTAGTGAGATTGTGCTGCACTTGTGTGCGGAACATCTGGAGTGACGTAAGAATCGATCTGTGTCGGACGGAGTCCGGCGGATCGAAGCTTACGTCACAAAATTCTACTTTTGCCGGTCTGAAGCCTTTGATAACTAAGGCGAATCAGCCTCGCCACAAATACGCTGCGGAATTCCAGCGTATTTGAGGTTGACGGCTTGATAACTAGGCCCCTTTATCTGCTCGAGTTACCTTAATTAAAGTTGTGTTATTTCCAAAGTTATTGTATTTGCTTCAAAACCTGCCGCTACTAATACTCAGGAAAGACATAAGCTTGTTCAATTGCCTATGTTCTCATTTTATTTGGCAAGGTAAAAGGCCCACGAGTATCCCTGATAAAGCTAACATTAAGCAAACAGGATGCAGGGATGGGTTTCCCCGAATATCTGCTATTATAGCTGTGCCACATTATTTAAGTATGCGGCTGACTAATTCACAAAGAGGAAATATGTTACTGCTTTGGAACTAGAAACAGATTTAGTTTTCCCTTTCTCCTTAAAAGCGATTTTACATTGCCCTGTATCTAAATTACCTTCCAATATTATAAGTATGATATCATTTTCAAATATTATAAGAGCATGGCATAGAATGTGCCTAGAAGTTGGCACTATATCAGGTATATCGAGTTATCTACCAATCACTGGCAATCCAGAATTCACTGCTGATTTACATTCTTTGAGTTTCCAAGAATGAAGTAACCAAGGGCTTGTCTATATTGCCCAAGTGGTTGAACCTGTAACGCAGTGTATGAAACCTTTCTCCCAATTAATAGAGGATTTTGAAATTTCGCGTAGCCATACAGGCTTAGTCAATAAATGGCTTAGTCAATAAATGGAATAAGTTTCTTCCAGAGGTAACATTAGAGGATATACAGTTGAGTTTTTCACTGACAAAAAACAAAACAAAAAACATCTAATGCATGTAAAGAATCACAATTTAAATGGGCTAATATGACCTATATCACGCCACAAAAAATGGTGAGATGGTATTAAAAAGGGAACCAATGTCCTAGATGTAGCTTTGATCAGGCGGAACTTCTCCACTGTTTCTGGTGGTGTCCAAAAATTCAACTTTTGGCTTAATAAATTCTTGGACCCTCAGTTTATGCTTAAATTTCAACATATCTTTTTCCTTGTTAAGCCGGATAATATTCCTCTTATTAATACTACAATTATAAAGGGACGTATCCTGATTTTAGGGAAATGGAAATCTAGATCAGCGCCAAGTATTGCAGAGTGTAATGATTCGTGATAATATGTAAAGCTCTGTGATATGCAGCAAGTATTTAAGTAAACTTTTAAGACCTCTAAACAGGATAAATAATTGTGGAGTGTTACAAGTTACTAAGTGTGCTTGCTAGTAAGATAAACACTAACTTAATCACTTGTTTTAATTTAGCCTGAGGGATAAGACCCAATAATATGAGTAGTACTAATGAGCTTTATCTTAGGCAGGTCTTATATAGTGCAACAGGAAGCGTTAGGGTTAAACATAAATAGTATAAGTCTGTAAAGACAGATTCACTGGTGACAGGTGAAATATGGAACCCAGACTGCACAGACACAAACAGGAGTTTTACCTTCAATTCAACTGTTGTATAAAGAGTAATGTCAAATGAGTAAACAGACTTAAGCACTCTATATACAGAACCTTAATTCAGAAGCTGAGCCTGTGAGAGGAATCCCAGGTGCGGGTAGGTAGAATACTTGCAGGGATTAGTGAGCGTGCAGCGTGGTAATGGCTCCGTGTAGCTGGGAGTCTGTATGCAGTCTGTTTAGACAAGGAGAGTGTGTCAGAGCGGTAGCGTGAATCGGCGCTGCGGTGACGTCAGCGGCTGTGGCAGCTTGAAGCAGGAGCTGCTTGTAACGGCAAAAGGATTCTCTGATCAGGAGAATCTTGTTTTGGTACTCTAGGTAAGGAGTTGAGCTGCTTTACTTTGGCAATAAACTTCAATAAACCAGCAATGCATCTTGGTTACAAGGAGATTAAATAAGGAAACCTGATCAGCTTAATTGAAATAAAAGGTGGTATGACAGGTTAGATACGCTGTGTAAGGTGGAATGGATTTAGACATGACATATCCCCCCTGCAAAGGAACCCCAAAGGTGTCAAGGCGCGGGTCTTTCTGGATGGCGCCTATGGAAAAGGGACACCAGACGCGGTGCAGAGAGATTGGAGGCCGGCTCCCAAGAATCCTCAGAAGAATCGAATCCAGCCCAATGCACCAGGTACTCAAGTTGACCATGGCAACGCCTAGAGTCCAAGATAGAGTGGACCTCATACTCAGGATCGGGTGCCGGGGAAGACGGTGAAGGGAGAGGCAGACATCGGGAGGTGTCACAAGGCTTGATGAGGGAGATGTGGAACGTTGGATGGATGCGGTAGGAAGAGGGCAACTGCAGAGTGACCGTGAGAGGGCTGCTGATGGAGATGATGGGAAAAGGCCCCACAAAAAGGTTGTTGAATTTCCTACAAGGAGTAGGTATCCTGAGATTTTTAGTGGCCAACCAGACCAGGTCACCAACCTTGTATACGGGAGGAGCCCAATGTCGGAGGTCATAGGAGCGTTTCTGGGTGGCTTGAGCTTGCTGAATGTTATCTTTGATTACGGTAAATGTTTGTTTGATAGAATTGATCAGGTCATTAACCTGCGGACAAGGAGTATCAGTTGGAGGTAACGGATGAAAACGTGGGTGGAGTCCGTTGTTGGCATAAAAGGGTGAATACCCCGTGGAGGTGTTGGTAGTGTTATTAAAGGCGAATTCAGCGTGTGGAAGGAAAGATAGCCAAGAGTCCTGTTTGTTGGAGCAAAAGCATCTCAAATATTGTTCCAACCACTGATTGGTTCTCTCACATAACCCATTAGATTGCGGATGGTATGCGGTAGTAAGATGTTGTTGGATAGAAAGAGATTGACAAAGATATTTCCAAAACTTGGAGGTGAATTGTGACCCTCTGTCACTGAGGACGGATGTTGGGAGTCCATGTAGTCTAACAACCTCTTTGATGAACAGTTCTGCAGTTTTTTGAGCAGTCGGTAGTGATTCAATTGGAATAAAATGTGCCATTCGTGAGAATAAATCAACAACGACAAAGATAACAGTCATGCCGTCGGATTTTGGAAGGTCCACTATGAAGTCCATGGACACACTAGCCCAAGGGCGTTCAGGAATAGGTAAATTCTGTAATAGCCCCAGAGGCAGTTGATGTGACGGTTTACAAGTCTGGCATGTGGGACAAGACTTGACATAATTGTTAACAGACATTCTCATAGATGGCCACCAGAAATATCTGTGAAGTAGATCTAGGGTCTTGTGTATACCCAAGTGACCAGCTAAGGAAGAGTCATGGGAGAGCGATAGGGCTTTATTGCCGAGCGAAGGAGGTATATAAAGTTTGGAGTGGTTGCGGAGAAGTCCGTTGTCATCAGGTAAGAGAGGGTAAGAAGATTTTGTTGTATCCATCTGTTGTTGGGTTTTTAGTTCAGCAAAATCCTTGGAGAGGAGACCTATGATGTGGGACTTGGGGATAATAGTTGAGTAGGATGGGGTTGTCTGGGGTCTAGCATCCTTACGAGAGAGGGCGTCAGCCTTCCCGTTTTTAGTTCCAGGACGGTAAGTGATGGTGTAGGAGAATCAGGAAAAGTAAAGACTCCAGCGGAGCTGACGGGCTGAGAGCGTACGGTTGGTCTGGAGGTATTGCAAGTTCTTATGATCCGTGTAAATCACTATGGGTTGTTCTGCGCCCTCCAATAAGTGTCTCCACTGGTCGAAAGATGACTTAATGGCCAAAAGCTCCTTTTCACCAACCGGATAGTTCAACTCCGCTGGTGTCAGAAGTCTGGAAAAGTAACATACTGGATGGAGTGAGTCTTTTGGAGAAGCTGTTTGTGAGAGAACGGAGCCGATAGCGTAGCCTGATGCATCCACCTCTAGGACAAACTGTGCTTTGCTATTAGGTAGTTGTAGAACTGGGGATGTGATAAACCGCGATTTTAGGAGATCAAAGGCGTTCTGTGCCTGGGAAGTCCATAGAAAGGCAGAAGTGGTTTTGGTCAAATTAGTGAGGGGTTTGGTGATGGCTGCAAAATCTTTAATGAACCGTCTGTAAAAATTTGCAAAGCCTAAAAAACGTTGGACATCTTTTATATTGGAGGGTCTTGGCCAGGAGGTGATAGCTGTAATTTTACTGTCCTCCATCATGATGTTACTTTTACTAATATTGTAGCCCAAGAAGGAAACCTGACTGACATGGAAAAGGCATTTTTCCAGCTTAACATACAATTTGTGTGTCTGTAGTCTGGATAGTACAAGCCTGACGTGATTGATATGTTCTGAGTAAGAAGAAGAGTAGATTAGGATGTCGTCAAGGTAGACCACCAGAAAAGTGTCAAGAATATCCCTAAAGATGTCATTAATGAAGTTTTGAAATGTTGCCGGAGCATTACAGAGACCGAACGGCATAACGGTATACTCGAAAAGATCATACCTGGTCCTAAATGCCGTCAGCCACTCGTCTCCGGCCCTTATTCTAACAAGGTTGTATGCGCCCCTTAGATCCAGTTTCGTGAATATAGTTGCGCCTCTTAACCTCTCGATCAATTCTGGGATGAGAGGTAGTGGGTATCGGTTCTTTACAGTACGCTTATTGAGTTCCCGATAATCAATTATGGGACGTAAGGACCCATCCTTGTTTTTAACAAAAAAGATGCCGGCTCCGGCAGGGGAAGTGGATGGACGGATAAACCCCTTCTTTAAATTCTCAGCAATGTAAGACTTTAGATGGATTAATTCGGGTCTTGAGAGGGGGTAAATATGCCCATAGGGTATGGTTACCCCAGGGAGAAGGTCAATGGGGCAATCGTATGGCCTATGTGGAGGCAATGTGTCAGCCTCCTTTTTGTT
Organism: Bombina bombina; assembly: GCF_027579735.1. Taxonomy (NCBI): domain Eukaryota; kingdom Metazoa; phylum Chordata; class Amphibia; order Anura; family Bombinatoridae; genus Bombina; species Bombina bombina. Next base: position 889,047,872 of record NC_069502.1, read on the forward strand.
GAAAACCTCAGAGAAGTCAAGATAAGGAGAAGGAATGGTAGGAGTAGTTGCGGAAAGTAAGTTGGAATTAGGAAAACACGTGGAAGTACAGTAAGGTGATGAGAAGGATAAGGTGAGAGAATCCCAATGAACCGTAGGTTGGTGTTTTTTGAGCCAAGATATACCCAGAACGATAGGATAAATTGGAGAAGAGATGATATCAAAAGAGATAGTCTCAGAATGACCAGAAGTAGATGTAACAAGGAGAGGGATGGTTTGTTGAGAGACTGGACCTGATGCTAATGGTGTACCATCAATGACTTTAAGAGGCATAGGTGTGCTTTTGAACAAAAAAGGTATTTTATTAACTTCAACTAAACTTAAATCAATAAAGTTTGCACATGCTCCGGTGTCAATCATGGCGTTACAGTTTATCCTGTGTCGGTCCCACTGCAAAAGTAAGGGTAAAGTAAGATAGGTGGTAGATAAGGTTTTTGTATGTAAGCAATGTTTAGTTGTGAGTGTCTTACCTAACTTCTGCTTTGTGAGTAAAGGACATTCTTTAACAGTATGTTCAGTCCCCCCACAATACATACAGAGATTGAGTGTACGGCGTCTAGCCTTCTCTTGTGGGGAAAGAGGTCCTCTGAGGAAACTGATATCCATAGGCTGTTCAGCTGAAGAACTGGAAGTAGGAGGTGTGGGTAAAACCCTGCGAACAGGAGTAGTAGAAGGGTTTCTTTCTTGTCTCCTCTCCATAAGCCTACGGTCTATAGTGATGGTAAGAGCGTATAAGTCTTCAAGGCGGTCTGGTATGCCTACCCTGGCTAGTTCGTCCTTAATGTCCTCCGCCAATCCTAGGCGATACTGGTTTTTTAAAGAGACCTCATTCCAGAGGGAATCCCTGGCCCAGATCTTAAAGCGGGTGATATACTCCTCTACCGGTGTTTTTAGCTGCCTGAGGTTTCTTAGTTTACCTTCTGCAGTAACTTGCCGATAGGGGTCGTCATAAAGGGTAGATAAAGCTTTGAGGAATGCTTCTAAAGAGTTTAGGATAGGATCCTGTGTCTCATAAAATGAATCTGCCCAGGCCCTAGGTTCTCCCCTCAAGTAGGACAATATAGTGAGCACCTTGCTGCGGTCAGTAGCATAGGTCCTGGGACGTAAGTCAAACAATAGTAGACAGGCATTTCTAAACTGTCTGAAAGTGGAGCGATCACCAGAAAACTTCTCTGGGTATGAGACCTGAGGTTCAGCCTGGTGGTCATTTCCGGTATTTCTGTTAGATAAAACTTCCCTAAAACAGGCTTTGAGGCTCTGGTTCTCTACTTGCAGCTCTCTAAAAGCCTGGGTCAGATTATCTAAACGTTGGTTAAGGCTGTGTAGTTGTGGGGTTACATCAGAAGGCTCCATTTTAATATGGCTGGTTTATTATGTAATGATTCGTGATAATATGTAAAGCTCTATGATATGCAGCAAGTATTTAAGTAAACTTTTAAGACCTCTAAACAGGATAAATAATTGTAGAGTGTTACAAGTTACTAAGTGTGCTTGCTAGTAAGATAAACACTAACTTAATCACTTGTTTTAATTTAGCCTGAGGGATAAGACCCAATAATATGAGTAGTACTAATGAGCTTTATCTTAGGCAGGTCTTATATAGTGCAACAGGAAGCGTTAGGGTTAAACATAAATAGTATAAGTCTGTAAAGACAGATTCACTGGTGACAGGTGAAATATGGAACCCAGACTGCACAGACACAAACAGGAGTTTTACCTTCAATTCAACTGTTGTTTAAAGAGTAATGTCAAATGAGTAAACAGACTTAAGCACTCTATATACAGAACCTTAATTCAGAAGCTGAGCCTGTGAGAGGAATCCCAGGTGCGGGTAGGTAGAATACTTGCAGGGATTAGTGAGCGTGCAGCGTGGTAATGGCTCCGTGTAGCTGGGAGTCTGTATGCAGTCTGTTTAGACAAGGAGAGTGTGTCAGAGCGGTAGCGTGAATCGGCGCTGCGGTGACGTCAGCGGCTGTGGCAGCTTGAAGCAGGAGCTGCTTGTAACGGCAAAAGGATTCTCTGATCAGGAGAATCTTGTTTTGGTACTCTAGGTAAGGAGTTGAGCTGCTTTACTTTGGCAATAAACTTCAATAAACCAGCAATGCATCTTGGTTACAAGGAGATTAAATAAGGAAACCTGATCAGCTTAATTGAAATAAAAGGTGGTATGACAGGTTAGATACGCTGTGTAAGGTGGAATGGATTTAGACATGACACAGAGTTCATCAAAAGTATAGTCACAGATAATAATAGAACAGTATAACATTTTGAGTTTCAATGACCATCAGATAGAACTTTTCTTTACCAAGTGGATCAAGGTTATTCAAACAATGTCTGTCCAAGTACAAAGACAACTGACATATCCTCTCTCACAGTCTACTTTTTTCCAACTAAATATTCTTAATGGTAACTTCCCAACATCCTGATCTCATGGGTGGGGAGAATAAATGTGTTTTTTTTTTTCTTTTCTCCCTCTGCTTCCCCTCCCTCCTGGCTGATGCAATATTTATCTTGTGTGATTGTTTATCTTTAAGACAAGAAATATGTACTAATTAGTCTGATTAAGCTCATTAACATTATGATGTATTATAGGCATTGGGATTATTTTAGTTAACATATATCAAAACAACTTCCGGGAGAAGTTTGATAGGACACTCAAATTGATTTGATTTTTGTTATGATCTGTCGTTGTTTTTGTTTTTTATGTCTTTCCTTTTTGTAATAATCTCTGCAGTAAAAATTAATAAAAAGAAATTATATATAAAAAAAAAAAACACTGCAATATGTGTTCAACAACATCTCCTGAGTACAGTGATACCACCTATGAATAGGTTCGTCAGGTTCTCAGGGGGCTAAAAGGCCTTATTTTATGGGGGCGCATTCCAGTTTTCCAACTTGGAATTTTTACATCTGTCATCATGCACCCATGTCCTATTTGGGACATTTTTTAAGCCGGCCAATGTAATTTACCCCCATCAAACTATATTTTTGAAAAGTAGACAGCCTAGGGTATTTGAAAAGCTGGTATTTTAACACTTTCCATGCACTAATTCAACTTTTGGGTACTTATTTTTCACACACGTACTTTAGGCATGGATTCTCAGCTCCTGTTATGTGTTACTGCCAAAGAAGCCCCCAATATGTGTTCAGTATTATCTCCTGAGTACAGTGATACCACTTATGCATAGGTTTGATGGCTTGTTTGGGGGGTGCAAAGCCAAACTTCTGACATGTGTTTGTGATTTATTTTCACATTTAACATATCTTCTTTGCCTACCTTCTTTTTGGGGGCCTTTTTACATACCCCAATTTATTTGTTTTCCATGAATGTGCATATATTTGAAAAGATGCCTTTGATGCAACAGTTTTAGCCAAAGAAATTGGGACAGTGTATGGTGGTAATTTTTCAATGGAAAAAAGGGACTTTTATTATTTTTTTATTATTATTATTTTATTAGGGGGCTTAGATTAGGTGTAATTAGTTTAAAATTCTTATAATATTTTTTTTTCTGTAATTTAGTGTTTTGTTTTGTTTGTAATTTAGTTTAGTTTATTTAATTGTAGGTAATTGTAGTTAATTTATTTAATTAATTTAATGATAGTGTAGTGTTAGGTTTAATTGTAACTTAGGTTAGGTATTATTTTACAGGTAATTTTGTATTTCTTTTAGCTAGGTAGTTATTAAATAGTTAATAACTATTTAATAACTATTGTACCTAGTTAAAATAAATACAGTTACCTGTAAAATAAAAATAAATCCTAAAATAGCTACAATGTAATTATTAATTTCATTTTAGCTATCTTATGGTTTATTTTACAGGTAAGTATTTAGTTTTAAATAGGATTAATTTATTTAATAAGAGTAATATTATTTAGATTTATTTAATTAATATTTAAGTTAGGGGGGTGTTAGGGTTAGTGTAAGACTTAGGTTTAGGGGTTAATACTTTTATTATAGGTGGCGGCAGTGTGGGGGGGGGCAGGATAGGGGTTAATAGGTATTATGTAGGTGGCGGCGGGGTCCGGGAGCGGCAGTTTAGGGGTTAAAGAATTTATTTAGTTGTGGCGGGGTCCAGGATCCGCAGGATAGGGGTTAATAAGTTTATGTAGGTGGCGGCGGTATAGGGACGGCAGATTAGGGGTTAATATGTATAATGTAGGTGGCGGCGGGGTCAGGGAGCGGCGGTTTAGGGTTAACATGTTTATTATAGTTGCGGCGGGGTCCAGAACGGCGGTTTAGGGGTTAATAAGTTTATTTAGTTGCGGCGGTGTAGGGGGGGGGCAGATTAGGGGTGTTTAGACTCGGGTATATGTTAGGGTGTTAGGTTAGGAATCAATGGGATATCGGGCAGCAGCGAACATGAGCTTTCGCTATGGTCAGACTCCCATTGATTTCTATGGAATCTGCCGCCTCCAGGGCGGCGGATTGAAATCCAGGTAGGCTGGCCCAGAATAGTGGCGAGCGTACCTGGTAGTAGTTTGATAACTACCAAAAGTAGTCAGATTGTGCCAAACTTGCGTTCGGAACATCTGTAGTGACGTAAGCATCGATCTGTGTCAGACTGAGTCCGGCGGATCGAAACTTACGTCACTAAATTCTACTTTTGCCGGGCAGTAGGGGTTGATAACTAAGGCGAATCAGCCTCGCCACAAATATGCTGCGGAATTCCAGCGTATTTGCGGTTGATGGCTTGATAACTAGAGGCCAATGTGTTAAAACTTTTGACACTCTTAAAAGAGAATTTAATTTACCCAATAAGGACTTCTTTGCCTATTTACAAGCAAGACATTTTGTCCTTGAATTAATAAATGAATCTGGTTGGAATTGGTCAATGGGGAAACTTGAGAACTGGCTAATTATGGCCAAAATATGGACACATGTCAATCTCCCCATGTTATCAAGTACTAAGTTCCTTAAAAGGGGTATCTAATTTAGAGAAGTTCTCTCAAGATTGGAACGTACTGATATCACAAAACAACATTGATACCATGCTTATTCAAGTATCCATTTCAAAAGTAATGCAAGTAAACATGGAGAGAATCTCATATGAAATTATTATATAAGACATATTATACCCCCAAAAAGGGCTCCGGGTGTGGAAATTTCAAATTTTAATAAGTGCCCAAAATGCTCTCTCCCTTCAGCTAACCTGGTACATATGATTTGGAAATGTCCAAAAATCAGACAATTTTGGTCAAAATTAGAATATTGGATTACTAAGACATTGAAGATTTGCCCCCTGGTACTGTCACTATTCCATATAGTTTTTCTCTGGACGAATGTAAAGGAAGTCCAATCAAATAATAAAATTATTAACATGACAATTCTAGCAGCTAGATAAGTAATTTTCAAAAAATGGAAAGAGAAATCAATTCCTAACATAATAGAATTCAAAAACTTTTGGAAGAAGCAATGTATACTAGAACAGTTAGACACTAATATGAATGATGAACGAGATATTGGAAAGTTTTTAAGAAATGGTCAGGATCTATTAAAACTCTCTCTCTTATAATTAAATTGATATTGATTACTTGATCTATCCATTTCGTAACTCAGAACTAGTACTGCTGGGGATCTGGTGACCTATATTGCTCAAATGTGTGTTTTTTTCCCTCTCTTCTCCTTTTTTTCCCTCCCCTGTTGGACACATAATAATATTAACTACCCAATAGAATAGGAGGCTCGGAACAAACTGTATATATTTTTGTTTGATGCAAGTAATTAGATGTCGAATGACAGAGAAATATGTAAACTGAGATTTAGTAATTAACCTTACGCACTGCATGGCGATGAACTTTGTGATTTATTATTTAACAATATGCCCTGCCCGGCAGGAAAAATGTAAATGTTTGTTTTTGTTTTTATTATTTTGTTATTCTCTATCTATACTATAATTGCGTTTGTAATGTCCCTCGCCGTCGGACACGTTGGCAGTGCGAGGACAAATGAATTCACCTGGATGCAGCAAAGCTGCATCCAGGTGAATTCTGAAAATGGCAGGGTGGTGAAAGAATCCATCGAAGGTGGATTCTTTCACCACCCTGCCATTTTCGCAATCCACCAGGATGGACGCAGCGAAGGCAAACGGAGCATTACAAAGGCAACACCTAATCGCCCACATTAAAGTATTTAAAAAAAACAAAAAACGCCTGTATCAAGTATTAAAAAACAACAACAACGCCAGCACGAAATATAACAAAAACAAATATCCTACACAAAGTATTAACTCGTAAACCACAAAACCCCCACATTGCAATAAACCTATTTACCCTATTAACCTCTAAATCGCAAACCCCCCACATCGCAATAAACCTATTTACCCTATTAATGACAAGGTGGGTGTACACTATACTTAGATGTGACAGTGCTGGCCTACTAACTGTTTGTACTTCTCACAAGTGCGAACTAAGGGTGAAGCATGTGTGGAGTGTTTGTTAGTGGCGCCCTAGGGCTGACTGTAAAAAATAAAAGTGTTTATATTTTCTAAGTGTGAATCACTAAGTTGATGACTCTCTGGTACTAATTAACTAGTGCTGTGGTTTTGAATGAAGAAAAAATATTTTGTGATGAAATATAACAAAAATGTTTTTTTAATAAAACTGGACACTCATCCAATAATAAAGCTAATATAAGAACAATGAGTTTAAAATGTCAACTCTTTGCAAAAATAAAATAAAATATGACAATAAAATATAATATGACACCGTTGTCTGTAAAAACAATGCGTTCTCATAAAATATTGCAACATATAAGGACTAGGGGTTATTTACTTTGTATCGTTTGCGATCAACTCACATGTACATATTAACAGACTGAAACAATGTGATCGTCTGCGATCAACTCACATGTACATTATTAACAGACAGAAACAATGCACCAATATAATGAATCTCTGGTCGAGGATTTGAACAACAATGTCTCCAATGTCTTTTGTATCAGTGCCGTGCTGTATAGGCACAAGTATACTGTGTGGTTTTATGTACGGCTTAACTGCTCAAATCAAAAAAACGTTCTTAGATGTTGATATACTTGGGATTTGTAATGATATTAGCACAATACTAGTTAGGTCATGGGAGACTGTGAATGGTCCTCGTTCTGGGAGCTGTGTAGTTATGAACGTCTACACGTTTCAGCTAATGAAAGCCTTTATCAAGATCTTGACCTAACTAGTATTGTGCTAATACCATAGTGCAAACTAAAGTGGTAGGAGAATCTATCTGAAACCATTCACATTCTTACTCCCATAACCTATTCTTTGAAGGTGCTATTTGCACGAAGGGAAGCGGTAGGAGTATATGGCAGAAGATAATAACAGTCTTCAAATTTAAAAAAGTGCGCTCACTCTCTACAGTCTACACTGATTGGACAAGAGTCAGTAGTAAGTTCAACGGAACGAACAAACAAGCCGGGCGAGCACGCCGAAAAAAAAAAAAAAAATCTGTGAGTACAACTAAACGTTAAACAGAAGAAAAAGAGTGAGTACAAACAGCAAGCTGGAATATCATAATAACTTTGATGTGTGCATTACAAATCCCAAGTATATAAACATCTAAGAACGTTTTTTTGATTTGAGCAGTTAAGCCGTACATAAAACCACACAGTATACTTGTGCCTATACAGCACGGCACTGATACAAAAGACATTGTAGACATTGTTGTTCAAATCCTCGACCAGAGATTCGTTATATTGTTGCATTGTTTCTGTCTGTTAATAATGTACAAGTGAGTTGATCGCAGACGATACAAAGTAAATAACCCCTAGTCCTTATATGTTGCAATATTTTATGTGAGCGCATTGTTTTTACAGACAACGGTGTCATATTATATTTTATTGTCATATTTTATTTTTGCAAAGAGTTGACATTTTAAACTCATTGTTCTTATATTCGCTTTATTATTGGATGAGTGTCCAGTTTTATTAAAAAACATTTTTGTTATATTTAACACTCAGTCTCATTTGAGGAATTTGTTATATTTCATCACAAAATATTTTTTCTTCATTCAAAACCACAGCACTAGTTGAGTCATCAACTTAGTGATTCACACTTAGTAAATATAAACACTTTTATTTTTCACAGTCAGCCCTAGGGCGCTACTAACAAACACACCACACATATTTACCCTATTAACCCCTAAACCGCAAACCCCCCACATCACAATAAACCTATTTACCCTATTAACCCCTAAACCGCAAAACCCCTACATTGCAATAAACCTATTTAAGCTATTATCCCTAAACCCCTACATTGCAATAAACCTATTTAAGCTATTATCCCTAAACCCCTACATTGCAATAAACCTATTTACCCTATTAACCCCTAAACCACAAAACCCCCACATCGCAATAAACCTATTTACCCTATTAACCCCTAAATCGCAAAACCCCCACATTGCAATAAACCTATTTACCCTATTAACCCCTAAACCACAAAACCCCTACATCGTAATAAACCTATTTACCCTATTAACCCCTAAACACCTACATCGCAATAAACCTATTTACCCTATTAACCTCTAAATCGCAAAACCCCTACATCGCAATAAACCTATTTAACTTATTAACCCTTTAAACCGCCAAAACTCACAACGCAAATAACTATTTAAATAACTAACGGCTAGCTTACGAGTCTTGCGTTATGAGTAAAAAAGCAACGCTAAGCCTCAAAACGCTGTTTATATACTACCGCTGGTATTACGAGTCTTGCAGATTTAAGGGCACCGCACACTTTTTTGGCCTTACGCAAATTGCGTATAGTCTTTTTTCTATGGGACTTCCATAGCGCCGGTATTACGAGCTTGTCCTGGGAGGCCGAAAAGTGAGCGGTACACCCTATCCCGTCAAGATTCGTAACGCATTCTAAAGTCAGTAGTTATGAGTTTTACACTACAAAGCCGTAACATAAAACTCATAACTAAAGTGTTACAAAGTACACTAACAACCATAAACTACCTATTAACCCCTAAACCGAGGCCCTCCCGCATTGCAAACACTAAAATAAAATTATTAACCCCTAATCTGCCGCTCCCGACATCGCCACCACTACAATAAACATATTAACCCCTAAACCGCAGCACTCCCGCCTCGCAAACATTAGTTAAATATTATTAACCCCTAATCTGCTGTCCCTAACATCGTCGCCACTATACTATATATATTAACCCCTAAACCTAAGTCTAACCCTAACCCTAACACCCTCTAACTTAAATATAATTTAAATAAATCTAAATAAAACTTACTATTAATTACTAAATAATTCCTATTTAAAACTAAATACCTGTAAAATAAACCTTAAGCTAGCTACAATATAACTAATAGTTACATTGTATCTAGTTTAGGGTTTATTTTTTATTTTACAGGCAAGTTTGTATTTATTTTAACTAGGTAGAATAGTTACTATAGTTATTAACTATTTACTAACTACCTAGCTAAAATAAATACAAATTTACCTGTAAAATAAAACCTAACCTAAGTTACACTAACACCTAACCTTACACTACAATTAAATAAATTACCTAAATTAAATACAATTAAATCAATTAAATACAATTACCTAAATTACAACCCCTCCACTAAATTACATAAAATAAAAAACAAATTACAAGATATTTAAACTAATTACACCTAATCTAATAGCCCTATCAAAATAAAAAAGCCCCCCCAAAATAAAAAATAACCCAAGCCTAAACTAAACTATCAATAGCCCTTAAAAGGGCCTTTTGAGGGGCATTGCCCCAAAGAAATCAGCTCTTTTACCTGAAAAAAAAAAAATACAAACAACCGCCACAACAGTAAAACCCACCACTCACACAACCAACCCCCCAAATAAAACCCTAACTAAAAACACCTAAGCTCCCCATTGCCCTGAAAAGGGCATTTGGATGGGCATTGCCCTTAAAAGGGCATTTAGCTCTATTGCGGCCCTAACCTAAAAATAAAACCCACCCAATAAACCCTTAGAAAATCCTAACACTAACCCCTGAAGATCCACTTACAGTTTTGAAGATGTGACATCCATCCTCAATGAAGCCAGGATAAGTCCTCATCGAAGTGGCAAGAAGTCCTCAACGAATCTGGGAGAAGTCTTCATCCAAGCCGGGAGAAGTGGTACTCCAGAAGGCAGAAGTCTTTACCCAGACGGCATCTTCTATCTTCAACTAATGATGAATGAAGGTTCCTTTAAATGACGTCATTCAAGATGGAGTCCCTTAGATTCCGATTAGCTGATAGAATTCTATCAGCCAATCTGAATTAAGGTTGAAAAATCCTATTGGCTGATGCAAGCAGCCAATAGGATTGAACTTCAATCCTATTGGCTGATCCAATCAGCCAATAGGATTGAGCTTGCATTCTATTGGCTGTCCCAATCAAATTTAGAATAGTGGCGGCGACGTTGGGGGCGGCAGATTAGGGGTTAATAAATGTAGGTAGGTTGCGGCGACATTGGGGGAGGGAGATTAGGGGTTAATAAATATAATGTAGATGTCGGCGATGTTGGGGGCAGCAGATTAGGGGGTTAATAAGTATAATATAGGTGGCGGCGATGTCCGGAGCGGCAGATTAAAGGTTAATAAATATATTGTAGGTGTCGGCGATGTCGGGGCGGCAGATTAGGGGTTAATAAGTGTAAGATTAGGGGTGTTTAGACTCGGGGTTCATGTTAGGGTGTTAGGTGTAAACATAAAATGTGTTTCCCCATAGGAATCAATGGGGCTGCGTTACTGAGCTAAACGCTGCTTTTTTGCAGGTGTTAGACTTTTTCTCAGCCGGCTCTCCCCATTGCTGTCTATGGGGAAATCGTGCACGAGCACGTACAACCAGCTCACCGCTGACTTAAGCAGCGCTGGAATTGTAGTGCGGTATGGAGCTCAATTTTGCTCTATGCTCACTTCTTGCCTTTTAACGTCGGGTTTATAAAAACCTGTAATACCAGTGCTGTAGGAAAGTGAGCGGTAAGAATAAAGTACAAGTTAGCAACGCACCCCTCATAACGCAAAACTCGTAATCTAGCTGTATGTACAGTACACTAACCTAACACCCCCTAACCTAACACCCCATTAAATAAACCTAAATTACCTAAACTAATATATTCTAAAGTTACAAAAAAAAAAAATAAGTTTACAAAAAATAAAAAAAGCTAACATTACAGAAAATAAAAACTCAAATTACCAAATTTAACAAAATGAAACCTAATCCCTATGAAAATAAAAAAGACCCCCCAAAATAAAAAACACCCCCTACTCTAAGAATAAACTACCAGTAGCCCTGAAAAGGGCTTTTTGCAGGGCATTGCCTCACGATAATCAGCTCTTTTTCAAAAAATACACAAAGCCCCCCCAACAGTAAAAGCCCCAAACCCACCTAACCTAACACTAAAAAACCTAAACTACCCATTGCCCATAAAAGGGCATTTGTTTGGGCATTGCCCTTAAAAGGGCATTTAGCTCTTTTTCTGCCCATCCCTAATCTAAATAAAACAAATCTCCCCCCAAAAAAATTAAAAAATCCTAAATCTAACCCCCAGGTTGGTAGTACTCACGGTTCCTAAAGTCCGGCGGAGAAGGTCCTGTTCCAGGCGGTGAAGTCTTCTTCCAAGCGCAACTTCTTCTTCTTCCAGGAACATCCTGTGCGGAGCAGAGCTGAAGACCGCAGAGCTGAAGACCGGCGACCGCAGAGCCATGGAGCGTGGAGGATTCAAGGTACGCGATTAAAGAAGCCGTCCCTTGAATTACTATTGGCTGATTTGATTTTTCCTTTTCAAATCAGCCAATAGGATGAAAGCTACTCAAATCCTATTGGCTGTTTAAATTACCCAATAGGATGAGCGCACGCAAAATATGCCCGAAAGAAAAAAAAATCCAATCAATAAAGATGCATGGGGATCTTCTTTGTTTAGTAAGGGATCTGGGAGGGGGAGGGATGTAGATTATTAAGGGGGGCCAGCTACACTACAGAAAACTAATTTTTAATCTAAAAAAGTTAAAAAAAAACTATTTTTGGGGGCAAATTGGGTACTGGCAGACAGCTGCCAGTACCCAAGATGGCGGCAAATAGGTAGAGGGGGAGGGTTAGAGAGATGTATGGGGGATCAGGGAGGTTGTGGGGTAAGGGGGGATGCAGACTGCAGACAGTATGAAAAAAAAATAACAAAAAATAATAAATTATTTTTATTTCAGTACTGGCAGACTTTCTGCCAGTACTTAAGATGGCGGTGACAATTGTGAGGTGGGGGAGGGAAGTGTGCTGTTTGAGGGAGGTCAGGGGGGGATCAGGGGGTGGGATGTGTCAGGTGGGAGGCTGATCTCTACACTAAAGATAAAAATTAACCCTACAAGCTACCTAATTAACCCCTTAACTGCTGGGCATATTACAAGTGTGGTGCGCAGCAGCATTTAACAGCCTTATTATTACCAAAAAGCAACGCCAAAGCCATATATGTCTGCTATTTCTGAACAAAGGGGATCCCAGAGAAGCATTTACAACCATTTCTGCCATAATTGCACAAGCTGTTTGTAAATAATTTCAGTGAGAAACCTAAAATTGTGAAAAATTTAACAGTTTTTTTTTTTTTATCGTATTTGGCGGTGAAATGGTGGCATGAAATATACCAAAATGGGCCTAGATCATTAATTTGGGTTGTCTATTACACTACACTAAAGCTAAAATTAAACCTAAAAGCTCCCTACAAGCTCCCTAGTTAACCCCTTCACTTCTGGGCATAATACACGTGTGGTGTGCAGCGGCATTTAGCGGCCTTCTAATTACCAAAAAGCCACGCCAAAGCCATATATGTCTGCTATTTCTGAACAAAGGGGATCCCAAAGAAGCATTTACAACCATTTATGCCATAATTGCACAAGATGTTTGTAAATAAATTCAGCGAGAATCCTAAAGTTTGTGAAAAAAATTGTGAAAAAGTCAACAATTTTTTTTATTTGATCGCATTTGGCGGTGAAATGGTGGCATGAAATATACCAAAATGGGCCTAGATCAATACTTTGGAATGTCTTCTAAATAAAAATATATACTTGTCAAGGGATATTCAGGGATTCCTGAAAGATATCAACGTTCCAATGTAACTAGCGCTAATTTTTAACAAAAGTGGTTTGGAAATAGCAAAGTGCTACTTGTATTTTTTGCCCTATAACTTGCAAAAAAAAAAAGAACATGTAAACATTGGGTATTTCTAAACTCAGGACAAAATTTAGAAACTATTTACAATGGGTGTTTTTTGGTGGTTGTAGATGTGTAACAGATTTTGGGGGTCAAAGTTAGAAAAAGTGTGTTTTTTCCATTTTTTCCTCATATTTTGTATTTTTTTTATAGTAAATTATAAGATATGATGAAAATAATGGTATCTTTAGAAAGTCCATTTAATGGCGAGAAAAACGGTATATAATATGTGTGGGTACAGTAAATGAGTAAGAGGAAAATTACAGCTAAACACAAACACTGCAGAAATGTAAAAATAACCATTGTCATTAAGGGTAAGAAAATTGAAAAATGGTCCGGTCATTAAGGGGTTAATAACTACCTAGCTAAAATAAATACAAAAGTACCTGTAAAATAAAACCTAACCTAAGTTACACTAACACATAACACTACACTATAATTAAATAAATTAACTAAATTAAATACAATTACCTAAATTAAATTATATTAGCTAAAGTACAAACCCCCCCACTAAATTACAGAAAATAATAAACAAATTACAGATATTTAAACTAATTACACCTAATCTAATAGCCCTATTAAAATAAAAAAGCCCCCCAAAATAAAAAAAACCCTAGCCTAAACTACACTACCAATAGCCCTTAAAAGAGCCTTTTGCAGGGTATTGCCCCAAAGAAATCAGCTCTTTTACCTGTAAAAAAAAAATACAAACAACCCCCCCAACAGTAAAACCCACCACCCACACAACCAACCCCCCAAATAAAATACTATCTAAAAAAACCTAAGCTCCCCATTGCCCTGAAAAGGGCATTTGGATGGGCATTGCCCTAAAAAGGGCAGTTAGCTCTTTTGCAGGCCCAAAGTCCCTAACTTAAAAAATAAACCCACCCAATACACCCTTAAAAAAACCAAACTTTATCCCCCTGAAGATCGATTTACCGGGAGAAGTCTTCATCCAAGCCGGGCCGAAGTCCTCAACGAAGCCGGGAGAAGTCTTCATCCAAGCCAGGCGAAGTAGTCCTCCAGACGGGCAGAAGTCTTCATCCAGACGGCATCTTCTATCTTCACCCATCCGGCGCGGAGCGGGTCCATCTTCAAGACATCTGACGTGGAGCATCCTCTTCATCCGACGACTAAAGATGAATGAAGGTACCTTTAAGTGATGTCATCCAAGATGGGGCGTCCCTTAGATTCTGGCTGTTAGAATTCTGATTGGAACAGCCAATAGAATGCAAGCTCAATCCTATTGGCTGATTGGATCAGCCAATAGGATTGAACTTCAATCCTATTGGCTGATTGCATCAGCCAATAGGATTTTTTCTACCTTAATTCCGATTGGCTGATAGAATTCTATCAGCCAATCGGAATCTAAGGGACGCCATCTTGGATGATGTCACTTAAAGGTACCTTCATTCATCTTTAGTCGTCGGATGAAGAGGATGCTCCGCGTTAGATGTCTTGAAGATGGACCCGCTCTGCGACCGATGGATGAAGATAGAAGATGCGATCTGGATGAAGACTTCTGCCCGTCTGGAGGACTACTTCTCCCGGCTTGGATGAAGACTTCTCCCGGCTTCGTTGAGGACTTCGGCCCGGCTTGGATGAAGACTTCACGAAGTCGATCTTCACGGGGTTAGTGTTAGGTTTTTTTAAGGGTGTATTGGGTGGGTTTATTTTTTAGGGGTTGGTTGTGTGGGTGGTGGGTTTTACTGTTGGGGGGGTTGTTTGTATTTTTTTGTACAGGTAAAAGAGCTGATTACTTTGGGGCAATGCCCCGCAAAAGGCCCTTTTAAAGGCTATTGGTAGTTTAGTTTACGCTAGGGTTTTTATTTTATTTTGGGGGGGGCTTTTTTATTTTATTAGGGCTATTAGATTAGGTGTAATTAGTTTAAATATCTGTAATTTGTTTATTATTTTCTGTAATTTAGTGTTTTGTTTTTTTTGTACTTTAGCTAATTTAATTTAGGTAATTGTATTTAATTTAGTTAATTTATTTAATTATAGTGTAGTGTTAGGTGTTAGTGTAACTTAGGTTAGGTTTTATTTTACAGGTACTTTTGTATTTATTTTAGCTAGGTAGTTATTAAATATAATATAATATAATTATATAATATATAAAATAAATACAAACTTGCCTGTAAAATAAAGGTTGCTACAATGTAACTATTAGTTATATTGTAACTATCTTAGGGTTTATTTTACAGGTAAGTATTTAGTTTTAAATAGGAATAATTTAGTTAATGATAATAATATTTATTTAGATTTATTGTAATTATATTTAAGTTAGGGGTTGTTAGGGTTAGGGTTAGACTTAGGTTTAGGGGTTAAAAACTTTAATATAGTGGCAGCAACGTTGGGGGCGGCAGATTAGGGGTTAATAAATGTAGGTAGGTTGCAGCGACATTGGAGGCGGCAGATTAGGGGTTAATAAATAGTATGTAGGTGTCGGCGATGTTGGGGGCAGCAGATTAGGGGTTCATAAGTATAATGTAGGTGACGGCGGTGTCCGGAGCGGCAGATTAGGGGTTAATAATATAATGTAGGTGTCGGCGATGTCGGGGGCGGCAGATTAGGGGTTAATAAGTGTAAGATTAGGGGTGTTTAGACTCGGGGTTCATGTTAGGGTGTTAGGTGTAGACATAAATTTTATTTCCCCATAGGAATCAATGGGGCTGCGTTAAGGAGTTTTACGCTACTTTTTTGCAGGTGTTAGACTTTTTCTCAGACGGCTCTCCCCATTGATTCCTATGGGGAAATTGTGCACGAGCACGTACGACCAGCTCAACGCTGACTTAAGCAGCGCTGGTATTGGAGTGCGGTAATGAGAAAAATTTTGCTCAACGCTCACTTCTTATCTTTTAACGACGGGTTTCTGAAAACTCGTAATACCAGCTCTGCATGTAAGTGAGCGGTGAGAGAAAACTGCTCGTTAGCACCGCACAGCCTCTAACGCAAAACTCGTAATCTAGGCCTTAGTTTCTACACCTGTAGTTTAAAAAATAATTTGACTGCCCTCTGGGCAGGCTTATCGACTAGTTGTATATAAATAAAAAGTTTAAACCATAAAAGCTTAAAGTTAAGGTAAACTTTGATGAATGAAAGCTTGTTTTTTAAAAATACTATTAAAAACAGGGGCACTTTCATTTATCAAAATTTAGAAAGCAGCCGTTTTGATTAAAAACTTACCTCTATTTTTTTCACAGCCAGAGCAGCTTCCCCCACCCGGAGATCCTCTCTTCACACGTTACCAATGACTAATCTGTTTTCCTCCAATTACGGCATGGCCTCAGGCAATGACTCCCCTGGGAGGAAAGCTGTGATTGGAGGAAGCCGGATTAGTCATTGATAACGTGTGAAGAGAGGATCTCTGGGTGAGGGAAGCAGCTCTGGTTGTAAAAAAAAAAAAACCAAAGGTAAGTTTTTAATCAAAATGGCTGCTTTCTAAACTTTGATGAATGAAAGTGCCCCTGATTTTAATAGTATTTTTAAAAAAAATTTGACTTTACTGTCCCTTCAAGAAACTCTCATTAAAAGGACCACTGGAGTCAGATCTTAATGGCCTAGGTACACTGAATACTTTTTTTTTAAAATTCCCATTAAGACTGTAGCAAACATTGAAGATTAACTATTTGAAGCAAAAGGAGTACCCCTAAGGTTTGTCGAGAAAAAAATAACAGGTGAGGCTTTTGCATTTTATGTTGAGGGTTGCTAGTAACCCTTGTCACCTACCCCAGTGAATTTCTTCATAAGAATCTCTAATTGTAAACCAAATAACATTTTGTTTTCAAACAGTAAGGTCTCAGTAAAGGGACTATAGCTAGGAAGAGTAGCTACAATACAAATGGCCCTGTTGCCTAAAGCCTTATACTTGTTTAGATGTATCCCCCTTAATATCCTGCATGGGACATTGCAACTAATTTATCAATTATTTTTTAGATATGTTTGGAGGGGTAAAACTCCTAGAATAGCACATAAAATTTTACAAAGACACTTCTCAAATGGAGGGATTTCCTTCCCTAATATCTTTTTATACTATGAGGCTACTAGACTATCGAACATAGCAGGATGGTCCGCGAAAGGGGAAAGACCAGTATGGTACAGGTTGGAAGAACTGTCCCTAATGATGGGTTTGGAGCTAACTGATGAAATTTGGGTTCCGAAGCACAAATCTGTAGCCAAGAAAATAGATAATCCAATAGTTAAACATATCATTTGAGAGGCCTTTTATGGGACTTCTCAAACATACATTTAGAATACTGGAAGAGTACAAGTTATAGACCTTTATAATAATGACTCACTGAGTACCGTGCCCCACATAATTTCCAAACAAGACTTGACCCCATCTTGGTTTAGATTCAAATGCTTCAGAGTTTTAAGTCTCATCAAATCCTGGGGTTTTCCAAAACAGGGCCTAAGAGAGTCTACTAAATGGGAAAATAGATGGAACAATGGGAGCTGCTCGGTTAGACCTCTCACATTTCATTACACTACTATACTTAGCGATCACTCTCAAAGAACCCCCTGGCAGATTAGAGCCTGGAGCAGAGAAATCGCCTTGGTGATCTCAGAACAGGATCTTAGCCAGGCAGTGACTATCACTAAGAAAACATTACACTGTGTGAAAGTCTTTGAAGTCTATGTAAAACTACTGCTAAAATGGCATAGGGTATCCATAAGATTAGCTAAATGTATACTACTGGTTCTCCGCAGTATTGAAAACTCTGCGGTGAGCAGGGCTCTGACTTACATATTTGGTGGACATGTCCAAAACTGACACCTCTTTGGAATGATATTGAATCGCTACTACAATCCATGGATATTGATATAGCATTATCTCCCTTAGTGGCCCTTTTTCATACTCTAGATGACACAATCCCAGAAAGCGCTAAAATAATTTTAATTTATTACTTGGTGGCAAACAAACTATGTATCGCTAGAACTTGGGAAAAAATTGACCCCCCCTCCCCCCCACAGCTCAATAGTGTATGTAAATTAGTTAACCATATTGCAAGTATGGAAAAATATGCTTTTAGGATGCAGGATCGTATGCACTGGGAGATCTGGAATGTTTGGTTATACAAACAGCAATAGAAGTGGGCTTTGCCCCAAAGAAGACCACGTTTCAGCCTTACAGATCTGCTCAACTGAGGCCTTATTTTTGAAGGCCTAAGTAGTAGACATTGCAAAAGTAGAATGGGCAGCGATTCTCGAAGGGGGCTTCTGGCTCGCTTCCCTGTAGACCGTATTGATCAGCCTTCTCAGCCAAAAGGAAATAAGTTTCACAGATTGAATATGATCCTGAATCTCCTCCAGAGGAGTTTCCACAGTAATCTGTTCCGCTAAAGATTCACACAAGAACTTAGCCACTGCAGTGACTGCCAAGATTCCCACAGCAGGGTGAAACAGGTCGCCTGCCCGGAGAGTCGTCTGAGGTGTCCCTCAAGCCTTCTATCTAGGGGATCCTTAAAGGACGTGCTGTCATCAAGCAGGATTGTTGTGCGCTTGGCCAATGTGGAGATAGCGCCATCCACCTTAGTTACACTGTTCCAGACCTCCATGTGGGCCGCTGGAAGGGGGAAGGACCTCTTAAAGGCGGCTGAAGGAGCAAAAAGGGTCCCCGGCTTTTCCCATTCCTTAGAGATGATATCCACAATAATCTTGGGTACCGTGTAGACCTCTGGAGCCCTAGGTCTAAACGCTGATTCCAGTTTTATAACCTGGTCCTCCTCGGGTGGCTTGGCCGCTGGAACCTCCAGGGTAGACAGGACCTTTTTTCAGCGAGAGCCAAAGATGATACGATTTAAGCCTAATTGTCCCCTCCTTAGAGTCCTCTTCAGACTCAGCATCAGAAGGGTCAGAGGAAGAAATGTATCCTTCATTGCTAAACGGTCATCCTCAGAAGGTTGCCCAAAACTATCGGTCGTGGCTTCCGCTATCAGACCAGGGCTACATGTCAGAGAACAATGTTTAAAGGAATAGTTTAGTCAAAATTAAAGTTCCATGATTCAGATTGAGCATGCAATTTTAAGAAACTTTCTAATTTACTCCTATTATTATTTTTTCTTCGTTCTCTTGTTATCTTTATTTGAATATAAGCTTAGGAGCCAGAACATTTTTGGTTCAGCACCTGGGTAGCGCTTTCTGATGGGTGGCTACATTTCAGACACCAATCAGAAAGTGCTACCCAAGTGCTGAACCAAAAAAGTGGGCCGGCTCCTATGCTTATATTCCTGCTTTTTCAAATAAAGATACCAAGAGAATGAAGAAAAAATGATAATAGGAGTAAATTAGAAAGTTGCTTAAAATGGCATGTTCTATCTGAATAATGAAAGTTTAATCTTGACTAAACTATTCCTTTAATGTTTTTCAACCTGCTACCTGTCTAGAACAGGGATGTCCGCATCAGCCGAGGCCTGAGAAGCCGTTGTACGGCCTTACAGGGACCGGGCCGAGGGGGCTCCCCCGTAGTCTGACAGCTTGGGCCTCATGATTGAGATCTCAGGACATATGATAAGCAACTATTATAGAGCTGTGCCAGAGGGTTCACAGTTGATAATTTGCAAAGCATACACTAGTTAATGTCATAGGAAGTAACCTAGGAAGATTTCTCAGACTTTCTAACAGCATAGAATCGTCCATAACGAACAAAAAAGTTATTTTTGAACACAAAGCGGGGCATTTAGATCCCAAGTACTAAATAACTGTACCCTTGTAAGCCCTGGTTAGGGCGTCTTACCCACTCCGGACTGGCCGAGCCACTTTGCTACCGCTCTCCCACAGGACTACTGCGCAGTGGATCTGAGGGGAAATAGCGCAAAAACATCCTAGGGCGGGAACAAGTCAGCACCCACTGCTGCGGCCTGTATTAAAACATAGCCTAGCATTTTATTAAACCCTGTGACAGGGAATATGTAAAACGAATGTCTGTCACAAGGAATAGAAATGTGAACAAGACACATATCCTAATGCAGGAACAAGACCTATCCCACCTCTTTATTAGACAAAATGCCACGAAAAGAGGGGAAAACTTACCTATCATAAGTCTGTAATTTTAGTGTGAAACACACCGCTTTATCAGACAGGGGATTTAGGTTAAACTGGAAAGAGGCATGGGAAACCCAGCGTCGACCAGCACAATATATGTCAATACTTCATTGAGATTTATATGGATATATTATCCCCAGTTCACTGAGCCAATCCATGTTAAACTTCATCTCTTCTTTTACAGATCACCTCTCTCTGCCAACCTCTATGATACGAGGCAAAGAACTACTGGAGGGTAGGGGAAGTGGAAGGGATATTTATAGTCTTGTTTGGGGCCATTTTCTCCTCCTGGTGGCCAGGAATAGTATTTCCCATAGGTTATTAATGTTCTCGTGGACTCTCACTGCCAATTGAAGGAAAAATTGTACTATGGAGTTTACATATGAAGAAACATGTTAATTTGGTTGTAATCTGCTTATCCTTTGTTACGTAATGTAGCAAATTTATTTTCGTTAATAAACTAAATAATAATAAAAAAAAAACATAACCCAGCAACTTATTTTAGATCCTTTGCATGTCTCAGCATTATTTCATGGTTCTACAGTCATTAACAGCAGGTCAAGATTACACCTGTGCCACAAAAAATATCAAGAAAGCTTTTGATAGCTGTTCGAGGTCCACATATATAGTGGCTGTCCCACTTATGCTTTAAACACCAATCTGACACTTCTACTTATCTTCATGGAACCAAAAGCACAACCTGGGAAATCAAAGAACAGGGTATAAAACCAAGGTCTTTCACCAGCTAAGTCCAACCAATCTAGTTGCATAATATAAGCTATTTCAAGAGCTTATAAACGGGGTGAACCAGTTTCTGAAGGTCTATGGCTCATTCTGCCAGGACAATGGCAACTTCATGGGATCTAGAGAAAGTCAGGGAAACTCATTATTTTGATTGTCTTCTGTATTGTCTTATATTTTGTAACTTTGCAGTATTATTATTTGGTCTTATTTCTCCCAACCACTTTTACACTGCTTTATACATGTGGACAGCCAAGAAAACTCTACATAAACACTACAAATTACTAATTTCTTAGTTCATGTGCCTGGATAAAACAAGATCACTTTCTAGGACAGAACTAATAGTAGGGGAAGGGGCAGAATAGCATCCACTTTTTACTGATAAAATAGTTGCCAGTTATCTCCTTTACAATCCATAATGAATGCCTCTGCCAGGCTGATCTTCCTTACATGTCACTCTTCTGCTTCACCTTTCTGCTAATCCCTTCACTTGCTTCCTATAGCCTCCAGAACTAAACACAAAAAAATCTGACTCAAGGTCCTCATTGGCACTGTTCCCCCCTATATCTCAGACCTTGTATCCAGATACTCTTCCTCCTTTCCCTTTCACTCTACTTTTGACCTCACATTCCCATCTACAGAACTTCTGCAGACTGGCCCATATTTTGTGGAACTCTCTCCCTCGCTGCACAAGACTCTCTCCTAGTTTTTAAGTTTCAAGCTCTCTTTAATAGACTCTACTGTTCAGGGATGCATTAAATATATGTTAACCTTTCCTCATCTCAGTTCATCCCCTCCTTTGTTATCCTGTTATACATGTGAACTCTCTTAGAATGTAAGCAGACATGGCTAGGTATTTGTAGATCACCTTCATGAGAGCTGATTCACAGCAGTGCAACTCTTGGCAGGGCCCTCTACTCATTTGTTTTTTATAAACAATACCTTGCATATCGTACCTCTGTTCATAGCGCTGATGAATCTGTTGGAGCTCTACAAATAATTATTAACCCCTTAAGGACAAGGCCATTTCTCCAACATTGGTGTGTCCGGTCCACGGCGTCATCCTTACTTGTGGGAATATCTCTTCCCCAACAGGAAATGGCAAAGAGTCCCAGCAAAGCTGGCCATATAGTCCCTCCTAGGCTCCGCCCACCCCAGTCATTCTCTTTGCCGTTGCACAGGCAACATCTCCACGGAGATGGTTAAGAGTATGTGGTGTTTAGTTGTAGTTTTTTATTCTACTATCAAGAGTTTGTTATTTTAAAATAGTGCTGGTATGTATATTCTGAAACAGAAAAAGATGAAGAATTCTGTTTGTAAGAGGAAGATGATTTTAGCAGACAGTAACTAAAATCCTTTGCTGTTTCCACATAGGACTGTTTAGATGAAGTAACTTCAGTTGGGGGAAACAGTTAGCAGACTTTTCTGCTTAAGGTATGACTAGCCATATTTCTAACAAGACTGTGTAATGCTGGAAGGCTGTCATTTCCCCTCAAGGGGACCGGTAAGCCATTTTCTTAGTCTCAAGCAGAATAAAGGGCTTAATATGGGCTATAAAACTGGTAGACACTTTTATGGGCAAAATGGATTGCTTTATTTGGGCATTTTATACATGTTTATGCTGGTATTTCACACTTATAAACTTGGGGAACATTTTTTAACGTCAGGCACTATGTTAGACACCTTTTCCAGTGAGGAAGGGCCTTCCCAGTTGTAGGCTGAGCCTCATTTTCGCGCCATTACTGCGCAGTTGTTTTTGAGAGCAAGACATGCAGATGCATGTGTGAGGATCTGAAGATAGTTGGAAAAGTTCCTAGAAGGTGTCATTTGGTATCGTATTCCCCTCTGGGCTTGGTAAAGTCGCAGCAAAGGCTGTAGCTGGGACTGTAGAGGGGTTAAAACTGTAACCGGCTCCGGTTTCGTTATTTTAAGGGTTAAAGCTCTGAAAATTGGTGTGCAATACCGTTAATGCTTTAAGACACTGTGGCCTAGATTTAGAGTTCGGCGGTAAAAGGGCTGTTAACGCTCCGCGGGTTTTTTTCTGGCCGCACCATAAATTTAACTCTGGTATCGAGAGTTCAAACAAATGCTGCGTTAGGCTCCAAAAAAGGAGCGTAGAGCATTTTTACCGCAAATGCAACTCTCGATACCAGAGTTGCTTACGGACGCGGCCGGCATCAAAAACGTGCTCGTGCACGATTCTCCCATAGGAAACAATGGGGCTGTTTGAGCTGAAAAAAAACCTAACACCTGCAAAAAAGCAGCGTTCAGCTCCTAACGCAGCCCCATTGTTTCCTATGGGGAAACACCTCCTAAGTCTGCACCTAACACCCTAACATGTACCCCGAGTCTAAACACCCCTAACCTTACACTTATTAACCCCTAATCTGCCGCCCCCGCTATCGCTGACCCCTGCATTACACTTTTAACCCCTAATCTGCCGCTCCGTAAACCGCCGCCACCTACGTTATCCCTATGTACCCCTAATCTGCTGCCCTAACATCGCCGACCCCTATGTTATATTTATTAACCCCTAATCTGCCCCCCACAACGTCGCCGACACCTACCTACACTTATTAACCCCTAATCTGCCGAGCGGACCTGAGCGCTACTATAATAAAGTTATTAACCCCTAATCCGCCTCACTAACCCTATCATAAATAGTATTAACCCCTAATCTGCCCTCCCTAACATCGCCGACACCTACCTTCAATTATTAACCCCTAATCTGCCGACCGGAGCTCACCGCTATTCTAATAAATGTATTAACCCCTAAAGCTAAGTCTAACCCTAACACTAACACCCCCCTAAGTTAAATATAATTTTTATCTAACGAAATAAATTAACTCTTATTAAATAAATAATTCCTATTTAAAGCTAAATACTTACCTGTAAAATAAATCCTAATATAGCTACAATATAAATTATAATTATATTATAGCTATTTTAGGATTAATATTTATTTTACAGGCAACTTTGTAATTATTTTAACCAGGTACAATAGCTATTAAATAGTTAAGAACTATTTAATAGTTACCTAGTTAAAATAATTACAAATTTACCTGTAAAATAAATCCTAACCTAAGATATAATTAAACCTAACACTACCCTATCAATAAAATAATTAAATAAACTACCTACAATTACCTACAATTAACCTAACACTACACTATCAATAAATTAATTAAACACAATTGCTACAAATAAATAACATTAAATAAACTATCTAAAGTACAAAAAATAAAAAAGAACTAAGTTACAGAAAATAATAAAATATTTACAAACATAAGAAAAATATTACAACAATTTTAAACTAATTACACCTACTCTAAGCCCCCTAATAAAATAACAAAGCCCCCCAAAATAAAAAATTCCCTACCCTATTCTAAAATACAAATATTACAAGCTCTTTTACCTTACCAGCCCTGAACAGGGCCCTTTGCGGGGCATGCCCCAAGAATTTCAGCTCTTTTGCCTGTAAAAAAAAACATACTATACCCCCCCCCAACATTACAACCCACCACCCACATACCCCTAATCTAACCCAAACCCCCCTTAAATAAACCTAACACTACCCCCCTGATGATCTTCCTACCTTGTCTTCACCATGCCAGGTTCACCGATCCGTCCTGGCTCCAAGATCTTCATCCAACCCAAGCGGGGGCTAGACATCCACTGAAGAAGTCCAGAAGAGGGTCCAAAGTCTTCCTCCTATCCGGCAAGAAGAGGACATCCGGACCGGCAAACATCTTCTCCAAGCGGCATCTTCTATCTTCTTCCATCCGATGACGACCGGCTCCATCTTGAAGACCTCCAGCGCGGATCCATCCTCTTCTTCCGACGACTAGACGACGAATGACGGTTCCTTTAAGGGACGTCATCCAAGATGGCGTCCCTCGAATTCCGATTGGCTGATAGGATTCTATCAGCCAATCGGAATTAAGGTAGGAATTTTCTGATTGGCTGATGGAATCAGCCAATCAGAATATAGTTCAATCCGATTGGCTGATCCAATCAGCCAATCAGATTGAGCTCGCATTCTATTGGCTGATCGAGCTCAATCTGATTGGCTGATTCATCAGATGAAGGGAGTAGACATGGTTCTACATCATCTCCTTCTGTGTCTACACCCGTTTTGCCCACGCAGGAGGCCCCTAGTACTTCTAGCGCGCCAATGCTTATTACCATGCAACAATTGACGGCTGTAATGGATAACTCCATAGCAAATATTTTATCCAAAATGCCTGCATATCAGAGAAAGCGCGATTGCTCTGTTTTAAACACAGAAGAGCAGGAGGGCGCTGATGATAATTGTTCTGTCATACCCTCACACCAATCTGAAGGGGCCATGAGGGAGGTTTTGTCAGATGGGGAAATTTCAGATTCAGGAAAAATTTCTCAACAGGCTGAACCTGATGTTGTGACATTTAAATTTAAATTAGAACATCTCCGCGCACTGCTTAAGGAGGTGTTATCTACTCTGGATGATTGTGACAACCTGGTCATTCCAGAAAAATTATGCAAGATGGACAAGTTCCTAGAGGTTCCGGTGCACCCCGACGCTTTTCCTATACCCAAGCGGGTGGCGGACATAGTGAATAAGGAGTGGGAGAAGCCTGGCATACCTTTTGTTCCCCCTCCTATATTTAAGAAATTATTTCCTATGGTCGACCCCAGAAAGGACTTATGGCAGACAGTCCCTAAGGTCGAGGGGGCAGTTTCTACTCTAAACAAGCGCACTACTATTCCTATCGAGGATAATTGTGCTTTCAAAGATCCTATGGATAAAAAATTGGAGGGTTTGCTTAAAAAGATTTTTGTACAGCAAGGTTACCTTCTTCAACCCATTTCGTGCATTGTTCCTGTCACTACAGCAGCGTGGTTCTGGTTCGAGGAACTAGAAAAGTCGCTCAGTAGAGAGACTCCATATGAAGAGGTTATGGACAGAGTTCACTCACTTAAGTTGGCTAACTCTTTTATTTTAGATGCCGCTTTGCAATTAGCTAGATTAGCGGCGAAAAATTCAGGATTTGCAATTGTGGCGCGCAGAGCGCTTTGGCTAAAGTCTTGGTCAGCGGATGTATCATCCAAGACAAAATTGCTTAATATCCCCTTCAAGGGTAAAACTCTCTTTGGGCCAGAATTGAAAGAGATTATCTCAGACATCACTGGGGGAAAGGGCCACGCCCTCCCACAAGATAGACCTTTCAAAGCCAAGAATAAGTCTAATTTTCGTTCCTTTCGTAATTTCAGGAACGGACCGACCTCTAATTCTGCATCCTCTAAGCAAGAGGGTAATGCCTCACAGACCAAACCAGCCTGGAAACCGATGCAAGGCTGGAACAAGGGTAAGCAGGCCAAGAAGCCTGCCGCTGCTAACAAAACAGCATAAAGGAGTAGCCCCCGATCCGGGACCGGATCTAGTGGGGGGCAGACTCTCTCTCTTTGCTCAGGCTTGGGCAAGAGATGTTCAGGATCCCTGGACGCTAGAAATAGTTTCTCAGCGTTATCTTCTGGAATTCAAGGAACTACCCCCAAGGGGAAGGTTCCACATGTCTCACTTATCCTCAAACCAAATAAAGAGACAGGCGTTCTTACATTGTCTAGAAGACCTGTTACAGATGGGAGTGATACACCCAGTTCCAATGACGGAACAAGGAATGGGATTTTACTCAAATCTGTTCGTAGTTCCCAAAAAAGAGGGAACCTTCAGACCAATTCTGGATTTAAAGATCCTAAACAAATTTCTCAGGGTGCCATCGTTCAAAATGGAAACCATTCGAACGATTCTACCTACTATCCAGGAAGGTCAATTTATGACTACCGTGGATCTAAAGGATGCGTACCTACATATTCCTATCCACAAAGAACATCATCAGTTCCTAAGGTTAGCCTTTCTGGACAAACATTACCAGTTTGTGGCCCTCCCATTCGGGTTAGCCACTGCTCCAAGGATTTTCACAAAGGTACTCGGGTCCCTTCTAGCGGTTCTAAGACCGAGGGGCATTGCAGTAGTACCATACTTGGATGACATTCTAATACAAGCATCGTCCCTTTCAAAAGCAAAGGCTCATACAGACATCGTTCTGGCCTTTCTCAGATCTCACGGATGGAAGGTGAACATAGAAAAAAGTTCTCTGTCTCCGTCGATAAGAGTTCCCTTCTTGGGAACAATAATAGATTCCTTAGAAATGAGGATTTTTCTGACAGATGTCAGAAAGTCAAAACTTCTAAGCGCTTGTCAAGTTCTTCATTCTGTTCCACGTCCTTCCATAGCTCAGTGCATGGAAGTAGTAGGGTTGATGGTTGCAGCAATGGACATAGTTCCTTTTGCGCAAATTCATCTAAGACCATTACAACTGTGCATGCTGAAACAGTGGAATCGGGACTATACAGACTTGTCTCCAGTGATTCAGGTAGATCAGAAGACCAGAGATTCACTCCGTTGGTGGCTAACCCTGGACCACATATCCCAGGGAATGAGCTTCCGCAGACCAGAGTGGGTCATCGTCACGACCGACGCCAGTCTAGTGGGCTGGGGCGCGGTCTGGGAATCCCTGAAAGCTCAGGGACTATGGTCTCGGGAAGAGTCTCTTCTCCCGATAAACATTCTGGAACTAAGAGCGATATTCAATGCTCTCAGGGCTTGGCCTCAGCTAGCAAAGGCCAGATTCATAAGATTCCAATCAGACAACATGACGACTGTTGCATATATCAATCATCAGGGGGGAACAAGGAGTTCCCTGGCGATGAAAGATGTGACCAAAATAATACAATGGGCGGAGAATCACTCCTGCCACCTATCTGCGATCCACATTCCAGGTGTGGAAAACTGGGAAGTGGATTATTTGAGTCGTCAGACATTCCATCCGGGGGAGTGGGAACTCCACCCGGAGATCTTTGCCCAGTTGACGCAACTATGGGGCATTCCAGATATGGATCTGATGGCGTCTCGTCAGAACTTCAAGGTTCCTTGCTACGGGTCCAGATCCAGGGATCCCAAGGCGACTCTAGTGGATGCACTAGTAGCGCCTTGGACCTTCAACCTAGCTTATGTGTTTCCACCGTTTCCTCTCATTCCCAGGCTGGTAGCCAGGATCAAACAGGAGAGGGCCTTGGTGATCTTGATAGCTCCTGCGTGGCCACGCAGGACTTGGTATGCAGACCTGGTGAATATGTCATCGGTTCCACCATGGAAGCTACCTTTGAGACAGGACCTTCTTGTTCAGGGTCCATTCGAACATCCAAATCTGGTCTCCCTCCAGCTGACGGCTTGGAGATTGAACGCTTGATTCTATCAAAGCGTGGGTTTTCAGATTCTGTGATAGATACTCTGGTTCAAGCCAGAAAACCGGTAACTAGAAAGATTTACCATAAAATATGGAAAAGATATATCTGCTGGTGTGAATCCAAGGGATTCCCATGGAATAGGATAAAAATTCCTAAGATTCTTTCCTTTCTACAAGAAGGTTTGGATAAAGGATTATCTGCGAGTTCTCTAAAGGGACAGATTTCTGCTTTATCTGTCTTACTACACAAACGACTGGCAGTTGTGCCAGATGTTCAAGCATTTGTTCAGGCTTTGGTTAGGATCAAGCCTGTTTACAGACCTTTGACTCCTCCCTGGAGTTTAAATCTAGTTCTTTCAGTTCTTCAAGGGGTTCCGTTTGAACCTTTACATTCCATAGATATTAAGTTGTTATCTTGGAAAGTTTTGTTTTTGGTTGCTATTTCTTCTGCTAGAAGAGTTTCTGAGTTATCTGCTCTATAGTGTACTCCGCCCTATCTGGTGTTCCATTCAGATAAGGTTGTTTTGCGTACTAAGCCTGGTTTTCTACCAAAGGTTGTTTCCAACAAAAATATTAATCAGGAGATAGTTGTACCTTCTTTGTGTCCGAATCCAGTTTCAAAGAAGGAACGTTTGCTACACAATTTAGATGTAGTCCGTGCTCTAAAAATTCTACTTAGAAGCTACAAAAGAGTTCAGACAAACTTCTTCTCTGTTTGTCGTCTATTCTGGTAAAAGGAGAGGTCAAAAAGCAACTTCTAACTCTCTTTCCTTTTGGCTTAAAAGCATCATCCGATTGGCTTATGAGACTGCCGGACGGCAGCCTCCTGAAAGAATCACAGCTCACTCCACTAGGGCTGTAGCTTCCACATGGGCCTTCAAGAACGAGGCTTCTGTTGATCAGATATGTAAGGCAGCGACTTGGTCTTCACTGCACACTTTTGCCAAATTTTACAAATTTGATACTTTTGCTTCTTCGGAGGCTATTTTTGGGAGAAAGGTTTTGCAAGCCGTGGTGCCTTCCGTTTAGGTAACCTGATTTGCTCCCTCCCTTCATCCGTGTCCTAAAGCTTTGGTATTGGTTCCCACAAGTAAGGATGACGCCGTGGACCGGACACACCAATGTTGGAGAAAACAGAATTTATGCTTACCTGATAAATTACTTTCTCCAAGGGTGTGTCCGGTCCACGGCCCGCCCTGGTTTTTTAATCAGGTCTGATGAATTATTTTCTCTAACTACAGTCACCACGGCACCCTATGGTTTCTCCTATTTTTTCCTCCTGTCCGTCGGTCGAATGACTGGGGTGGGCGGAGCCTAGGAGGGACTATATGGCCAGCTTTGCTGGGACTCTTTGCCATTTCCTGTTGGGGAAGAGATATTCCCACAAGTAAGGATGACGCCGTGGACCGGACACACCGTTGGAGAAAGTAATTTATCAGGTAAGCATAAATTCTGTTTTTTCAATTTATTTCCCTTAAGGACCAGGGCTATTTTTACATTTCTGCGGTGTTTGGGTTTAGCTGTAATTTTCCTCTTACTCATTTACTGTACCCACACATATTATATACCGTTTTTCTCGCCATTAAATGGACTTTCAAAATATACCATTATTTTCATCATATCTTATAATTTCTATAAAAAAAATATAAAATATGAGGAAAAATTGGAAAAAAAACACATTTTTTCTAACTTTGACCCCCAAAATCTGTTACACATCTACAACCACCAAAAAACACCCATGCTAAAAAGTTTCTAAATTTTGTCCTGAGTTTAGAAATACCCAATGTTTACATGTTTTTTGCTTTTTTTTCCAAGTTATAGGGCAATAAGTACAAGTAGCACTTTTCTATTTCCAAAACACTTTTTATCAAAATTAGCGCTAGTTACATTGGGACACTGATATCTTTCAGGAATCCCTGAATATCCCTTGATATGTATATATATATATTTTTTTAGAAGACATCCCAAAGTATTGATTTAGGCCCATTTTGGTATATTTCATGCCACTATTTCACCGCCAAATGAGATCAAATAAAAAAAATTGTTCACTTTTTCACAAATTTTTTCACAAACTTTAGGTTTCTTACTGAAATTATTTGCAAACAACTTGTGCAATTATGGCATACATGGTTGTAAACGCTTCTCTGGGATCCCCTTTGTTCAGAAATAGCAGACATATATGGTTTTGGCGTTGTTTTTTGGTAATTAGAAGGCCGCTAAATGCCACTACGCACCTCACGTGAATTATGCCCAGCAGTGAAGGGGTTAATTAGGGAGCTTCTAGGGTTAATTTTAGCTTTAGTGTAGTGTAGTAGACAACCCCAAGAATTGATCCAGGCCCATCTTGGTATATTTCATGCCACCATTTCACCGCCAAATGCGATCAAATGAAAAAAAAGTTAAATTTTTCACAATTTTAGGTTTCTCACTGAAATTATTTACAAACAGCTTGTGCAATTATGGCACAAATGGTTGTAAAAGCTTCTCTGGGGTCCCCTTTGTTCAGAAATTGCAGACATATATGGCTTTGGCGATGTTTCTTGGTAATTAGAAGGCCGCCAAATGCAGCTGCGCACCACACGTGTATTATGCCCAGCAGTGAAGGGGTTAATTAGGGAGCTTGTAGGGTTAATTTTAGCTTTAGCTTTAGTGTAGTGTAGTAGACAACCCAAAGTATTGATCTAGGCCCATTTTGGTATATTTCATGCCACCATTTCCCCGCCAAATGCGATCAAATTAAAAAAAAAAAGTTCACTTTTTCACAATTTTTTTCACAAACTTTAGGATTCTCACTGAAATTATTTACAAACAGCTTGTGCAATTATGGCACAAATGGTTGTAAATGCTTCTCTGGGATCCCCTTTGTTCAGAAATAGCAGACATATATGGCTTTGGCGTTGCTTTTTGGTAATTAGAAGGCCGTTAAATATCTCTGAGCATCACACGTGTATTATGTCTAGCAGTGAAGGGGTTAATTAGGTAGCTTGTAGGGAGCTTGCAGGGTTAATTTTAGCTTTAATGTAGAGATCAGCCTCCCACCTGACACATCACAATTGTCCCCGCCATCTTAAGCACTGGCAGAAAGTCTGCCAGTACTAAAATAAAAGGTATTTACATATGCTTCTGTGTAGGATCCCCCTTAGCCCCCAACCTCCCTGATCCCCCCCCAAATTGCTATCTATCCCTCCCCCTCTACCTTATTGGTAGCCATCTTGGGTGCTGGCAGCTGTCTGCCAGTACCCAGTTTACAAAAAAAAACTGCTTTTTTTTTTTTTCTGTAGTGTAGCTTCCCCCCAGCCAGAGCAACCCCCCACCCCCACCCAGATCCCTTAGATGTATGTTTAAAATTATTTTGCACCCACTCTATCTAACTTATTTTTTTACATTTCTGTAGTGTAGCCGTTCCCACCCGCTTCCACCTCGTGCACGCGCCCGCCCTCCCGTGCGTGCCCCCGACGGTCACGCCCCCGATCCCGCCCCCTCCACGTCATAGCTAACATCGATGGCCGCCCACCCGCCTCCCACTGCAGCTCTCACCCACCAACGATACCGGACACCGATGTCCGCTGCAGAGAGGGCCACAGAATGGCTCTCTCTGCATCGGATGGCCAAGGGGTGTTATTGCAGGATGCCTCGATATCGAGGCATCACTGCAATAACCGGAAAGTGGCTGGAAGCGAGCAGGATCGCTTCCAGCCGCTTTAAACCCCTAATGTCGTACAGGGTACGTCGCTGGTCTTTTAAGACCAGGTTGTGTGCGACGTACCCTGTACGACATGCGTCGTTAAGGGGTTAATAATGATAATAATAAAATAACAAATGGTCTGTTCTTTCAATGCTCTAAAGGAGGAGGGGTCTCGCTAATATTCTCCACAAAAGTGTGCCACACATTTCTGTATTTTTGATATTTCTAGTTCGACATAGAATCATCTCCTGCTTCATGCGCTATATAACGTGAAAAATTGATTCAAAATAAATCTGGACTTCATATATTGCTGCTTCACCAGTGCCCTTTTAAGAATATTAACCAAGTTAACTTAAAGGGACATGAAACCCAACAAATTTCAGATAGAGAATACAATTTTAAACAACTTTCTAATTTACTTCTATTATCTAATCTGTTTCATTCTCTTGGTATACTTTGTTGGAGGAACAGCAATGCACTAATGGTTTCTAGCTGAACACATGGGTGAGCCAATCACAATCAATATATATGCAGCCACCAATCAACAGATAGAACCTATGTTCTCTGCTGCCCCTGAGCTTCCCTAGATAAACCTTTCAGCAAAGGATAACAAGGGAAGGAAGCAAATTAAATAATAGAAATAAATTGGAAAGTTGTTTAAAATTGTATTCTCTATCTGACTCATGAAAGAAACATTTTGGGTTTCATGTCCCTTTAAGAAATAGGATTGAGAAAAGCAAGTTTATAACCACCTTCAGATTTTTGTAGAAAATGTTTAGTAATGAATAAACAAATTTGCAATACATTTAATTTGCTATTATTTTCCACCATTTCCATGTAAGAAAATTGAGCAATTTCTAATTCTCTGAACTTAAAATACACCCCTCCGCCCTGCTGAAAATTATTAAAAATTAATTGCAGTAAGACAATGTTAATTTGTTTTAACAACATTAACCCCTTAGTGACCAGACCACTTTTCAATTTGTTGACCGTCTGGGACCAAGGCTATTTTTACATTTCTGCAGTGTTTGTGTTTAGCTGTAATTTTCCTCTTACTCATTTACTGTACCCACACATATTATATACCGTTTTTCTCGCCATTAAATGGACTTTCAAAAGATCTCATTATTTTAATCATATCTCATCATTTGCTATATAAAAATACAAAATATGAGGAAAAAATGGGAAAAAACACTTTTTCAAACTTTGATCCCCAAAATCTGTTACACATCTACAACCACCATAAAACACCCATGCTAAATAGTTTCTAAATTTTGTCCTGAGTTTAGAAATACCCAATGTTTACATCTTCTTTGCTTTTTTTGCAAGTTATGGGGCAATAAATACAAGAAGCACTATTATTTTGCTATTTCCAAACCACTTTTTTTTAAAAATTAGCGCTAGTTACATTGGAACACTGATATCTTTCAGGAATCCCTGAATATCCCTTGACATGTATATATATATATTTTTTTTTAGAAGACATCCC
Source organism: Bombina bombina (assembly GCF_027579735.1). NCBI lineage: Eukaryota > Metazoa > Chordata > Amphibia > Anura > Bombinatoridae > Bombina > Bombina bombina. The sequence continues at coordinate 889,081,330 of NC_069502.1, forward strand.
AAAGTATTGATCTAGGCCCATTTTGGTATATTTCATGCCACCATTTCACCGCCAAATGCGATCAAATAAAAAAAAATTGTTCACTTTTTCACAAACTTTAGGTTTCTCACTGAAATTGTTTACAAACAACTTATGCAATTATGGCATAAATGGTTGTAAATGCTTCTCTGGGATCCCGTTTGTTCAGAAATAGCAGACATATATGGCTTTGTATTTGCTTTTTGGTAATTAGAAGGCTGCTAAATGCCACTGCGCACCACACGTGTATTATGCCCAGCAGTGAAGGGTTTAATTAGGGAGCATGTAGGGAGCTTCTAGGGTTAATTTTAGCTTTAGTGTAGTGTAGTAGACAACCCAAAGTATTGATCTAGGCCCATTTTGGTATATTTCATGCCACTATTTCACCGCCAAATGCGATCAAATTAAAAAAAACGTTAAATTTTTCACAATTTTAGGTTTCTCACTGAAATTATTTACAAACAGCTTGTGCAATTATGGCACAAATTGTTGTAAATGCTTCTCTGGGATCCCCTTTGTTCAGAAATAGCAGACATATATGGCTTTGATATTGCTTTTTGGTAATTAGAAGGCTGCTAAATGCTGCTGCGCATCACACGTGTATTATGGCTAGCAGTGAAGGGGTTAATTAGGTAGTTTGTATGGAGCTTGCAGGGTTAATTTTAGCTTTAGTGTAGAGATCAGCCTCCCACCTGACTCATCACACCCCCTGATCCCTCCCAAACAGCTCCCTTCCCTCCCCCACTCCACAATTGTCCCCGCCATCTTAAGTACTGGCAGAAAGTCTGCCAGTACTAAAATAAAAGGTATCTTTGAATATATTTTTTTAGAATATTTACATATGCTGCTGTGTAGGATCCCCCCTTAGCCCCCAACCTCCCTGATCTCCCCCCCCCCCCCCCCCCAACAGCTCTCTAACCCTCCCCCTTTGCCTTGTTGGGGGCCATCTTGGGTACTGGCAGCTGTCTGCCAGTACAAAGTTTGCAAAAAAAAATGTGTTTTAGTTTTTTTTTCCGTTTTTTTTTTCTGTAGTGTAGCTCCCCCTACAGACCAACCCCAACCCCCTGACTGATCTTTTTTTTCCACAATCGATTGCCCCCCTTTTTCCCACTTTTAATACTAATTTTTCTGTAGTGTAGCAGTTCCCACCAGCTCCCTCCCCATGCACGTGCGCGCCCCCGGCCATCCCCGCCCACGATCCCGCCTCCCTCCACATCACAAGGAACATCGATGGCCGCCAACCACCAACGATACCGGCCATCGAATTCCGGTGCAGAGAGGGCCACAGAGTGGCTCTCTCTGTATCGGATAGCTAAAAAATGTTATTACAGGATGCCTCATTATCGAGGCATCACTGCAATAACCGGAAAGCAGCTGGAAGCGAGCAGGATAGCTTCCAGCTGCTTTCCAGACCGAGGACGTGCAGGGTACATCCTTGGTTGTTAACTGTATTTTTTTTTGAGGACGTACCCTGCACGTCCTCGGTCCTTAAGGGGTTAAAGGGACATTAAAACTTCTGGGCACAACTGTTCTAGAATGGTTACTATTCACTATATTGCTTCTCCTCCGGTTGCTCTCTTTAAAGCCGTGTTCCTATGTTAACCATCAAAAGTTGACGGATGATGAAGCTCCACCTTTTTGTACTGGGGGCTGCCATCTTGGAGCACAGGTATTCTTACATATTGTGACAGAGATAGTGCACATTTATCAATGAGGTTGTCAACTTTTTGATAAATTTTTGTGTCTCAGGTTAGTGTGCATGATACAGAACAGGATCTTTACATTATTGCAGTGGCTGCTTTGCTTTATATTATTGGGTTGTTTTTTTTTTTTTCTTAATATATTTTGTGTAACTGTAAAGCTGTGTAAAAAATGTAAAGCTCATATGATGTATCATGCACACTAAGCTCAAGCAAATGATACAGCTGTCAAAAAGTGGGCAATATTACTGGTATGTGAGTGTGCATTGCTTATGTCACAGGCTGTGAGAATACCTGAGCTCCAAGATGGTCGGTGCCCAGTATGAAGAGGCGGAGCTTCAGTATCTGGCACCTTTAAGCTATTAAAACAGGAAACTGATTTAAAAACAAAATTTATGCTTACCTGATAAATTTATTTATTTTTTGATACGATGAGTCCACGGATAATCTTAATTACTAATGAGATATTCACCTCCTGGTCAGCAGGAGGCGGCAAAGAGCACCACAGCAGAGCTGTTAAATATCACCTCCCTTCACTCCCAACCCAGTCATTCGACCAAAGTCATGGAGAGAAAGGAAGTAATAAGGTGCAGAGGTGTCTGAGGTTTATAAACCCAACAACCTGTCTCTTACAAAAACAGGGTGGGCCGTGGACTCGTGTAAAAAAAGAAATACATTTTCTCAGGTAAGCATAAATTTTGTTTTCTTTTTAATGACACGATGAGTCCACGGATCATCTTAATTACTAATGGGAATCAATACCCAAGGTAGAGTACACAGATAATACGGGAGAGACAATACAGGGAACCTAAACGGAAGGCACCACTGCTTGAAGAACTTTTCTCCCAAAAGCGTCGAATTTGTAGAATTTTGAAAAAGTGTAAAGAGAGGACCAAGTTGCAGCAAATCTGTTCCACAGAAGCTTCATTTTTGAATGCCCATGAGGAAGCAACAGCCCTCGTGGAATGAGCTGCAACTCTCTCTGGAGGCTGCTGTCCAGCAGTCTCATAAGCAAAAACGGATGATACTCTTCAGCCAAAAGGAAAGAGAAGTAGCCGTAGCTTTCTGTCCCTTACGTTTTCCTGAGAAAACCACAAACAAAGCAGAAGACTGACGAAAATCCTTAGTCGCCTGCAAATAAAACTTTAAAGCACGAACCACGTCCAAATTGTGCAGAAGCCGTTCCTTCTGAGAAGAAGGATTAGGACACAAGGAAGGAACAACAATCTCCTGATTAATGTTCCTATCAGAAACAACCTTAGGAAGAAATCCTAATTTAGTACGTAAAACTATCTTATCTGAATGGAAAATAAGGTAAGGAGAATCATACTGCAATGCTGAGAGTTCCGAAACTCTACGAGCAGAAGAAATAGCAACAAGAAATAAAACTTTCCAAGATAATAACAACATCTAAGGAATGCATAGGCTCAAACTGAGGCCGTTGAAGAACGTTGAGAACTAAATTCAGACTCCATGGTCTGAACACAGGCCTAATCCTTATCAAGGCCTGACAAAATGACTGAACATCTAAAACATCTGCCAGACGTTTATGTAACAAAATAGATAAGGCAGAGATTTGACCCTTTAAGGAACTTGTCGATAATCCTTTCTCCAAACCCTCTTGGAGAAGAGATAAAATTCTAGGGCCTAGATTTAGAGTTCGGCGTTAGCCGTGAAAACCAGCGTTAGAGGCTCCTAACGCTGGTTTTAGGCTACCGCCGGTATTTGGAGTCACTCAAAATAGGGTCTAACGCTCACTTTTCAGCCGCGACTTTTCCATACCGCAGATCCCCTTCCGTCAATTGCGTATCCTATCTTTTCAATGGGTTCTTCCTAACTCCGGTATTTAGAGTCGTTTCTGAAGTGAGCGTTAGAGCTCTAACGACAAAACTCCAGCCGCAGGAAAAAAGCAGGAGTTAAGAGCTTTCTGGGCTAACGCCGGTTCATAAAGCTCTTAACTACTGTACCCTAAAGTACACTAACACCCATAAACTACCTATGTACCCCTAAACTGAGGTCCCCCCACATCGCCGCCACTCGATTACATTTTTTTAACCCCTAATCTGCCGACCGCCACCTACGTTATACTTATGTACCCCTAATCTGCTGCCCCTAACCCCGCCGACCCCTGTATTATATTTATTAACCCCTAACCTGCCCCCCACAACGTCGCCGCAAGCTACTTACAATAATTAACCCCTAATCTGCCGACCGCAAAGCGCCGCCACCTACGTTATCCTTATGTACCCCTAATCTGCTGCCCCTAACACCGCCGACCCCTATATTATATTTATTAACCCCTAATCTGCCCCCCTCAACGTCGCCGACACCTGCCTACACTTATTAACCCCTAATCTGCCGAGCGGACCTGAGCGCTACTATAATAAAGTTATTAACCCCTAATCCGCCTCACTAACCCTATAATAAATAGTATTAACCCCTAATCTGCCCTCCCTAACATCGCCGACACCTAACTTCAATTATTAACCCCTAATCTGACGACCGGAGCTCATCGCTACTATAATAAATGGATTAACCCCTAAAGCTAAGTCTAACCCTAACACTAACACCCCCCCTAACTTAAATATAATTTAAATCTAACGAAATTAATTAACTCTTATTAAATAAATTATTCCTATTTAAAGCTAAATACTTACCTGTAAAATTAATCCTAATATAGCTACACTATAAATTATAATTATATTGTAGCTATTTTAGGATTAATATTTATTTTACAGGCAACTTTGTAATTATTTTAACCAGGTACAATAGCTATTAAATAGTTAAGAACTATTTAATAGTTACCTAGTTAAAATAATAACAAAATTACCTGTAAAATAAGTCCTAACCTAAGTTATAATTAAACCTAACACTACCCTATCAATAAATTAATTAAATAAAATACCTACAATTACCTACAATAAAACCTAACACTACACTATCAATAAATAAATTAAATACAATTTCTACAAATAACTACAATTACATAAACTAACTAAAGTACAAAAAATAAAAAATAACTAAGTTACAAAAAATAAAAAAATATTTACAAACATAAGAAAAATATTACAACAATTTTAAACTAATTACACCTACTCTTAGCCCCCTAATAAAATAACAAAGACCCCCAAAATAAAAAAATGCCCTACCCTATTCTAAATTAATAAATTTAAAAGCTCTTTTACCTTACCAGCCCTGAACAGGGCCCTTTGCGGGGCATGCCCCAAGAAATTCAGCTCTTTTGCCTGTAAAAAAAAACATACAATACCCCCCCCCAACATTACAACCCACCACCCACATACCCCCAATCTAACCCAAACCCCCCTTAAATAAACCTAACACTAAGCCCCTGAAGATCATCCTACCTTGTCTTCACCATACCAGGTTCACCGATCGGTCCAGAAGAGCTCCTCCGATGTCCTGATCCAAGCCCAAGCGGGGGGCTGAAGAGGTCCATGATCCGGCTGAAGTCTTCATCCAAGCGGGCCAGAAGAGGTCTTCCATCCGATTGAAGTCTTCATCCAAGCGGCATCCATCCGGAGCGAAGCGGCAGCATCCTGAAGACCTCCACCGCGGAACATCCATCCTGGCCGACGACTGAACGACGAATGACGGTTCCTTTAAATGATGTCACCCAAGATGGCGTCCCTCGAATTCCGATTGGCTGATAGGATTCTATCAGCCAATCGGAATTAAGGTAGGAATATTCTGATTGGCTGATGGAATCAGCCAATCAGAATCAAGTTCAATCCGATTGGCTGATCCGATCAGCCAATCAGATTGAGCTCACATTCTATTGGCTGTTCCGATCAGCCAATAGAATGCGAGCTCAATATGATTGGCTGATTGGATCAGCCAATCGGATTGAACTTGATTCTGATTGGCTGATTCCATCAGCCAATCAGAATATTCCTACCTTAATTCCGATTGGCTGATAGAATCCTATCAGCCAATCGGAATTCGAGGGACGCCATCTTGGATGACATCATTTAAAGGAACCGTCATTCGTCGTTCAATCGTTGGCCAGGATGGATGTTCCACGGTGGAGGTCTTCAGGATGCTGCCGCTTCGCTCCGGATGGATGCCGCTTGGATGAAGACTTCAATTGGATGGAAGACCTCTTCTGGCCCGCTTGGATGAAGACTTCAGCCGGATCATGGACCTCTTCAGCCCCCCGCTTGGGCTTGGATCAGGACATCGGAGGAGCTCTTCTGGACCGATCGGTGAACCTGGTATGGTGAAGACAAGGTAGGATGATCTTCAGGGGCTTAGTGTTAGGTTTATTTAAGGGGGGTTTGGGTTAGATTAGGGGTATGTGGGTGGTGGGTTGTAATGTTGGGGGGGGGTATTGTATGTTTTTTTTTACAGGCAAAAGAGCTGAACTTCTTGGGGCATGCCCCGCAAAGGGCCCTGTTCAGGGCTGGTAAGGTAAAAGAGCTTTTAAATTTATTAATTTAGAATAGGGTAGGGCATTTTTTTATTTTGGGGGTCTTTGTTATTTTATTAGGGGGCTTAGAGTAGGTGTAATTAGTTTAAAATTGTTGTAATATTTTTCTTATGTTTGTAAATATTTTTTTATTTTTTGTAACTTAGTTATTTTTTATTTTTTGTACTTTAGTTAGTTTATGTAATTGTAGTTATTTGTAGAAATTGTATTTAATTTATTTATTGATAGTGTAGTGTTAGGTTAATTGTAGGTATTTTATTTAATTAATTTATTGATAGGGTAGTGTTAGGTTTAATTATAACTTAGGTTAGGACTTATTTTACAGGTAATTTTGTTATTATTTTAACTAGGTAACTATTAAATAGTTCTTAACTATTTAATAGCTATTGTACCTGGTTAAAATAATTACAAAGTTGCCTGTAAAATAAATATTAATCCTAAAATAGCTACAATATAATTATAATTTATAGTGTAGCTATATTAGGATTTATTTTACAGGTAAGTATTTAGCTTTAAATAGGAATAATTTATTTAATAAGAGATAATTAATTTCGTTAGATTTAAATTATATTTAATTTAGGGGGGTGTTAGTATTAGGGTTAGACTTAGCTTTAGGGGTTAATACATTTATTAGAATAGCGGTGAGCTCCGGTCGGCAGATTAGGGGTTAATAATTGAAGTTAGGTGTCGGCGATGTTAGGGAGGGCAGATTAGGGGTTAATACTATTTATGATAGGGTTAGTGAGGCGGATTAGGGGTTAATAACTTTATTATAGTAGCGCTCAGGTCCGCTCGGCAGATTAGGGGTTAATACTATTTATGATAGGGTTAGTGAGGCGGATTAGGGGTTAATAACTTTATTATAGTAGCGCTCAGGTCCGCTCGGCAGATTAGGGGTTAATAAGTGTAGGCAGGTGTCGGCGATGTTGAGGGGGGCAGATTAGGGGTTAATAAATATAATATAGGGGTCGGCGGTGTTAGGGGCAGCAGATTAGGGGTACATAAGGATAACGTAGGTGGCGGCGCTTTGCGGTCGGCAGATTAGGGGTTAATTATTGTAAGTAGCTGGCGGCGACGTTGTGGGGGGCAGTTTAGGGGTAAATATAATATAGGGGTCGGCGGGGTTAGGGGCAGCAGATTAGGGGTACATAGGGATAATGTAAGTAGCGGCGGTTTACGGAGCGGAAGATTAGGGGTTAATAATATAATGCAGGGGTCAGCGATAGCGGGGGCGGCAGATTAGGGGTTAATAAGTGTAAGGTTAGGGGTGTTTAGACTCGGGGTACATGTTAGGGTGTTAGGTGCAGACGTAGGAAGTGTTTCCCCATAGGAAACAATGGGGCTGCGTTAGGAGCTGAATGCTGCTTTTTTGCAGGTGTTAGGTTTTTTTTCAGCTCAAACAGCCCCATTGTTTCCTATGGGAGAATCGTGCACGAGCACGTTTTTGAGGCTGGCCGCGTCCGTAAGCAACTCTGGTATCGAGAGTTGCATTTGCGGTAAAAATGCTCTACGCTCCTTTTTTGGAGCCTAACGCAGCATTTTTTTGAACTCTCGATACCAGAGTTAATTTTATGGTGCGGCCAGAAAAAAGCCAGCGTAGCGTTAACAGCCCATCTACCGCCAAACTCCAAATCTAGGCCTAGGAATCCTAACTCTACTCCATGAGTAGCCTTTGGACTCACACCAATATAGATATTTACGCCATATCTTATGGTAAATCTTTCTAGTTACCGGCTTACGAGCCTGAATTATGGTCTCAATGACCGATTTAGAAAAGTCCTGTTTGGATAAAATTAGGCGTTCAATCTCCAAGCAGTCAGCTTCAGAGAAACTAGATTTGGATGAAGGAAGGGGCCTTGAATTAGAAGGTCCTTCCTCAATGGAAGTCTCCAAGGTGGCAGAGATGACATGTCCACCAGATCTGCATACCAAATCCTGCGAGGCCAGGCCGGAGCAATTAGAATCACTGATGCCCTCTCCTGCTTTATTCGAGCAATGACTCGAGACAGAAGAGCAAATGGAGGAAATAGGTATGCTAGACTGAAGGTCCAAGGAACCGCCAAGGCATCTATCATTTCCGCCTGGGGGTCCCTGGACCTCGATCCGTATCTCGGAAGCTTGGCATTCTGTCGGGATGCCATGAGATCTAATCCCGGCTGGCCCCACTTGAGAATCAGGCTGGAAAACACTTCCGGATGGAGTTCCCACTCCCCTGGATGGAAAGTCTGCTCAGAAAGTCCACCTCCCAGTTGTCGACCCCTGGGATGTGGATCGCCGACAGGCAGCAAGAATGGGCCTCCGCCCACTGAATTATTTTGGTTACCTCTGTCATCGCTAAGGAACTTCTCGTTCCTCCCTGATGATTGATGTAAGCCACTGAAATTATGTTGTCCGAATGGAACTTGATAAACTGGACCGAGGCTAACTGGGGCCAAGCCAGGAGAGCATTGAATATTGCTCTCAGCTCTAGAATATTTATAGGAAGAACAGACTCTGACTGAGTCCAAACTCCCTGAGCCTTAAGGGAGCCCCAGACTGCTCCCCATCCCAGAAGGCTGGCATCTGTTGTCACGATCACCCAGGATGTTCTGCGGAAGCAGGTTCCCTGGGAGAGATGATCCAGAGACAACCACCATCAAAGAGAATCCCTTGTCTCCTGCCTCAGTAGTATTCGAGGAGACAAAATGGTATAATCTCCGTTCCATTGCCTGAGCATGCTTAACTGCAAAGGTCTGAGATGGAACCGAGCAAACGGGATGATGTCCATTGCCGCTACCATCAACCCGATTACTTCCATACACTGAGCCACTGATGGCTGAGGGGTGGACTGAAGTACTAGACAAGAATTGTTAATCTTTGATTTCCTGACTTCTGTCAGAAAAATCTTCATTGATAGGGAATCTATTATGGTTCCCAAGAAAGTTACCCTTGTATTTGGGACTAGGGAACTCTTTTCCAAATTTACCTTCCACCTGTGAGATCGCAGGAAGGATAGCACCATATCCGTCTTGCTTGATGTAATGATGGCGCCTGGACTAGAATATCATCCAGATAGGGCGCCACTGCAATGCCCCATAACCGAAGCACCACCAACAGCAATCCCAGAACCTTTGTGAAAATTCTGGGAGCAGTGGCAATCCAAAAGGAAGAGCCACAAACTGGAAGTGTTTGTCCAGAAAGGCAAATCTTAGGAACTTGTGATGATTCTTGTGAATGGGAACATGCAGGTACGTGTCCTTTAAATCCACTGTTGTCATAAATTGACCCTCTTGGATCAAAGGAAGAATGGAACGAATAGTTTCCATTTGAAGGACAGTACTCTGAGAAATTTGTTTAGACTCTTGAGATCTAAAATTGGTCTGAAGGTTCCCTCTTTTTTGGGAACCACAAACAGATTGGAATAAAAACCCTGACCCTGTTCCTGTATTGGAACTGGAATAATCACTCCCAGATTGGATAGGTCTTTTACACAGCATAAGAACTCCTCTCATTTTGTCTGGTCTGCAGATAATTTTGAAAGCAAAAACCTATGGGAGGAAAACTTTTGAACTCCAATTTGTATCCCTGGGACACAATTTCTATTGCCCAGGGATCCTGAATATCTCGAACCCAAGCCTGAGCGAAGAAGGAAAGTCTGCCCCCTACAAGATCCGGTCTCGGATTGGGGGCATGACCTTCATGCTGTCTTTAAATCAATGGCAGGCTTCTTGGATTGTTTTCCCTTATTCCAAGACTGATTGGGTCTCCATGCAGGTTTGGACTGTTCCTGTTTGGAGGCGGGAGGGGAAGAATTTCCTTTGCAATTTCGAAAGGAACGAAAATGACTTTGTCGTCCCTTTTGTTTGTTTCTCTTATCTTGAGGAAGATGACTTACCTCCTGCGATATCAGAGATAATTTCAGTCAAGCCAGGACCAAACAAGGTCTTTCCCTTGTAAGGGATAGCTAGAAGCTTAGACTTAGAGGACACATCCGCAGACCAAGGTTTTAACCATAAGGCTCTGCGAGCTAGGATAGAGAAACCCGAAATCTTTGCTCCCAGTTTGATAACTTGAAGGGAAGCATCCGTAATAAAGGAATTAGCTAGTTTAAGAGCTTTTATCCTATCTTGGATTTCATCCAAAGAAGTTTCTGTCCTGATAGCATCAGACAGTGCATCGAATCAATATGCCGCCGCACTAGTGATGGTAGCAATGCACACAGCAGGCTGCCATTTCAGGCCCTGGTGTACATACATCTTTTTGAGTAAACCCTCTAATTTCTTGTCCATAGGATATTTGAAGGCACAACTATCCTCTATGGGAATAGTAGTTCTCTTAGCTAAGGTAGAAATGGCCCCTTCCACCTTGGGCACTGTTTGCCAAGCCTCCTTGATAGAATTGGCTATGGGAAACATCTTTTTAAAAATAGGAGATGGAGAAAAAGGTATACCCGGTCTCTCCCACTCCTTAGCAATGATCTCAGAAGCTCGGTCAGGGACCGGAAACACATCTGTCGAGGAAGGAACCTCGAAATATTTTTTCAGCTTACTGGAATTCTTAGGAACAACTACCGTGGAGTCACTGTCGTCTAAAGTAGCTAAAACCACCTTAAGCAATAGACGGAGGTGCTCTAGCTTAAACCTAAAAGATACAACCTCAGTATCAGCAAGAGGAATTACACTCTCTGAATCTTAAATTTCACCTTCAGATACTACAACGGTATCCTCCTCCTCAGGCTTCTGAGAGAGAACCTCCAAAATCGCAACAATTGAAACCTCGCTTACTGAATGTCTGATTTTCCTCTTATGCTTTGCCTGCAAAATTGGGAAAGCAGACAACGCATCAGAAATTGTAGAAGACATGAGAGATGCAATGTCCCTTAAAGTAACTCCAGCGGGAGCTAGAGGAGGCGCAGGGCACTGCTTGTGAGGGCGGTAAAATTTGGGACGCTTGAGGAGAAAGCTGTGGCATATATTGTACCTCATCATTAGACTCTTGGACAACATCCGCTTTAGATGAAGTTGGCTCAGAATTTTTTTTTTCTTTATAGCTTAAAGTCCTCTCAATACATGAGGGACAGAAAGGGATTGGTGATTCCACATAGGCATCCAAACACAAAGAGCACAAGCAAACAATTATCAAATAAAAACCTTAAAATTTGCATTAAAAATTTTTAAGTGAAAAAAACGTTACTGTCACTTTAAATTTAAACATGTAACTTTTTTACTCTTGAATGTAAAAACGTACTGCTTTGAACTAAATACAATAAATGTACACCCCTACACCTCTGCTGAGGTGCCTACCTGACTGCAATATCGGAAATTCCCTCTTAGAAGGAGGAAACAGTCCGGATACAGTAGGGGAACAAAACCGCTGCTTTCCGGTCCTAGAAGTGCTTGTTTTGGCTTAAAAACATGCGCTTCTAGGGAGAGACTGTAATCTTCTGTCTAACTTGTCGCTGACTGAAAGACTAAGAAGCGCAATACAAAAGGCGCGCAAACAGAAGGACCCGCCCATCGTGGGAGTTGTAAATAACAACTGAGTCTCCCGACATTATAGAGACTAGAAAAAAATAACACCAAGCCAACTGCCACCCAGTGCCTGCTTAGAGCTGTCCCATAATAAAGTGAATCTCATGTGTGTCACCTATATTATGTGTTATATATATTGGAGTGCTCCCTTTTTTTCCGAGAGTCCATTATTTGTCTTAGCCCCAGAAAAAATTAAAGAAGCACTTACCTCAAATGTCAGCAAGGCAGATTCAAAGGCTTGAGAGGTCCTCTCCCCCACATGGGCCTGTGCAAGAAAGAAATTCCTGATTAAATATTCCTCAGGTATTCTGATTTAGGGCAGCATTCATAAATGGGAGGCGCAAGTTTCCATTGCTCTAAAGCCACCAATGCTCTACTGAAGAGACTGATATGGACTACGGCTACATCCTAGGACAAAGCAGAACAATCTTGTATTGCTTTAAAAATAATAAATCGTGATTGAAGAATCTATTCTAACACCTCACTTTACCACTTCCTATCACTAACGTAGGCAAAGAGAATGACTGGATTGTGAGTGAAGGGAGGTGATATTTAACAGCTTTGCTGTGGTGCTCTTTGCCGCCTCCTGGTGACCAGAAGGTGAATATCCCATTAGTAATTAAGATGATCCGTGGACTCATTGTGTCATTAAAAAGAAAAGAGCTGCAGGAACAGTATGACATGCAATAACATAGTGAGTAGTTACTATTCTTTTGTAGTTGTAAACAGCAGTTTAATGTCCCTTTAAGGCTTAACCGATATTCTTCTATAGCAGCACAAAAGAAAGGTCTTGTAATTTTAAGGTGTTTACTGTCCCTTTCAAATACAAATCTTTACTCTGTACTTCTCTACATTACACACTTAGTAGAAACACCCTTCAGTCACTATTTATCATTGAATGCTCTCATTTTTATAGAACCCCCCCAGTATTATTAAACAGTATAATTTTCTGTTTTGCCTTAATGATTCAGATAGAGAATACAATGCTAAGCAAATTTCCAATTAACTTCTATTATCACTTTTGCTTTGTTCTCATTCTATTCCTTGTTGAAGAGGCACATGGCTGGAGCAGTACATGACAGGTGCTGGCATACACTGCTCTTGCTAATATATAACATTGTTATAACAAGAAAACTAAGAAAATTTGATAATAGCAGTAAATTGGAAAGTTGTTTAAAATTATGTTCTGTCTGAATCATGAAAGAAAATGTTTGGGGTTCATGTCCATTTAACATGTGGCACATGATGGTGAACAGAGTTAACAGAGACATAGGGGCCCATTTATCAAGCTCCGGATGCTTGAGGGCCCGTGTTTCTGGCGAGCCTGCAGGCTCTCCAGAAACACCAGTTATGAAGCAGCGGTCTAAAGAACGCTGCTCCATAACCTGTCCGCTAGCTCTGAGCAGGGGGACAAACATCGCCACAATTCAACCCGATCGAGTACGATCGGGTTGATTGACACCCCCCCCTGCTGGCGGCCGATTGCCGAGAATCTGCAGGGGGCGGCATTGCACCAGCAGTTCACAAGAGCTGCTGGTGCAATGCTGAATACGGAGAGCGTATTGCACTCCGCATTCAGCGAGGTCTGTCGGACCTGATCCACACTGTTGGATCAGGTCCGACAGACCTTTGTTAAATAGGGGCCAAACACACTTTTGGAGCATTTAGATGTCAATCTTAATGAACCTTATTATGCAGCAAAGGAATCAAGAGCTTTAATTTCCCACAAACGTTATAAAAAAAATACAAAAGTAATACTACAACATTAGTTTTAAATTAAAGGGACAGTATAGTCAGAATTAAACTTTCATGATTTAGATGGGGAACATAATTTAAAACAACTTTCCAATTTATTTTTTATCATCAATTTGCTTTGTTCTCTTGGTATTCTTAGTTGAATGCTAATCCTAGGTAGGCTCATATGCTAATTTCTAAGCCCTTGAAGGCAGCCTCTTATTTTAATGCATTTTGACAGTTTTCACAGCTAGAGGTCATTAGTTCATGTGTGCCATTTAGATAACATTGTGCTCATGCCCGTGGAGTTACCAAGGAGTCAGCAATAATTGGCTAGTCTGTCAAAAGAACTGAATTAAGGGGGCAGTCTGCAGAGGCTTAGATACAAGGTAATCACAGAGTTAAAACGCATATTAATATAACTGTCGGTTATGCAAAACTGGGGAATGGGTAATAAAGGGATTAACTATCTTTTTTAAACAATAAACATTCTAGCGTAGACTGTCCCTTTAAAGACAACTGGCTTTCATTTACTGGCGGAGAGGGACACAAAGGAAGACATCGTAATTTTTATATATATATATATATATATATATATATATATACACACAGTATATATATATATATATATATATATATATATATATATATAGTATCTTTAAATGGTTAATAGCTTCCCATTAATGACCAGTGATTACCTTTAATAAACAAATTTTCTTAGCCAATCAAAAGATAGAGAAAGAAAATATCATCAAAACAAATGACAAAAAATGTTGTTTTATCAAAAAAAGTTTGCTTTTATTTTGAAGAAAATAAAGTTAATATATGTGACAATGGATATTAAGCAACAGGTTAATTGAAGCATATTTCCTACAACTGCTGCATTAAAAAAAAATTCAAAAAAATCAAATAAAGTTCCATGTATAAATGAATATTGTTAAAGATGAAATGCCAAATAATGAGAGGAAACAAATCTACATCTCATCACTGTGAGCGCTTGTAGCGAAAATAAAAGCAACAGCTATTTCAGAAACAAATCTGCAACAGTTCTAAAGAAGCTCCTAAGAATTCACAACAGAGGTCATTTTACAACCCGCATTTAATATTCTGAACATTTTCACTCTCTCTGGGATTAGTAACTAGAATGGGTTTAAGAAATGAATGTATAAACAAAAACAAATTGTTTGTATAAAAAAAAAAAAAAAGAATTTTAGACAAATATATGGTTTTATTTATTGGCACATTTGCAAACAAATGTTGGGATACACAAAATTACAATGTGATTAAGAAAGAAATGGCTCATATGTAACAAAGGAACAAGCTAAGAAAATAATAAATTCAGATAAGGGCTTTAAGTGGTTAGAAAAGAGTCTATTGGGCATGTCTAGCTGGAAGAACATTAAGGCACGGCAGGTAGCTATGCAAAATTTCATTATCCCACAAAATAATGTAAGGTACATCGTTTTAACATACCCCATGCAGCATATCAATGAACAACAAGATGGTGCTAAATTAACACGTTTTACAATAGAAATATATATCTACTGGTAATGATACTAAAGAGGACTATTTTTAGGGGGGGGGAGGGGTATTGATTATGGAGTTGATCATAAAAAAAAATATGAATCTTTCTGAAATACTGAACAAAGAATAAATAAAGAACAAATCGTTTTAACCTCAATACGAAAAGCTAACAATTCTCATTAATGGAGGTAAACCTAATGTATACTGCTGGGTTAGTGTCTTTATTTGAAGCTTTAACTAGAAGATGGAAAAGATGACTCATTAATGCATTTAAACCAAACAGATATTTAGATAGCCCTGCAAAAACAACCTATGTTTATAGTTATCAACCTTGGAGTTCAGTACCAATGCATTAGCAAGAACTGCTGGGTGTTACATAGTTTTATACATGAAAATATGTTAAATACATCTTCGAAATGTTATGGTCTTATTCCAGCAAGCTATAGCTGAGACTTTTCAAATAATATATTTATAAATAGTGCCCCGATTCCGAACCAGCACATTTGATCCTAGTATTTTAAAAACCTGTGGCACATTATTTTGTCTTCTGACATTGAAGACATAGTAATGCATTTTTAATGGAGATTTTTACTTCCAACAAGAAATTAAAATAGACATTTGTTTAAGACAGGAGCCTTTGGAAAGGTGTTGCATTAAACCCTTTGAGAAACAAAAAAAAAGGCAAAACTAACATCTAAATATTAGTTCATACAGCTGCATAGTTATTTCTTCCGAAAAGTCAGGATTTCCTAGCTCTACAGAATTAAACGAAAAGCTCCAGACCCATAGTAACAAAATTATGTATTTTTTTTTAGTAATCTATGATCAGCCACTTGTATATTGTTAAGAATGCAAGACATCCTTCCAACATGACCTGTGCCTTGATGAAAATAATCATGATATATTAAAGTATGTATGCATTTAAATTTATTAAAATGTCTCTTCCACAAAATTCATTTCCACCATTATACACAAATTCATCACGTTTTCCATGAACAAGTAAGTTTAATCTAATAAATCTCAGTAGTTCTTTTGTCAGAATGGAGGTGTTCTCATCTTTTCCAGTTCCCTAAGACAAAGCTAACAAAAAAAATGGAAATGTGAGTTCTCAAATACAGAAAATGTTATCCAAGACAAAACAGGTTTGTTTTTGTGGGAAAGTCACTATAGTCCAAAGCTATGCTGCTGAAAAAAAGCAGAGGGACGGAAGAGATCAAAATTACAGACTTTCTAGTTTTTGTTTTTTTTTTTTTAAAAAAAGGAAAAATGTACGTAGCAGGTAATGAAAAATACATAGCATCAAAGTTAATCTAATACAGTTTCTTGCTCTTTTTTGATAGAGGTTAACATAGAGTGCTCATTGTCTGCAGTTTCAGAGTCCCCACTGCTCAAGAGGATAGACTTCCCTTCCTCTTCCAGAGCAAAGACATCAGAGTTTTGAGCTTGGCATGTATGTTTAACAACCTCATTGGGTGTTGAGAATGTTTTGTCGCACAGGTTGCACTTGTAACGTTTATTCGTCTGAACTAGCATGTTGTCCATTTGGCTGCCTTCATCGAATGAGCACAGCTCAAGAGTCTGCTTATCCACCACTGTGTAAGTATCAGAACTCTTAAGACACACATGACGGGCAGCCTGGTTTGCCCTACAGAAACTCTTATCGCAGGTGCTGCACTTGAATGGCTTTCCAGTATGGATATACATATGTTCTCTCCAGTGGCTCTTTTGGATAAACTTACGCCCACAGATGGTGCACTCATATTTACGGCGTTTGACCTCTCGCTCTTGGTCAGCCTGCTCTAGATTATCAATATCGGCAATGTCTGTAGGGGGTGGTGTTTCCGCTTGTTGCTGTCCATCAATAATCGGAGAGTCAGAGATCTGTGGCATGTCACTGTCACTGATAATGCCAGCCTCTGTTGTCTCCATCACATCTTTTCCTAACTCAGATCCATTGTTGCAGAAGGAAGGGGAGATGCTGGTGTCAGTCTGCCCACTAGTGACACTAAATGGAATTCCAGTGTGGAGCTGAAGGTGTTCTCGCAAGCTACTTCTCAGATTAAACCGTCTCCCACACAAATGGCAAGCATAGTACTTGGGGAAGCTCCCATTCCTCTTCATAATGCTTGGCTTGACATGGGCGATTGTCAGTGATGTGTTCTGTTCTTCACTCTGTGATTCCTCCATGCTATTTTCCTCTAGAGAAGAAGCTGCAGGTAAAACTGATGAAGTTGGCTCAGGAGATAAGGGAGTATGAACAGGCTCAGAAAAGGTTAAATTTGTCCTGTTAGCTTGAGGCAATGCAGATGGAAGTTGAGTTATCTGCACATTCTCTGTTGCAGGATCCTGACTCAGTCTGGATGTCTGAGGCCGAGTGTCACGGTTTGCCTTTTCAGCAGCAACTTTTGCTGGGGGCCTTATCTGGTGATCTGCAATTTGAATTCCATAAAGAGAAGAGGCAAGTGGAAAAACTTGATCCGGGTGAGAAAACCCACCATGACTTGCTAGGCTGGCTTCCTGGATCAAAGGATATGCATGTAAAAACTTTATTCCTTGCTCTAGCCTTACGGGATCAATCAGCTGAGGTGCCATTTTTCCAGTGTACATCAGGTGTAAAAGATAACTAAAGATGTCTGGCTGAATGTCTGTTGACTTCAAGCGAACACATTCACTGAAAATAAACAAATAAAATGCATATGAATATCTACAAGATATTTCGATAAAGTAGAAATCTTTTAAATACATAAGCTTCAGAAGCTCGTTTGTTTCACAAACTTTTTAACATTAGGTTTTAAACGAAGACATGGTTTGTAAAAAGGAGGAGCCGAGGTTCAAATTAAAAAAAGAAAAAAAAAAGTTTTTTCTGGCTCGAACCTTTTGATATGTTTGGCACATTGTATATATAAATTACTAACTTGTTCCTAAAAAATGTGCTTAGCTTCTCAATATTCTTGCTGGTTTGTAAGTTTCATATAAATGTCAACATCTACTATAAAATACAGTTTACTTAACAGCACACA